>NC_051182.1:122915169-123271002 GCF_013339695.2 Rhipicephalus sanguineus
AATATGCATAGCATGAACCGGTGGCGAGTAGTGGAAATTACAGTTTAGATGCACCGTGACGACGACATGACACGACGACAAGCCGAGACACGAAGCTGCTTCGCTCCTAAATCTAAGCATGGCTCTATCGCAAACGCAAATGAACTGCAGAGCTGGGGCCCAGGAAAAATTTAGATTAAGCGAGAACGGCTTTGCCCAGCTCTGGTGGTCTTTGGCCTTTGCGATAGCAGAGCCATGACTAATTTTTCTTTCCTCGGTTCACGCAGCAATTTCCCGAGGCATAAAAAGTCCACTGAAAGCCAAAAACGCGGCAAAAAAGCAATGGGTTGGGTACATTTCACGTAACATCCTGGCTGCCGAAAAGGTGCACCGTAATGTTCACAGCGCGAATGCGCGTATTGTCGCTCATTTCACCTCTGTGCTACGTCATACGGCGCTTATCGACTCCGCGGTGGACGCTCGCGCGTTCGGGTTAAAACATTGGACCCGTGGTGGTGCATGGTTAGTGATTCTGTCATACTTTATCCTCTGCCATCCTCCTTTCCCTCCTCCTCCCCTTGAACTCTCTTTCACACCCTCTTGCTACACTATATTATGCATGGCCATGCTATGCGAGGAGCTGCTTGGCACTATAGTCTGACGTAGCGTTCGCTTGGCATTATAGTCTGACGTAGCGTTCGCGTCAGCCCACGGCGGCGGGAGTTGGCGACGCCAGGTTCGTGACGTTACGTTGACGCGAAAACCGATAATTTTATACTGCCACTTGCTCGACGCGCTACGTGGCCTTCACGCACGCGCATATGAGCGCACTCGACGTCCCTTCATCACGAAGAGACGCAGACGCCGTGGTGTCTGGGTAATGTCGCTGGCGCGGAATGCAGCGTCTCGCATCCCGCGCCGGCTGCAGCCGGGGTAGAGTGTACTAGAATATAGCAGGGTACGCTGACTGACGCCGGGCGCGTCGGTCGCGCAGCGCGTTGGACGATAGAGTACTGCGCGCTTGCTAGCGTAGCGTCGCTGTGCCGGCAAGGACGTTACGCCGAACTATAAAAGATCCTTTCCCCAATTTCAATGAAGCATACCCGCCAAGTCTTTTATATCAGAGGCTGGGTCTGAGCTAGTTGGCACACTGACATTATGAAACCGTTAAGCGCACAAAGACGGGAACAAGAAGGTCTGAGCGCTCTGTGTGTCGTCTCCTTGTTGCCGTCTTTGTGCGCTCAACTTCAAAAATTGTTTTTAACTGAGAAACATTTGTTAGCAAACCTAAGGTACTTTGGATCTATCTATCTATCTATCTATCTATCTATCTATCTATCTATCTATCTATCTATCTATCTATCTATCTATCTATCTATCTATCTATCTATCTATCTATCTATCTATCTATCTATCTATCTATCTATCTATCTATCTATCTATCTATCTATCTATCTATCTATCTATCTATCTATCTATCTATCTATCTATCTATCTATCTATCTATCTATCTGCCGAGGTCTGGGCGATGGCCTGTCTCCATAATTTGTATTATACCAAAATTGGCGCAGCAGGCAATCAGTGTAAAACAATTCACTATTGTCAAGGCATGAATAACGCAAAATGGCCGTCGCGTACGTCATGAAGCCTTTTCTCTCGGTCACGTGTGGGTGTGTTGTGTGGGTATGTGCCACAGGTGATTGACTGTCTGAAACAACCCGATACCTGAACATACGCATTGAAATTTCCGGTAAATACCACGCATTGTGAGAATCGATATGATCACTCGCCCAGTATAAGGGCTGTGGTGTCACGTCATCTATGGTTGTAGCGTTCGCTATTCGCTCTTAGAACAACTCATAGTTAGCTCTCTTGTTAAGCATATTATTGCTAAAATATATACATCAATAAAAATTAATACATATAATGTTGCCACATGAAATGGCCGATAGGTCGGAGCGCGTGCGCACGAACAGCTGGCACATGATCTCTCGACATCACATTTTATAGATGTCATGCACGTGGTACGCCATAACTACGCAGTGTTTCCCAGGTGCCTGCAGCTTTTACACAGCTACTTTACACATTGAAAAACATTAGCGACTGAATTATGGTCCTGATGGGATAAGCGGTGGTCATTAAGGGTAACTGACTGGATTCCAAGAGATGGCAAACGCGTGAGGGGGATACAGAAAATTAGGTGGGTAGATGAGATTAAGAAGTTTGTAGGTATAACGTGGCAGCAGAAAGCACAGGACCGGGTTGATTGGCGGAACATGGGAGAGGTCTTTGCCCTGCTGTGGGTGTAGAGAGGCTGATGATGATAATGTTCCCGCAAATGTGGGTCGCTTCACTTGAGTTCAGAGCTATTGCTCACCCACTGTTTGTAGCTCAGCGAGCAGACGACCCATGCGGTCTGTGTACTATTGCGGTATACGCATGACCAAATCCGCGACACGCTACATGATATGCCACTACGCCTGCAATTGGTCAGCATGCACTAGCACGGGAGGTACTCGCTGGCAGGAGGCAACAGACAGCTTTGCAGACCACTGGTGCTTTCCGTCTATCTGCGCCATTGAAAGCATAAAGAAACGCCGCACGGAAGACAAGGTAAAAATAAACATGGAGATTCATGCATCAGCCAGTCGTCTGTGGCACTATCGCATAATGAAATACACTTGTTGGAAAAGGGGCCGGCATGCGCGTGGTGCAGCGAGGCAGCTTTCAATGGGACACATCACCCTGGTGGTGCACGTTCCTCTCTCATTCAGATAGTTTAATGTTTTGCTCGTTCTTTTGTTATCAGGCAGGGTTTTGTCGTGGTTGCTTTGTTTGTTAGTTTTCTTGCGTGTGATTAATGCGAATAAAAAGCCAGTTGAAGTTTAGCGCCTGTCCTGTGTCGTTCTAATCTTTTCTGTCTACGTTTTTTGCGCTTCGCCCACAGTGAATCCTCACCATCTAGCCCAATTTGCAGTTCTGTTAGGAAATCCAATGTAGCGCAACGATACCAAACATGCACCAGTGGCTAAAAACGTGCCACACAAAAAACGACATGTGGAAACTAAGAAGCAGACGCATGTCTGCGATGCAATTCTTATGGGCGGGAGCCACAACTAAGTTGTGCACGAAACTTTGGCCATGGACTTTATTCAGCGATGAAGGGGACGGCAGGTACTAAATATGGAAGAACTCTTTAGGGGCTACTCACGCCTGCTGATAACGACGGTCCAAGCAGCGAAAGACCACAGTACATGCGAGAGGGATTATATGCCGCGGCAGCACGGCACTGCAAAGACTGTGCAGCTGAAAGAAGCGGCGACATTGCTCTAGTCCGGCGGGAACCCAACTCCTGCGGACAGCGCGCAGGCTGCTACTTATATAATGGACAAGTGGGCCACGTGCACCGCTACTGTGTCACACGAGGCGCTAGATCAAGACCTAGGTGAGTGTGCCTCCCAGAAATTCAAGAAGGCAGGATAGGTCCCGTCGGGGTCATTGAAGCGCGGCAACCTGTTGCCTCCTAAACTCGAAAAATGGCTCCGCTCAAGTACTCTCCCATGGCCTCCAACGGCGGGGACACCGACCGTGCTGCTTGAGACGTCAGTTAGGAGCACGAGCTCAGCGGTGCGGCTTTATGTTCATGCACCTTTAAGGTGCAAATGCAGCTGCCACCCAGATGAGTATCATACAGCTAAAGCATCTGCCTTCGAGCATGTTGGTTCGTACTTAGGGGTGATATCAAGGCGCGAGGCTCAATGCGGATCTGTGTATTATATTGTCTATGTCTTATTTCGCACTTAAAGCAGGTATTAAAACGAAGGAGAAACTTTCATTTCTGCGATATGCAGATGTTTTCACATTAGATTTGATATGGATGAAGAAAGGAATATCAACTTTGGGCTACATTGGGCAGCCAAGCATTCCTAAACGTCTCAACCCCATAAGACCACAACATGACATTCACAAACCTCACGGCTGTCCTTGCATTTTTTGTAGCCCGGCACATGCTCTGTAGTGGCAAGGGGCGAAAAATGTGCACTGAACGTTTTCTTACAGCGAAAGCTGTTATCAGATCACAAATGCAGTGCTGCAGGCGTCTGACAACGCGATTGTCGCCGCCGCGGCCGGTTTCTGTAACCACTATCACGCGGAATAAAAAAATGAAATTAGAAGAAAATATATCCAGCATCTGACGTGACCTGAACAAGGGCCCTCGGCGTGGCAGTCGAGTATTCTACCACAGAGCCATGCTCGTGCCTTATACAGTCGTCATGTCGGGCAAGGAACCGCGGTAACATATGTAATATAGCGTGGCAGAGGAGTAAAAAAACGCCAGGCCTGCGCTGAAAGCTCAGCACAGTCACAGCGAAAGCTGGAAGAGCGGCGTTTCTAGAGCCCGTTAAGCTCTCTTGGGGCTACAATACAAGTACACTAGAAAGGTACCCACTACGTCATAAATAACAATTTTTGTGAAGTTGGGAAGCACCTACTAAGCCATTATTCGTCATTCTGCGGAGAAGCGAGGCACCAGCTACACGTCTGTGAGGCATTATGTGCACTTTGTTGACGCGACGACTGATGACGATAAAGAATTATGGCTCAGCCCTTTGTAATGGGTTGGAATCTTTAAACGGCCCACCAGTTATGTAATTTGCATTGGGTGACACCCGGTCGCTATTTCACTCTCCCGTCATGCTGTATAACATACGTTGACGTGGGAGAGAGACGGGGGGGGGGGCGAAGAACTTTACTAAGACCCCGAGGAAATGTACCATGCGCTTATGGGCTTCCATGACAACCAATACAAGTGCACTTGCGAGGAACCCACTACGCTATAAATCATTGTAATTTTACTGAGACCCCGAGGAAGTGGATCATGCGCTTATGGGCTTCCTTGGCAACCAATACAAGTGCACTTGCGAGGAACCCACTACGCTATATATCATTGTAATTTTTGAGAAGTAGGGCAGCAGGCACTGTGCCATTTTTCGTCATTCTACGGAGAGCGTTGGTACATGCTAAACCCATGTAAGGCATTATGCGCACTTTGTTGATGCTGTGCCTGATGACGATGAAGAATTATGGCAGAGCTCTTTGTAATGGGTTGGAAGCATTCAACAACCTACTCGTTGCGCAATTCGCATTGTGTGACGCCTGGTTACAGAATTCGCGTTGTGCGACGCTTGGTGCTTATTCTACTCTTTTACCACGCTATATTGCATATGATAATGTGGTTCCTTCCCGACATGAAGCCTGTATAGGACCTTTTTGCAAAGCAGTTTCAAGCACCGGCATGGCTCAGAGGTTGAATACTGGGCTCCCACGCAGAGGGCCCAGGTTCGAACCTCGTTCCATCCTGGAATTTTTTTCTTATTTCGTTTTTTTTCTTATTTCGAGCGATACTGGTTACGGACAGCGGCGGCGGCGGCGGCGGCGGCGGCGGACAACTACGGCGCCAAAAACGGCCGGTGAAATGATCTCATAACAGCTTTCGCTGTAATAACAGCCAGGCTTCACATAATGCTGATTGCGCACAGATGTAGTTTAAAGCTTTCCACCCGCCAGAAAGTGCTTAGCCATAACTCGTCACCGTCGTCAGCCACATGCAGCATCAGCAGAGTGCTCATAATGCCTTACAGATGGATAGCGAGTACCTCGCTACGAATAGCGGCATAGTGGGCGCTTCCCTGCTTCGCAAAAAATAAGTTGGAGAATCTATGTAGGCATTAAGTCGGGCAAGGAATCGTGTGAACATATGTAATATTGCGTTGCAGAAGAGCAAAAATAACAATTCGGCGTCACATCACGTGAATTGCGCAACGAGTGTGTGGTTTAATGTTTCCCACCCACTACAAAGTGATCAACCACAATTCTTGATCATCATCCCGCTGTTGCTGTGATGGTGCTGCGCGTCCCGCGCAGGCTTCGCAGTTTTTTTTTGCTTGTTTCTACACATCATCAAACTTCTTTAGGTGAGGAAGATTTCAGAATTTTTTTATGGAGGATGCAAACTGTTACTTACTAACCGATCAGTTCTGTAGAATGCAGTTCCTTTTTACGGAGAGTTTACAGACGTCATATCGGGCAACTTCAAAGTTTGTTTGTTTTTCGCCTAAAGTAGCCTGGCTCATACCCACGAGGAGGATTGACCACACTGACAACTATAAAGGGAAATGTAAATCCCATGAAACGTCCAAAAGAAAGAACGAAACGTGACGCAAATAAAAACGAAGGAGTTAAAAAATTGAAAAAGCCGTGGGATAAAAATTGAAAAAGCGCTCAGCAATATTTCTTCATTGCCATCCCAGCTTTCGCTGTGACTGTGCTGCGCGTTCTGCGCAGGCGTGGAGTTTTTTTTGTACACATCAAGCTTCTTTAGCTGAGCAAGATTTCAGAAATATCTTTTTTTCTGGAGGACGCAAACTGGTTACTTACTAACCGAGAAGTTCTGTGGAATGCAGTTCCTTTTTTTTACGGAGGGTGATAAAATAAAAAATTCCGCAGATCCCATGCGTTGTGGGAATCGGTTTCATGCGAAGCAGTGAGCGAGCACTTTTAAGCTGTATTTTATGGCTTTGAGGCAAATGTTACGATGTGTATAAACGAGTTTTCGTAGGTGTAGAATCTGTGTGCACATTGTGGGCTTACCAGGCACGTCGACAACACTGGCGTTTAAAGGGTAACTTAAGGTGCGACGTAACGTCAGCCCTTACGTCAGAGTACATACGTCAGTATTACCAAAACTAAGTACACTATATGTTGCAGTCATGTGAATATCATACGTCACTTTCGTTAATGTATTCCTCTGGGTC
The DNA here is from genome assembly GCF_013339695.2 of Rhipicephalus sanguineus. NCBI lineage: Eukaryota > Metazoa > Arthropoda > Arachnida > Ixodida > Ixodidae > Rhipicephalus > Rhipicephalus sanguineus. The sequence goes on from NC_051182.1 coordinate 122,921,964, forward strand.
GAGCAACAGTTCAATATAGCTTGCTGAATCATAGGAATACAAATGTACTGTTGATTAGGCTGCTATAAAAGCGGAGCCAACACTGGAACCACAGACGCTAGTCTGACATGACGCCTGTATCGCAGGAGCACATATGTAGTGTTTATTCCTTTCTTGTAAAATATAAGATAGCCAGCACCACAACCACAATTGACGTTGCACCAAAATTACGCCTGCATAGACTGCTTTTCCAGACCAGTTTATAGCCCAGGCGTGGCTCTGTGGTAGAATACCTGATTGCCACACAAAACGCTTGCGTTCGATTCCTGCTAGGACCCTAATTTCTATTCTTTCCGTTCGTCGGTTCAACGTTGCCGATGTCGCTTTTTCTTAACGCTCTCTCACCTAAATTACGAATGTCTGTTGTCGCCGTTCCTGGGTAGATATAAACTGTCAATAACCTGTGGCACATACCCGTACACCTCGGCCCGTGGTAAACGGGTATATGCCAAACGTGTCTGGAGGAAAGGGTTTGACGACGTACGCAACACGATTTTCACGTTATTTATGTTATGATCCGACCGTCATATTCGTCAAATCATCTTACCCTCCCATGCCAATTTTGGTCTACACGAAGTTAAGGAGGCCATCATGAGAGCACCCAGACGTAGACGGCTAGATAGATAGATAGATAGATAGATAGATAGATAGATAGATAGATAGATAGATAGATAGATAGATAGATAGATAGATAGATAGATACGCTCAAAATGCCAGAGGTTCGCTAAGAAATGCTTCGCATTTAATAGATAGCTTGTGTGTGTGTGACGAGGGATAGCAGCCGACGCTCGGTACATGTCTGGCGACTAAGCGCGAAGAAAACGTTGATCGGCACCAAGCATGTGCGCGCTCGGGCAGCTTCGAAAAATAAAAAAAGGGGTCAGGCAGTGTTTCCTGGTATTCAGTCTGTTTGCATGTCTCTTTGCGCACCTCGCAACCCATAGAAACCGATGGCCACAAGGGCACGTCAAAGTGGGGCACTCTCGATATGCCCTCGGAATCATTAGTGATATGGTTTGATATTTTTTTCAGATATTAGCGTCATGAAAAAGCTCATGTACTACAGTAAATATCTCTGGTGTGCAATTTTCTTGGTGAACATGGTAGACGACGAACATGGCAAGTATAAGTTTATATATCATATCTAATCTATGCTTTTATAGTGCATTATGTAGTGCGGTATCCCGTGAAGGCTGTGTAGTCGTTTATGTGAAACAAACTGAACCACTGCCGAAGATAACATTAAACGCAAAAATTATTCAAACACTTTCACAACCATTCAAGCCATAAAGCTGGTAATGAGTGCTCAGTCGCGTGTAGAAGCCTTTCTATTCTAGAGAGTTTATGGGCGACAAATATTTCGTAGAATTGGTTAGGAAGTATGCAATCACCTCCCAAAAATAAGTTGGCTAATGATATGTTTCGCTTGATTTCTAATTGAGATTTTTAATTCGAAGCTTATAGCTAGCTGCCGGTTATGCTTGGCTCAGAAAAAAATGCTTGCATCATGTACTCTCATCGTACTTCTTCGTTCCAATGTATTACGATCTCTAAAACATACGCGCGACGAGTGAATGCACACTTGCTGCCTCATACCAAAACGTAATTTATTCCTCTGAAGTGCCCTCAACAAGTCAAACCGCCTGCCCGATTGATTCTTTTTCAGCATTCATGTTGACACACTTTTGTAAACATAATGCAGATTTCGCAACAGAAATTCGAGGCATATCTTATGTTTCACTCGGGTGTCTTGTGTTACGCGAGCACGGAACGCATCTATGAGCTGCGTTGTTTTATTTATTTTGATTTTGCGTATTTTATTGGGGTATTTCTTGTTATTGTGTAATATTTTCCTTTTTGTTTATTTGATTATTTGAACATTGATTTCAATACCTTTAATGCGAAAATGCGTTGCATAAGAGAGTGGCAGTTAAACCAAAACAATGGATATTTGTGAGCGGCTAGCTGAAGCAATAATCTTCAACAACGCATTTAAACGCAGGAGCACTTGGAGTGGTGATGATGGAGGCAGGAAGGTGGTTCTATTGTTTGCCGTATTGCTGGGAGACATTCTTTCACGGGAACTAATGTGTCCGCAGTCCGCAACAAAGAAATTTGCGTAATTTTTATCCACATCAATGCATTCATCAAATGATGCCGTTTGACACGGCAAAGCCACAGAATGATCATGAGGCTTACTGTACTTAGGGATTTCCGAATAAATTGTACAGCCTGGGGCTGATTATGTGAACCTGAAACTGAATACATATGCAATTGTAAATTTCACGTCCATTGAAATATACCCGCCATGGTCTTGGCTAGAACTCGTGCCTTTGTATTTAGGAGCGCACCACCATTACCGACAAGCAACTGTGCTCCTTAATATTATAGCGCATTAGGCTCCAGTTCCTGTGCTGATCGTCAACTTCGGCTTTAGTGTAATTGGCAGATGGAACGGTTACAGGGTAGCCTGAGCGAAGAGCGCACCAGAAAACGAATATGTCGGTGAGTTTCAGCTCTTATAGACGTAGTTATTATGAGCAAATGGCATGCTTGGCCTGGTTTAACGAATACACAGCGTTTCTGCAAAGTTAAGCTTTGTTGAAATTTTGATAGTAGGTTTTGTTGTTTGTCTGGAATGCTGACGAAGACGGTCTTATGGTCCGTGGCGTAGTTAGCAATGGTGGGAACTGTGGCTACGCAGATTGAGGAATGATGTGTTGCTCGCTCGAAGATCAAGTCTAAGGCTGTGTTTCATTGCGTCGTGGACGTTGCAGGGTCAAAGGTTAATGTGAGGTCGACGCGTTCTTCCATATTCTGCACAAACTGTCGCTCGGTCTTTTCGTTGTTGTTAAAATCTCCATATGGACGAGCTATGCCATTGACGGCGTACCTCGTCAATGCTTCCCTATTTAGGCACAGATGTGCACTACAGCCATGGCGTTTTCTAAACAGGCGCGAAGGGATACTTACGCTCCTCCCACGATGAAGCCACAAAACAGCCGTGGGTTAAAGTTGTGCACGAGTCTACAGCGAACGCTAGCGGAGTTAAGACCAGACCATGCTAGCGGGAATCCCGCCATAACAGAGCGCCTGTGTCCGGCGCAGTGGAATGTCAGCATCGCGAGAGGTCTCCAAAGTGCGCGGCAAGATAATACACAGCTATATTTTAGCGGGCTTAGCGGAGGAGCGGGATCGAAACACGCATGCGCAGTACGCTCAACGACGCGTAACGTTTACCGTACGCACCTTATTCTTCAGATTTAGCGTTACCATGTTTGCGTGGTTGATGTAGTGTACGTAGAACATGGCGGTGGTTTTCGACGCCCGCTTCGAACTGAATTTAGGGTTAATGTAGACGGATCCAACTACTTCGTTGCAAACGACTGTGTAAAATGACTTCGCTTGCCTTCTGGTGGCTTGGACGACCGAGTATTACCGATAACTTAGCGTAGTTTTTGAGATCGCCTGCTCTTTCGAACGTCGTATTTCGAATCCGCAACGTAAGAATGTTCACTTTTCGTGCGTAGTTCATATTTGTTTACCTTTATTGTTACTAAAAAAGTACTAATATTGCCGCGTGCGGGAATACAGACGAGAAGTCTCAGTTTTTTTCCTTTTCATTCTTTTTAATGCCTTTACCCTCCGCTAAGTGACGCCACCGTCACAGCTTGGGCACGTAAACGCTATCCCGCTAAACAAAAACGCGCTGTCCTCAACGAACGTTTGCGGCACGGTAAAGATATTCTCTTAACCGCCGCTCTGATGCTAACGCTAAACTATAGCTGTCTGATAGCAGGCTTCTCCGGAACGACATTCACATGAAACATTCTAACCTTGCACATTCGCTAGAAGAACGTGACGCGAGATGGCAGCGGTGCGCTGCATAATCTACACTCTAAGAAAAAAACAGTATGCGTAACTCTTTTCGGAGAGTTCTGACTTACCACGTATAGGACTCTCTTTAAATAGTCACGGTGACCCTCTTGGTGGGTCAGGGTCGGCTCGCTCTAGGAGAGTCCCCTGACCCTCTAGAAAGAGTGGAAAGACTCTCATCCGAAGATCACGTTACCACTTATAGGGAGTCAGACGACTATAGCCGGTAACACTTCTACGGGGGTCATGTGACCCACACCGAAGCGTCAAGCGACTCCACAAGTATTTTAAGCTACTCATTTGACCCTTGCTCTACTTTTGCGCGGCTACCGTTGAAAATAGTGGAGTATTCATTTTAAGCAAGTTCAATAATACTTGCCGTTCTGCCCAGCGACTGCAAAAAAAGAATAGTTCAGTTTTAGCATTACTTTATTAAAACTCGTCGAAACAACACATATTTTCCAGCAAAGTTATATAGAAAGCGCGAAAAGATGGTCCGTGATTTCCAATTAAGAAGTTTGGGTATTACTCATTTACATGCTTCTATGAGTATAGCCAACCAAAATGTGTGACTGTGATGTGCACAGTGTCATATGGTGCTAAATAAACAGCAGAAATCGCCATCATGTTTCCATATTTATTCCTTATGATCAAGAATACATCAAAAAGTGGTGACGGCTTGAGGCATCAGACTTGTGGCTTGCTAGGTTGTCGCTCCTGTCCAGCGTGAGCACCATGAAAAACGGTATCTGAAAAGCAGAACGTGATATTATGATGAGAAAATGAAATTGCAGCAAAGGTTTGCAAAACCTACACAATAAGTGGTTCACACAGACATAATAAAGGCTAACAACAAAACAACAAAGCAATACTCCGGCAGTCAGGGGCATGCCGTGAGCGGTTATTGACCGCATGTTTTACAAACGTAACCCATCCTTAAATACTCAAATAAACAGATGCAAGTACGAGGACCCGATCGACACCCAGCGCGTGCGTACGCCGTCTACGTCGAGATCAGACATGTCATATGCTAGAATTAGCGCACATAATTCCCACAATCATGTACACTCATGCGATTCTGTTATAACGTCCCACGTCATCGCAGTGTATGCAAACCACGAAAACAGCAAACAGAAACGAGGGAAAAGAGTGCACGGCGGCGGCCGCAACAACGCGCGCCGTCGAAAGTCTAGAGCTTTTTCACTTTACCGGTGAGGCGTGTCCAACTTGAATGACTACCGCGTACCTTCTGGAAGCCACCGTACTATATCTGCATCTCAAGCTACCGTATTTAAGCCAACAAAAACCATTATATATAGTGCGTATGAGCGTTCTGTACACAGGCTTCTTAGGGGCGAAGCTCCTTAAGGCGGCACCCGTTCGTCCCTTGTAGTAGTGCGTAACCAGTCGTAACGCTAGTACCAGATCTTGACCTCCAAGGTGGTGCCGGTGGGAGATTTTTCCTGTGCGTTGTTGAACAACAAAAAATTCGCAGCGTGCGCGTTAACTAAAAGCCGAATTCTTCTGTCTCTCATTCCCCATTAGCAGCCATTGGCATGTTCCAGTAGGAAACGTTAGTAGAAGTAGAAGTGTAAGTGTTAGCTAAAAGCCGACTTCTTCTGTCTCTCATTCCCATTAACAGCCATTGTTTACCTCCAAGGTGGTGCCTGGTGAGATTTCTCCTGTGCGTGAATAAACAATAAAAATTTTGTTCAAAACGCCGTTGATTGATGAAATAAACCAACGAAAGACGCCAGATGTTTTCTAAAAGCAAAACGAAAGAACGCCAGATGTTTCTAAAGCGAAAAGAAAAGACGCAAGCTGCTTAACGAAAGACGCCAGATGTTTTCTAAAAGCAAAACGAAAGAACGCCAGATGTTTCTAAAGTGAAAAGAAAAGACGCAAGCTGCTTAACGAAAGACGCCAGATGTTTTCTAAAGCAATGGTTTTCTAAACAATGAAAATTCACAGCGTACATGTAAAATTAAAGTGAGCTGCAAGTCGTCATAACTCTCATCGAACCTTTAGTATAAACGCGCCCGATCTCACGTCGGTGATGATGTACTGGGCAGAATTCACGGAAGATTCACGGTTTAGCGATGAACCTCCACAGCTTCGCCCACTCATCATCATTCACTCCGTGGATATGCTGTGATTTTTTTTTCACGTTCCCACGCACGGAAGCACGCTGCGCACTCAAGGTCGATGGAAATGTTCTTATGAAGTAGACTAAAGTGCATCTCAAAACGACATCTTGCACCTTCAGTAGTGCAGACACTACGTGCAATTAGCAAGAAATGACCTTCGATAATTCTTTGCATCGCTCACATTATGGGAGCTTGTACAGCAACGCGCATAACGGTGGTAACTCGTTAACTGACAGCTTTAGTTGGGCATCCGCAACAGCCCAGCGGACGCAGGCTGCTGTTGGAAATTGCTGGCAGATAACTTCAGCAAGGCTGCTGCGGACGCCCAGCTAAAGCTGTATAATTAGTACCTACGAAAGCAGTACACTCACCGTTAACTGGCTCCCGTTGTCGGTGTCCGCAGCTCCATGAATATTCCGTCCTCCAAGCGTCACTTCGTGCACAGAGCCGGCGTCAACACCACCGAAGACGCGCAACCAACGCAACCACGCAACGCATTCCAATATACGAGGAGACTGAGAGACTGAGACCTGAGACCTGAGGCCTGAGATGCCTGAGACGACTGAGAGAGGAGAGCGGCGAGTCACCCCGGCGCCAACCCCGTCTGCGTCGGCGAGCAAGGCGCCACAACGGCGCCAAACGGCAAGCGCGCGATATGTATGGCGTATAACGCGGCTCTTCCCTATACCCAAGCCAATCGAAACGCGGTTCAGGAGGGTCCAGTGACTCCTTCGAAAATGCTAACTCTTTTTCTTTGCCTGTACCTTCCAAAAGAGGTCATATGGACACCCGAAGAGAGTCATGGTTCCATGACCCTCTTTTGACTCTTTTTTCTTAGAGTGTAGGAGAGATACAGAACTAAGGATTGTGCTAAACAGACGACGCGGTGCACCGATGTAACCATGACAACCACTCCTCACCCACACTTACATGTGTTTCATAATCGAAACGCGGCTCCTGCTCGTTTTGCAAAGCTAGGCTCGTCGATGTGTCTCTTGACATCTCCGAGAGCTCCTGCTCGTCTTGCTAGACGAAAGAGCAGGAAGCATGCACACCGGCAAGTAGAAATAATGGTTCTTGTTCGTCCACTCGTCAGCGTCTGTTGCCCGTACGATGACCGCTGGAGATAGCGCATATATACGAAGACGCCATCTTCATTTTAGCGCTAAAAACACAAACGCATGAGAGACATCACAACAAGTGCTACTAAGAACTGTCTTGTTGCAATGGGTTGTAATGAAATATTGCCAAAGCCACCATGCATTACGGTATTTGAAATATTACGGCAGCCTGACTAGCTTTTGAGGCCTTGTGACTATAACGTTTGCTTACGAGATAAACGATTCTGTTTCTGTTGCAGCTGTACCTTGGTGCGAGCTCCATGTACAAGGTCCTGCACTTAGAGATTTTTTCAAAAGAGGTATAAATTTTACCGAGTGCGATAAGAAGTACAAGGAAATTTGCGAAGATAAACCTGAAATCGTACTGATTACCAAAGACTGTCCGAATAAGAAAAATGTGACTGAATAAAATAAAAATGTGGGCTGCGGTCGCTGAACCAAGACGTCACGTGCAGAAGGCGTACGCGCAGTGCTGGTGCGTGTTTTAAGCGCTTAAAGCAATAAAGCTAAGTTCATTTTCGTTAATTGCATTGCCAACAGGCAAGGCTGAATACCGCCTTTATGTATGTTTTTGCACGTGTCTTCTAAGTCATTTCACCTACACACGAGTTACCACTACTGAACTGGCGGTAATTAAAATTCTCAATTAGGCAGGCGTTTCTTCAGTACGCTCACGACATATCAAAGAACACCCTCAAAAGGGGTAATTTGAATGGGGGGAGGGCTTACCATTGTTGTTGTTTCCATGTATTAGAACTTACAGTGGAATTAGGGAGCTCCTTCTTATTAGAATTAGCGTTCACTTGTGGAATAGCTCTAATTTTTCATGCCCATGCTTGCATTCTTTGAGGACCCGACACGCATTTTTATTACTCTCTGCAGGACGTTTTTTAAGCTAAATGTTAACAAAATAGACCAGCGGTAGAGCTCGCGAGGTCACTCTTGACGAGTGTAGAAACATATACAGAAGACCGAAATGAGAGTCTACTCAGAGAACAGGTGTTTTGAATTTCTCTTCTTTCAAAAGATGCCTTTTTTTACTGGAAATAACAGCATTCTGTTTAACTCCTCCATGACATCGTTATGGCAATACATGGGAACAATTAGTCCGCCTTAAATAGCCCATCCTAACACTTGAGCTCTATCGCTGCCATCTACTTTTTAATGCTAAGAAATGACATATCTTATCTACTGTAGGAATGGAGGTCCCGCGAAGAAGCAGGTGAGAAGCTGCCCGTATCGCAACGTTCGGTGTTGAGCCAAGCGTTACGAAGCGGATCGACGTCTTTGCGTACATTCGTTAGTTTTACGCACAACGTGTGCATGACTGGCATGTTGACTACACTGCACGCCTAAAGAATGGCTTATGGTACGATATCACGTCGGCACTCTCTTCAGTGCCCAAGGTTTTATGGCGAATGTGACAGTCATTTAACATTATTTATGTCGTGACCTGTTATTCATGTTCGTCATACACACGCCAATTTTAGTATATACATTAGACAGACAGACAGACAGACAGACAGACAGACAGACAGACAGACAGACAGAGAGACAGACAGATAGATAGATAGATAGATAGATAGATAGATAGATAGATAGATAGATAGATAGATAGATAGATAGATAGATAGATAGATAGATAGATAGATAGATAGATAGATAGATAGATAGATAGATAGATAGATAGATAGATAGATAGATAGATAGATAGATAGATAGATAGATAGATAGATAGATAGATAGATAGAAACGGTCAAGGTGCGCTTGGTTGGCTTCCATTTAATAGAGCAAACATTTCTATATGGGTTTCAGTGACAGGGAAACGACATTGAACTCATCACAGGCAGCAGCTGTTTTTATAGCCATTGCGTGGTCAAGGAGTACATCATACATATGTTAATAGCCTAGATAATGCCCACCAATATTGTAGAACCACCGTGTTTTATAATGTAATAGTATGGAGAGCTGGGCGAGTTGGTTTGAGGATATTCTTGGAAACATTTCGGCGCGCACACAAAAGGCGAAAACGAAAGGCGTTCGCACCCGTTTGTCTTCTCGCCTTTCGTTTTCGTCTTTTGTGTGCGCGCCGAAATGTTTGCAAGAATAACACCGTGTTTTAAATACAAAACGCCGAGAAACTCAGATGAATTAGCAGTCCGGCAAAATCGTACAATCTCCCCAGTGTATTCCGCGGTATCCTTGCAAGAAATACTCAATCGTCTAAATACAGAAAAAATAATAGGTATTATCTGATACTATCTCAGTACCTTACGTTTGCAGATGGCGACTGACCCTTCAGAAACGATGGCCGCTAATAAGTTAAAATTTATTAAGAACGCCAGGCCTGCGCTGAAACCGCAGCACAGACACAGCGAAAGCTGGAAGAGCGGCGTTTTGAGATTCCTTTGTAAGCTCTCTTGGGTCTACTAATACAAGTACACTAGCAAAGTACCCACTATGCCATAAATCACAATTTTTGTTAAGCTGGGAAACACCTAAGCCATTATTCGTCATTCTGCGGAGAAGCGAGGCACCAGCTACACGTCTGTAAGGCACTGATGACGATGAAGGATTATGGCTCAGCCCTTTGTAATGGGTTCGAAGCTTTAAACGGCCCACCAGTTATTTAATTTGCATTGGGTGACGCCCGGTAGCTATTTCTCTCTCCCGCCATGCTGTATAACATACGTTGACGTGGGAGAGAGGGGGGGGGGGGGCGAAGAACTTTACTGAGACCCCGAGGAAATGGATCATGCGCTTATAGGCTTCCTTGGCAACCCATACAGGTGCACTTGCGAGGAACCCACTACGCTATAGATCATTGTAATTTTTGAGAAGTAGGGAAGCAGGCACTATTCCATTTTTCGTCATTCTACGGAGAACCGTGGTACCTGCTAAACGCATGTAAGGCATTATGCGCACATTGTTGATGCTGTGCCTGATGACGATGAAGAATTATGGCGGAGCCCTTTGTAATTGGTTGGAAGCATTCAACAACCTACTCGTTGGGCAATTCGCAGTGTGTGATGCCTGGCTACAGAATTCGCGTTGTGCGACGCTTGCTGCTTATTTTACTCTTATACCACGCTATATTGCATATTGTTATGTGGTTCCTTCCCGAGATGAAGCCTATATAGGACCTTTTTGCAAAGCAGTTTCGAGCACCGGTATGGCCCAGAGGTTGAATACTGGGCTCCCACGCAGAGGGCCCAGGTTCGAACCTCGTTCCATCCTGGAATTTTTTTCTTATTTCGTTTTTTTTCTTATGTCGAGTGATAGTGGTTACGGACACCGGCGGCGGCGGCGGCGGCGGACAACTACGGCGCCAAAAACGGCCGCTGAAATGATCTCATAACAGCTTTCGCTGTAAAAAGCTATTTAAATTCTAAGCCGGGAAATTAACATGGCGTTGAAAATGAATTTGCAACAGGTATGGATAATGGTAGGGAGGCCCGGCGCCAAAACGAGATCTCGCAGTTGTCGAGACCCTAAGATTCGCACAAGGATATAATTAGATGATTAACAGGAGACCTACGAAGGGTCTCGACAATTGCGAGATCTCGTTTTGGCGCCGGGCCTCCTACCATTATCCATACCTGTTGCAAATTCATTTTCAACGCCATGTGGGTCTTGCGGCGGCACAATGTGCACTTGGTTCAATCTTGTCTGCACTGTCTTACAGATTGCCGCTTGCACCGAATCCAGCAGTCGTCTTCAGGAATCCGCGTCTGCGCATGATCGTGTATCGACACCCTTCAAGCAGCTGCTCGTCCCCCCCGGATCGGATGGTCTGATACGGGATTCGTATCATCTATGGACTGAGTCACCTGACGTGCGCGACTTGGACTCTTGGGAGCCCATCCGCGCATGGTGTGCTACCTCAGTGTCACCAGCTGGCCACTTCTGGCCTGCTATAAAGCCGACAGCGAATGCTACGCTCTTCAGTGGGTCTTGCGGTGGCACAATGTGCACTTGGTTCAAGCTTGTCTGCACTGTCTTACAGGTAGTGCCAAAATACGACTTCCTTTGCAATAGGAATGACGATCGATGTGTAGTGCTGCTGCCTGACCCACTTATGACGGCATTATCGTTCTTCTCTCTCAGTAGAATTTTGTTGCTATTATCCGGCGACGTTGAGAGCAATCCTGGCCCTGACAAGTTAAACAAAAAACTGTCGCAGCTGCTCGAGGGATAAGAAAAAATAGCAATAATAGCAAAGAAATAGCAATAATCGGAAAAGAAGACGAAAGAACATTAGAGAAAAACTCGAGTGTCTTGGTACGCAGACCCCGAGCATTTTGGTAGAATATGTCTACGTTACACGGCACTTTCGATTCCAGGCACTAGCTCAGAGAGATGAAGCATATCATTGCGCAGCTCCCCAAGAAATGGCTTGAAGAGGCATCCGAGGGGCCACATCGAAGGGTCATTCAGGCGTTGTAGCGTTTTCTCGTCAACTTCGATATAGAATGAAGAATATGACTGGAATCTTATTTGAAGTCGCCGGCAGGAAATGGGAGACATATCCAATGAAGCAATATGTATTTTGATGTCAGCAGCAGTGGTGTCCGGGCTCAGCTTCGTAACAAAAATAGCCTTTGGCCGTTGTGGCCGTTGTGGCCGCTGAGCTACCGATATAGTGGATGCCTTCAATGCTCCAAACGAGGCGGGCTTCTTCTTTCTTACACCCTCAGTTACCGCTGCAGAACAGGCTGTCGCAGGCATGACACTGACACGCTCGGACGTGTCTACGTCACCTGGCGGCGAATTCGAAGATGAAAGAATTTTGGACAGCGGTTTTTCAGAGTACGCAGGTTGCTTGGAGGTCACAGATCGGCCAACGGTCACCTGCTCTGGAGGGATCACAGGTGCCTACACTGACACGGCGGCCGTGCGGCGCGTCACCTCCTCACGCAGGAAGCGGACCTCTGCACGAAGGGAGGCGACCACACGGGCTTGTTGTTCCACACCGCGGGAATGATCCTTACGGAGGCGCTCGTTTTCTTCGCGTAGTTGGGATACCTCGTCGCCAGGGGCGTAGCCAGTAATTTTTTTCGGGGGGGGGGGGGTTCAACCATACATTTTGTATGTTCGTGCGTGCGTTTGTATATGTGCGTGTATATATACCCAAGCAAAATTGAAAAATTTCGGGGGGTTTGAACCCCCCCTTGGCTACGCCCCTGCTCGTCGCTGAGGAACGAGATTCCCTCCAACGCGTCGAGGAGGAGGCGGCGCAGCCCGGTGAGATCACCACCCGGAGGGGCACACGTGGAGAGGGAACCGGTTTGAGAGCTGGAGGGCTCATCGCTGCATGCCGCCGAGTTGTCTTCGCTAGGCTTACCAGAAGAACTGCTGAGATCACATAAATTGCAGCAAAATGAGCGCGATCCAGACTTCAGATGTTGCAGCTCTTCATCAGGCCAGGTTACACATTTCGCATGAACACGTTTAGAGCAAATTTCACAGCGGAAAAACTGCTGCTTACCGAAAAACGGGCAGGAGCATAGCAAGGATGCATCCCGACTGGGAGCCATGGTGCGGGACTATAATAATAATAATAATAATAATAATAATAATAATAATAATAATAATAATAATAATAATAATAATAATAATTTCTTTGGTTTCACCTACCAAAAAATTTAGCTAGCTTCGCGCGAGACTGAAGGAAGTGCGGATCGGGGCAACCTGCCTTGTTTTCGTTTGTACTTTTATTTCTCCATCTTTCCATTTTTTTCTATTTCTTTCCTTTCTTTCTTTCCCATTCTTTCTATTTCTTGCTTCCTCTTTATTTCTATCTATATTTTTCTCTTTCTTTGATTCTCTCTCTTCCTCTTTCTGTCTTGCTTTCTCATTTTCCTATCTCTTTTTTGTGTCTGTTTATTTTAACCTCTCTGTCTATTTCTTTCTCGTCATTTCTCTCTTTTTCTCTCTTTCTCTCTCACTCTCTGAGTACTGCTTCTCTCGCCCATCAGAGTAATCGCATCCCACGCCGGACAAGTCGCGCATGTGCTCTGGAAGTGAAGCAGAAGATGAAGGGGATGAAGACGAAGAAGAAAGCGCATGCTGTTTGATGAAGAAAGTTTTCTGTCGGTCTGCACGGCATAGCGCAAAGCTTTACGGCTCCGCAATAGAACGACATGATTATGCGGCACGCCGCAGTGGAGGTCTTCGGAAATTTAGGCCATCTCGTTTTCTTCAACCTGCGCTGACATCGCACAAACACAGGCCTCCAATATTTCGCCTCCATCAAAATGCGACCGCCACAGCCGGGATGAATACCGCGACCTTCGGTACAGCAGCCGAGCACAGTACTATACAACGTCGGCATACAGGAAGTATACGGGTATGCGCTGGTGCTTTCGAAAACAGTCCATTTATCTTGCAATCAGCGCGTTATCTTGTGTGTAACTGCGTGCCCAAGAAAGATTTAGAGGTACATGAATGCGTAAAAAAGTGCAAATCGCCGCAAACGAAAGGTTTCGGAATAGAGTGCGAATTAACGTAAGCGTTCTTTCCTTGGTGCCGTCCGTGCTTGGATCGAAAAATTTGCCGAGATTGCGCTGATTGCGGAGGGTATTTGTGTAAGTTTTCTCGGGTTCACAAGGATCGCAAACGATGCATCATAACGGAAGAGCCATCCTGGGTTAGTGTCGGTTTCATTGCTTGTTTTAGCTTAGCTGAAAAGCATATTTGGGACTGTTTCCTCGCACGCGGACTTCGGACGTCACGTGTTATTGCTGGGCTTATGCTTTGCAGTCTAGAATAAATCATTCTTGGAAGGAACTGCTCTTCAAGCACTCCATCTCCGTCATCGATCATTTGAGGTGTGCCGCCTTCGAGGAAAAGTACGATTGCAAGGTGACTCGTCAAACGTGAAAGTGAGTGTAAACGGCTACGTTGATAATTTCTATTTTTTGGCACAAAACGTCATCACAAGATATAGGTTAGAACACACAATTCTCCTATTTTCGTCTTCGATTGTCTTGACTTTTTGCACGAAGATGTTGTTGAGAGTGCACCCGTCTATCCTGCCATTGCATTGTGCTGCTTTGCGCGTTGTTTTCATCCCGACCTGTGCGCGTCGCACAACGCAATGTCAGGGCCATGGCTACGCTGCTGGCAGCGTTCTCTTCATTATAATACGAGATATTCTCGGTCCATTCTTTCTGGACAATGATAACGCAACCAGTACGAAGTGTTTCTTCTGGTACTCCTGCTGCTATAAGGCAGCTGAGCGACACAAACGCCTAAATCCAGAGGTCCACATCGCCTAAAGAGTAGCTAAGCACAGCTGTCGATAGGACTCCGGAATTAGCTTTTCCCAAGCAGAAAGTTATCGACACCAAAGTGATATTATTCATGTTTCAGTGAATTTTTTTTTTGCCTCATAAGCGCGGTAAGAAAACGCATCGACGGTGGCGCGGAAATTTCGCATTATAAACTTTCTCAACCATAGGTGTATTTTTATGTACGACCAAATTTAGTAGGTTGTAAATTTGATGCGGCACGAGATGGCACTCATTAAACTACTTTGCACTTTAAATAATAATGAGAACTAACAGACAATAACTTGCATTATTGTCCGTTAGTTCTCATTAATATTGTGGCTAACGAAGAAAAACGAGACCTTAAAAGTTATCTTCTTGGGACTTAAGAAACAGTTTCAAGCATCCAAAACACCCATTCCCAAAAAAGAATTCGCAAAAATTTAGGTTTAGTGTGTTTTGCTTCCCAAGAATGCTATTTCTTTCCCTTTCTACAATTCTTTCTCTCTTATTCATTCTGTTCATGCTAGGCTGGACTCTCTCCCGTCTTCCTAACCTCGTCGTCACTCTCACTTCTCTTCCTCACATCCTTCTTTGTTAGTGATCCTCACTTACTGTCTCTGTCTCGTTCTTTCTATCTTTCTTTCGTTTTATTCTTTTTTCTTTCTCTCTGGCGCTTTCTCGTTTGCTTGCTCTTTATTGCTATATTTTTTCTTTATCTCTGTATTTCTTTCCGTTTATGTGTTTGATTCTTAATCCTTGTCTCTTCCTTTTTTTTCTGACTTTCTTTTTCTCTATTTCGCTCTTTCTTATTCTTTCTATGTAATGCTTTACTCTGATCTCTCTCTTTTCCTTCATTTTCAGCCTCGCATCTCTCCTTCTCAACCTCTTTCCCTTCCCCGCCCCCATCATGTACTATACAATACTGGAGCACTGCATAGGCTCGAGCCTACCCGAAAACCCGGGCACGGCCCAGACCGTGGGTGAGGCCGAGCCGGGTAAACTTGGTTTAACGGCTGGTCCGGGCCAGGGTAAGCCTGTACTTCCGGGCTTAGGGACGGGCCCGGGTTTGATGTGGCGGGCTCGGGTCGGGCCGGGCTTGGACTTTGCTCAGTTTTTCAAAGGTCAGTAACGTAAACACTGAATCGATTCAGACTAATAAAGTGTACTCGAGAACTCGAATGGCATTCGTTTCACCAGAAGTTGATTAAAGTGCACTTGTATTGGTTGCCGATGAAGCCCATAAACGCCCATGATCCATTTCCTCAGAGTCTCAGTAAAGTTATTTCCCTCTCTCTGTCTCGTTCTCACGTTAACATAAACTATAAAGTGTCGTGGGAGATTGAAAGAATGACCGGGTGTCACATAATGCGAATTATTTAACTAGTGGGTCGTTCAAAGCTTCCAGCCCATTACAAAGGGTTCAGCCATAATTTTTCACTGTTATCAGCCGCCGCATCAACAAAGTGCACATAATGCCTTACAGATGTGTAGCGGGTACGTACCTGGTTTCTCCGCAGAATGACGAAAAAGGGCGTAGTGGGTGCTTCCCAAGTTCACAAAAATTATGATTTACAGCGTAGTGGGTACCTTGCAAGTCTACTTGTATCAGTAGCCCCGAGAACTATTACAAGGGGTTCTAGAAGTGCCGCTCTTCGAGCTTTCACTGCGACGCAGGCCTGGTGTTTTTTAAATGCGAAGCATTTCTTAGTGAACCTAAGGCACCTTAAGCGTTTCTATCTAAGTATCTATCTATCTATCCGCCTAAGTTTGGGCGCTCTCTTCACGGTATTTTTTATTAGGTATTGACCAAATTGGCATAGGAGGGTATAAATGCATGAGAAACCCGACTGTCCACGACGTGAATAACGCAAAAAATGCGGGCGCTGCAACCACAAAAAATTCAGGTTGCAGCGCTTGCATATAATTTTACAAAAAGACAATAATCATAATTATTTACTCGTATGGGGCCCAGGTCACGTCAGCTTAACGTCAGTTTTGGCTCCAGGGATGGCTCCGCTTTAAGAACAATTTAATCAACATTACATTTTTATTCTTATGATTCAGAAAGCTACATTCAAGCGCTTGCTCGACCCCGGAGGAATATGCTAACGAAAGTTGTATCACACCTTAAAGTGTACTTCGCAACGATAATAGTGACGTATGTGCTCTAAAGCGAGTGCTGACGTTACTTCAACCATAAGTTACCTTTTGAACGCCAATGTAGTCGACGCACACGGAAAAGCCACAATGTTCGCACAACTACTCCATTTACGAAAACCCGTCGATCCACCTCATAACGTCTCGCTCAAAGCCGACAGATGCAGCATGGGCAGCTACTGGCTGATTGCTTCGCATGAAACCGATTCCCACAGTGCGTGGGATCTGCCACATTCTTTTAAAGTTCTGCCAAAATAAGATCCCTGCTTTATTCTTGCTTTTAACTGTTTGCATCACCTCTACTACTTCTTACATTTTCACATTCCACTTGAGTTTAATGCTATGTCAAGGTGAGGTTGAGGACAAATGTGTAATAATCTGTGCGTGTCTGGAGTATGCAATAACAAAGATTATCTTTACAACATCGTAAACTAGCGAATTTGAGTTTGCATTCCTTTAACGGATACTATTAGAAGCCATCTTAAAGATGTTCGGAACAAGATTCGAGAAAGAGTGTTACACTAATTGTTCTGTATTATTGCGATAGCAATTATATGGAAAGTCTCGGCTGGTTTTTGCCGTCGCCGTCGCCGCCGTCATGCGCCGTATAAGTATAAGTATGTGTATATATATAAAAGTTTCAAAGAAAAATTAATTGAGAAAAATGCTTCCGAAGCGCGGAATCGAACCAGCGACCTCTCGCTCCGCAGCGCGTGGCGCTAACCACTACGCCACAAAACGCAGATCCTTCGGGTAGCTAACGGCTAGCGTTATTCGCAACTTTCAGCAACTATAGGGGGCGCCACAAGAAATCCGATATGGCTGTCGATGCGGTGATCACCTGCACACATGGAGTGATCGCCGCATGTGTTGTCGCTGGTTGCTGCCACTTGCCGGCTAGGATTATTTTCCACCGCATTGAACTACCCATGCATGAAGTAGCTCACGCTTGAGAGCATAAACTGCGAGACACACGGCACGATCTTGCATCTGATTTGACGTCCTACGCGCTGGTGTAGCAGCTGGAATGGTGATGTTTCGCCGTACGGGGTCGCCGGATCGGGCGTCCGGCGTGCGTCAAACTCGGCAGATTTTTCTCATCCGCCCGGTCCGGCGATCGCACGGCCGTATAGCCATAGTGGCAGCAGCACGGGAGACAGGCAACGTCGTGTCGCTGGTCGGCTCCTTACCGCTCCCATCATCATGTTCGAGGATGCCGAGGTATTTGCCGGTATCGCCGCTATCGATGGCATGAAAAAGATGTGCTACAATTATTTTATCATGCAAACTAATTCCAAACTCAATAATGTGGTGCTTCCAGTGTGGCACGTATCAAAAAAAGCGCCGGCGTCCACACCACTCGCGAGATCGCGAAC
This sequence comes from Rhipicephalus sanguineus, assembly GCF_013339695.2. Lineage (NCBI taxonomy): Eukaryota > Metazoa > Arthropoda > Arachnida > Ixodida > Ixodidae > Rhipicephalus > Rhipicephalus sanguineus. Next base: position 122,939,954 of record NC_051182.1, read on the forward strand.
CACGATGCGAAGGCACCTGCGGTGCATTCGCAGATAAGCAGTGACACTGCAGGCCGTCTTACCCAATCGTCTTGCTTCACTTTCACCTTTTCTCTTAATATTGAGGGGGTCTAGAAAACTGATAGCGTATGTCGACGCCTGACATAAGAGTACAATCCCAATCGTGTTAATAAAATTTGCTCACTCTACGGCGTGCTCGCGCTCGATCGCGGACGGCAGCGGCGTCTGCCCAGCCGCCGCTCGCCGATGTCAGTTGCGGCAGGCTGTTTTGATGTGGTTCTCGCTCGCGAGGCATAGTTTTATTGACCGTCGTCTTCTAAATTAAGCAAAAAAAAAAGAGCACTCGCCTGCCGTCTCCCAGGACCATGGTAGCGCAGTACGTAAGGTGTTGCGATGCATGTTCACGCGGGTTCGATTCCCGGCCACAGCGGCCGCATTTCGATGGAGGAAAAATGCAAAAGATGACCTGCGTGCTTAGATTTAGGAGCACATTAAAGAACCCCAGGTGGTCGAAATTCATCCGGAGCTCTTCACTACAGCGCGTCCCATAATCGTATCATGGTATTGGCACGTAATATCCGAGGAATTCAGTTGCGTCCCAAAATTCAGCCGATTTGAGAAGCACGATGGAAACCATAATTTCTGTGTGACAAGCTTCCCGATGCGCACATGGATATCCCATTGTCTTTTCTGCCGCTGGTCCAAGGGAAAACCAGCCACGTTTACGACGCCTTTCACAGTATACGGTTTGAGCATTTTGGCACGCAGTACACGCGATTTCTCTTGTGCTGTTTATCCATTACTGAACCGCAAAGGTTCCACAATGTTGCACCAACAAAATCCATCGTAATTCACTGGCCACACGCACAACAAGTTGCAGGACACACCGATGACGAAGCACAGCCTGCACGTTGTCGCCAGGCAAGTTTTCGTTATATCACCGGAACGCGGCTTTCACCGGTTGCAGCGTGGCGGCGCCACCGTAGCTGAAAGTTGCGAATATACACAGAGACGCTGCCTCAGAGGCGCTGCCGTCCACCAAACAAAATTGACTCGACGGCTGAATAGGGCATCCCTTACTTGTGTGTGCCACTTGATTTTGCTAGAGTGGGCTGGGGTTTCCTTCAAGACGGTGCAGAGACACTTCATGGTCATGAGAATCTCAAACAAATTCACTGGAACGGAGCACGACGTCATCTAGGAAAGAGACCAGTTCATGGATGGGACGACTAAATGGGAGAAGGAGGACGAGGGCGAGAAAAAGCTTTCTTGGAACCGCGTGAGTGTGACTGAGGTTCTTTTTCACTTCTTCCTGTACAAGCGAGTGCTGTAGTTAAATAAGGTGAAGTAGCACTGATAATATGCACGAAAAAAAGTTGACATTTCCTCCGTTTAATGGCTGCCCCCGCAATTTTCACCCCAAATTTGTTATACCACCTCGCGGTCCATTGCACGAAAATATATGGTAAATATTTTTACATTTAGCTTCACAAGCTTTAGCTATTGTGTTATCACGGTACGCAGGAAAGCTTCGTCTTAGCGGATTACTTAGGGCTAGTACACCCATTGTGCAGGGACTTTTTTGCTTCGACTCCTAGCAGCAAGCGTACATTTTGTTACATTCTGTATCTAATGGCTCCAAAACTACGGTTACATCATAGGAATGTATCCACTATAGGTATGTACCATTATATAGATGTACCTGCTATTGTATTACGGCACTCGATCATCTCGGTGAGCTTCCAGTAGGTACATAACCGATGCACATCCGAAATCTTATGTTAAATAGTATTGCTGCAAGCAAGCTGGCTTATTTGCATATATGCGTAGGCTCACCTCATTCTACTGTCATAGCAGGTCACCTGGTTGCTGTAGCAAGATGGCCTAATGGTGCATTCTGAACAGACCTAGGAGCTTTGGTCATAGCAGGCCACCTTGTGGCTGTAGCAAGATTGGCTAATCGTGCATTTTGAACACACCTGGAAGCTTTGCGCGTTTGATACAGTGCGAAACAGGAATGTACGGTGTTGAACAGTAAAAAAATTAATTAATTAAGGCACATTCGCCGTAGTAAGCGCAAGCCGGAAGAAGCAGAAGAGCTGGCTGGTCTTCCTTGTTTTCTTTATATATTTATTTCTTTGTATCTTTCTTTCACTTTGTTTTGTCGATTTATTTTTTTTGCTCTGGTTCGTTCTATTTATTTTCCCTCTCTCTCTGTTTATTTTTTCTCACAGTTCCTCGCTTTTTCTGCATTTTTATGGCTGTTCTCCTTTCGTTTTTTTTTTGTCTCTCTATTCCTGTCTTTTTCTATCTTGCTCTCTGCTTTTTCTGTATTTTTGGGGGACAAACCCCAAAACACGGAGTTTGCCCATGGTTTACCGCTCTGGAAATGCCGGCCACCACTCGCTTCGCCACCCACTGCTCTGGTTCAGTACTCTCCTCTTTTGGTATGCCTCCCATAACTCCAATTAAGCCTGCTGAAATGCGCACCCGGGGAACCAATACACATGACCAGCGCACAACGCCAGTGAGCCATGCCTCCTGCCGTCTTGTCTTGTAAACAAGAGCCTGAACAGGTGTCCTTGTGGTTTCAAACACCTACCCTTGCAGTTCCAGTGCTAGAACACAATCTGCCTTGCGTTCGTTTCCTACATGCTCCATAGATGCCGGAAATTCACGACCAGAAAAGAAATTTGGGTGTGTCGAAAATGGGAAGTTTGCAAAGGTGAAATTCTTAACCTCAATAACGCGACCTCCCCCCCCCCCTCCCTTTCTCAGAATGTCCGCGCCTAAGAATTTGTGGAGAGAAACCTGGAAGAAAAACTTTATTACAAGAAACCACTTGAATATGTAAAACTGGCGACTTCTCTACGACAAAGCTACCGCAGATGCTCAGCGGACACATCAAGGGGATAAAAACAAGCAAGAACAAGTGGATCAGAAACGTGCCCCAAAGAAAGCAAAACCACATGAAAAAACAAACAGTAATTCCGAAACTTGCCGCAAAACTGTCGCATGACAGCGTCATATTTATTAATCGCCACGCATTGTCACCGAGGACAACAGTCCGTTGGCTTACACGTCTTTCTATTTCTGTGCTGATGTACAAGGTTTCCATTAATCTGAAGTTTTCTGGTCCTTGAGAAAACCTAGAAAAAAAGGTTTTGAAAAGATGCGTATCTGATCTAAGCAAGTGCCGCGCATTCTATTTAATGTTTTCTTATCAACCTCAAGTTGAAAACATTATTGATTACTTGAATTTTTAAACTGGACTCCTACATAACGCGTTTCAGAAACATGAATAAGCTTAACTTTATATTAGGTGAGCAGCAAGCAAAAGTAAATGAAAAGTGTATCGATAATATTGGAACTGTGTCATGAAACCACGACAACACACGGGACAAAAGAAGTCCCAGGCGGCTATTTATAACTGCTGACCATATTGGTGACTGCTTATCGTCGACATTCCTACATCTCAGAGGTAGCAATGAAGAATACGAGGAATGTATTATGCTGAAGACCATGAGTAACGTTGGGCAAGTTGGTGCATAGCACTAACCAAAATAATGTGGTGCAAAGTAAAATAACAATTGTAAAAACCGATGTAATGCGAAGCAGGCAGCAAGAAGCTGCGTACATCGCCTTGTTTTTATCTGAGGCAAAGAAAGTCACTCACAGCATGACAGCAAGCTCAATATCATACTTTTGTCATGCATGCATGCCTGTACAACCTACTACATACCATGGTACTGAAACGTATATTCCCGTATATACATTGCATGACCTCTCAAATATGTTCGTCACGCGCCCATGTCATGCAATACCAATATTGGTCTATATCTAGCTAAGAAAGGGCCGGAAACGCATCAAGACCGTGTTACGTAAATCATGCCGTACAGGACATTCATGTAATTACTTGCATGTTAGGACCTGTCTTTATGTTACGATACAGTCAAGTCAACGGTCGCGATCTAATCATGACAGCGGCATGTAAGCCATACCGTACATGACATGCATGTGATGATCTTCACGGCATCACCTGTCATTTATTTCGTCATACAGTCATCATGTCGCGCAATACTAATTTTGGTGTATACCAATCTAGCGAAATTGCTTTGAGCGCACGATGATAGTGGCATGTAAATAATGCCGTACAATAACATGCGTATCATGCATTTGATGTTACCACCTGTTGTTTATGTTCGTCATACAGAAATGCCTCGTCGTACCAAATTTCACACGTACTCATTTAATGAAGCGGCCGTGAGCACCTCGAGACCATGTTATGTAAATCATAATGTGCAGTACATATGTTTGACGATTTGCACATCAAGGCCTGTCAATGATGATGGTCATACTCTACTTGATATATAGTAATTTTTGTATATATCAAGTTAACGAAACCGCCGCAAGAGCACCAAGATCGTGGCGTGTAAATCGTGCCGTTCATGACATGCATGCCACGATTTTCACGCTATGGCCAACAATTTATGTTCGTAATACAGTCATGTCAAGCCATACCAATTTTTGTATACATCTCATTAACGAAACGGTCACAAAACAGCCTCCTACTCTAATTTCGGGCTATACCAAGTGAAGAATACGACCGTTAGAACACCAAAACGTAGATAGATAGATAGATAGATAGATAGATAGATAGATAGATAGATAGATAGATAGATAGATAGATAGATAGATAGATAGATAGATAGATAGATAGATAGATAGATAGATAGATAGATAGATAGATAGATAGATAGATAGATAGATAGATAGATAGATAGATAGATAGATAGATAGATAGATAGATAGATAGATAGATAGATAGATAGATAGATAGATAGATAGATAGAGCGGTATGCGTAGCACTTGAGCGCTGGCAGTTTCTTTGGCAATATGTAACGAATGTAAGATTGCTACAACTGCGGATAGTCAAAATTTCATACACAGTTGGCGTTACCCCAACACGAAGCTGCGCTCCAAATTCCCATTAGGGAGTGTCATAATAGTCGGTGAATTTTCAACTTCTTTTTTCACAATACCCCGTTGTTGAAACCTGTGTAATACTTTTGTAATAATAACACCTGCAGCATAAAGCTGCAGGTGTTCATTCTCTCAGCTCCTTTCGCTTGTTTCGTTGCGTAGATCCCCTGGAAAGATGGCGCCTTGCATGTGACATGATGGTAACAATACAAAGAAACATGAAAGCGAATAAAAATATTGCTTACGTGCTCCACAAGTGTAATATAAAAGGCAGTATGGCTCATCCTACATTCCCACAGTTTATATGTCACGCAGCCAATTGAAGAGCCATGTATCCCGTTCTCATTGCCATTTTGTTCTGCCCCTTCACAAGCTCACAGGGGGTAACTAGCAGCGGCATACCATTTTGGAATCTCGAAGAAGTACGTGTACTTATGGTTGTCCTCTCCACTTTGCGTTTTTGTTTTCTGACATACAGAAGGGGTATCAGAACTTTATATTGTTGCGACTGTATCCTATTTGGCGATAATCATACTAAGTGGATGTGACAATGTACTCATCGTAGTAATGTTTCAGTAATGGCGAAGTGCGTTAACTTAGTATCGCTCAACGAGCCTGATACGCTGTGCGTACGAAGAAGGCGGGCGCTAACGACTAGAGAAGGTCTGTGAGCAGTAATAATAATATCTGGGGTTTAACGTCCCAAAACCACGATATGATTATGAGAGACGCCGTAGTGGAGGGCTCCGGAAATTTCGACCACCTGGGGTTCTTTAACGTGCACCTAAATCTAAGTACACGGGCCTCAGACATTTTCGCCTCCATCGAAAATGCAGCCGCCGCGGCCGGGATTCGATCCCGCGACCTTCGGGTCAGCAGTCGAGCGCCATAACCACTAGACCACCGTGGCGGGGCGGTCTGTGAGCAGTCATTGAAGCACGCTTAAGTGACACCAGAACCTGTAGTCAGCGAAGAAGAGTTGGCAGAAACGGCGTGTTATATACTTTTTGAATGGGTTAGACAGTGGCCAACTACCACGCAAGAAGTTTATGATATGCAAAGGAAGCCACCTGCGTCGACAGCTACGACTTTCGAGTGCCAGAGCGATAAGCAGCAAGGTATGCTTCAGTTTTCTTTTTCAGAACGGAGTCGTATCCGTCCGCAGATAGGTTTCACCAGGTATAAAAACGCATGTTAATTTTAAAGTTGATTTCACGTTGCGAATTTTCGCTGTTTTGTGTTGTTGTGTGGCAGAAAGGCAAAATGCGCACTAGCCCCATATTATATATATATATATATATATATATATATATATATATATATATATATATATATATATATATATATAATTGTCGAGGTTCTGCGTCCCGAAACCACAATATGATTATGAGAGACGCCGTAGTGAAGGGCTCCTCAAATTTCAACCACCTGGAGTTCTGTCGCGTGCACCTAAATCTAAGCACACGGGTTTTTGCATTTTAAGCTCCAACAAAAATGCGGCCGCCGGAGTATCCGTTCGATGATGTAGTTTACAGGTGACGTCCGCGCAATGACACGGTAGGGTCCCTGATATTTCTAAGCAAGATTGGAGTAGAGGCCAGTAGGGACAGCTGGAACCCAAAGCCACACAAGGGATTCTGGAAGAAAGTGAAGATCAGGGTAAGGGCGGTCATCGGCACAACGAGATTTTTGTTTCCATTGGTCTACGGTTGTAAACGAGTGAGCGAGCTGACGGAAATCCTCGGCGCGGCGGGCTACATGAGAGATGGGTGTAGGTTCGGATGAATCGATTTGGTATGGCAGAACTGTGTCGAGTGTGGTCGAAGGTTCTCTGACGCGGAAATGATGGCTCACATGCTTGGACAGGTACGAAGAACACAGGACGCGGACAAGCGGACGTGCACTTGTCCGCGTCCTGTGTTCTTCGTCCCTGTCCTAGCATGTGAGCCATCATTTCAACTTCAGCCATGTACCAACTAGCCCGACAGCAAACGCTAGGAAGGTTCTCGGTCATAAAAGAGGAAAATGGCGAAAATCCTGTAGTCCTGTGTACAGCCTGTAGTAAGCGTACGCCATGAAGGGCAAAATTAGGTCCCAGACATAGCGATCAGAGGCAACGTTCTCAGAGATCATGTCGCCTAGGGTGCGGTTGAATCTTTCTGTCAAGCCATTGGTTTGAGGATGGTAGGCGATAGCAGTGTGATGAACGATGTGACGACATTCGGCAAGGAGTGCGTTTACAACCTCGGAAAGGAACACACGTCCTCTATCGCTCAGAAGTTCGCGCGGTGCGCCCTGACGGAGAATGAAGTTCCGCAGGAGGAAAGATGCTATGTCACGGGCTGGGGCAGCAGGCAGAGCAGCTGTTTCTGCGCATCGCGTCGAGTGGTTGACGACAACGACTACGCAGTGGTTTCCAGAAGCCGTGAATGGAAGGGGTCGATACAAGTCAATCCCAATGCGATCGAAGGGCCTGGACGGGCATGGTATTGCCTGGAGCGTACCAGAGACGTGCTTAGGAGGAGCTTTGCGTCGTTAGACTGTGCGCATGACTGAATGTACTTACGCGCAATGGTGTACATACGTCGCCAATAGAACCTCGAGGAAAGTCGGGTGTATGTTTTGAAGACGCCCACATGTGCACACTGTGGGTCCGCGTGGAAGGTTGAACATATTTTAGAACGAATTTGCCGAGGTATCACCAGCAACCACTTGCGGGCGTCAGACATGCATTTCCTGCGATAGAGCAGGTCATCACGAATCTCAAAGTGAGCAGATTGACGATGCAAGGCTCTAGAAGCTGAAGGAAATGCCGACAGGTTGGAAAAGAATCGGAGGAGAGCGCTGATTCAGGCATCCTTGCGTTGCTCCGACGCCATGTCGCAGTCAGCTGGGAACAGAAGCACTTTGTCCACGACAGATAGGCAGGCAGTGCTGTCAAGTGACACAGGCGAGAGTGATAGGGCGTCGGCATCGGTGTGGCGGCGGCCCGACCTGTAGACAACGTGCATGTCGAAATCTGGCAACCACAAACCCAGCGAGCTAATCCGCCGGAAGGGTCCTTCAACGTGGATACCAACAAAGCCCACGGTGGTCTGTGACTACGCGGAAGGGGCGGCCATACAGGTAAGGTCGAAATTTACCAAGAGCCGAAATTATGGCCAAACATTCCTTTTCCGTAACAGAATATATGGTCTCTGCTTTAGTGAGGGAGTGGCTTCCGCCCTTGGAATCTCTTGGAATCCAGATGTGCGCTGAGCGAGCACGGCGCCAAGTCCAACACCACTGGCGTCGGTGTGGACATCCGTCGGAGCAGTAGGGTCGAAGTGACGCAGGATTGGCGGTGAGGTGAGCAGATGGCGCAATTCTTGAAGGTCATCCACACAAGCGGGCGACCAAGCGTAACTTTTCGAGTCGCTCCGTAGGAGCTGATTCAAGGGAGCGGTGATGGCCGCAAAATTCCAAAGGAAGGGTCGAAAATCGGAACAGAGGCCAATGAAGCTACGAAGTTCTTTCAGAGACGCAGGTTTAGGAAATTCAGCACCTGTCTGAAGCTTGGCAGTGTCGGGTAGAATGCCGTCTTTGGGTAAAATATTGCAAAGGATGGTGAGCGGCTTTGCCCCAAAGAGCCATTTCTTCAGGTTGAGCTGAAGGCCAGCGTTAGTTAGGCACTGCAGTACATCCTCTAGCCCAAGGAGGTGCGTAGGAAAATCTGATGAATACACAAACACGTCATCTAAGTAGCATAGGCATGTTTTCCACTTAAGAACTCGCAAAATGTTGTCCATCATGCGCTCAAATGTTGCGGGCGCGTTGCAAAGACCGAAAGGCATGACACGGTATTCATAAATGCCATCGGGTGTGATGAAGGCCGGTTTACGTTGGTCGTCAGGCGCCACAGGGACTTGCCAATAGCCGCTCCGTAAGTCAATAGAAGAGAACTCCGGGCCTTGAAGGCCGTCAAGGGCATCATCAATTCTCGGTAAGCGGTAAACGTCTTTTCGAGTGCTTTTGTTCAGACGGCGGTAATTAACGCAGATGGGAATCGAGCCATCCTTCTTCTTAACGAGGACAACTGGAGATGCCCATGGGCTATTCGAAGGCTGTATGACACCACCCTTCAGCATGTCAGCTCTTGGTCGTCGATAACCTGGCGCTTTGTCGCAGACACACGATATGGTCTATGTCGCAGTGGCGCGTTGGTACCCGTGTCGAAGCGGTGACTCACAGCTGGCGTACGGCCGAGGGAAGCATGCTAGCAGTCAAAAGACGAACAGACTCTGTCGAGGAGGCGTAGGAGCTGGGCGCGTTGAGGAACAGTCAGCGTGTCGCCTATAGAGCTGCTCAGGACATCAGGCGTAGGCGTCTGCTGCGAGAAGCCACAGGTCACTCCGACGACTTCGTGTTCGGCGGTGGAAGCAGTTTGCATGTCCCAGCCCAAAATGACGTCCTGCGAACAAGAATTCAAGACTAAAACAATTACACCATCACCCCCTAAAGGGGACCAGATGCGAAGCCGGAGCACTTTCACGATCGCGTTCTGTTGGCGTTCGTTGGGCATGCTGCCGACCTCGGGCATGCTACCAACCTCGCGTCGTGGAACGCGAAGAGGAACACTACGCGCGTCGTGTCTTCCCTCTAGCCTGGCCGTTAATTCCCACAGGGCGAGCGGGCAATGCGGCCGACAAGCGCGCGAGAAGGATTCAGCGTAGGAGAGGAGAGAGAGCGGGTGGAGACGCGCATGCGCTGGCGCTCATCGCGGCGCTGAGAGAATTTCGAACGCGGTCGACAAGGCGCGCGAGAGGGAGGCAGTGTAGGAGCGGAGAGACAGGGGGAGGGGACGCGCATACGCTGGCGCTCATCGCGGCGCTGCGCAGGAGAGAATTTCGGCATGTCGAGCCCGCATTTCAGAGGAGTCAAACGAAGCAAGCGCTGGACTGAACGCGCGCAGCGCTCTACCACTTGAAGGAGAGGAGACTAGAGGAGGAGAGTAGCCCATGCGCCGCGATAGCAGAAACGAGAACGCAGGAGAAGGGCAAGCAGGTTCTAGTGAAGAAGTGGAGAGAGTAACGCACAGCTGTTGGAGAGAGGCAAGGACGAGAGTGGCGCATGTGTAGTGTGAGTGCGGACTACCATGCTGCGGGACATACCCCCGAGCAAGAGGTGCACTCGCATCTAAAATTACACAACGTAGAGAAGATCGTTAATTACGACGCGAGCAGACAATGCACCGTGAACTCGCCCACGCACTCTCCACGAAGCTGTGTAAGAGACCATGGCAAAAGGTTGGAGACAAGCAGTTTGCTGACACCGTCGCGAATTTCCAAAAGGGCAAGAGGCAGCGGTGAATATTTGCGGCGGACCAAGAAAGGAGATGGTGTAAAAAGTGCGCTTGACACGGCGATACTGTTGCAGGACACCGTGGCAAGGGCAAATGAGTGCGGCGGAATTGTAACGTCTTCTGCAACAAATAGCTTGTCCTCGGCTTCACGAGCGTCAAATAGCGGAGCGTCGAAAAGCGCTTCGAGCGCCACTTCAGCGCGAAAACAGTCAATGACGGCTTTATTAGCAGAGATAAGTCCCGGTCCAAATGACGTCATGTGAACAAGAATGCAGGACTAAAATTTCCACGACGTAGAGAAGATCCTTAATTACGACGCGAGCAGAACATGCAGCGGCCGGCGTGACGTGGTCCGCGCTGGCGGTACGAAGCGATATGTTGGACAGCGGCGTCGTAATTTTTTGAGCAATCGGCAGAGTTTCGCACTAATAAGTAAAACTTGCCGCACATGTATCGACAAGAGCGAGTGCCTCGATGCCGTCTACATACTCATTAATAACGTACGTCGGGGAAGGGAGAGGCCTTGATCTTATCGCAGGTTACGCAGTTCCTGCCTCTGGAACTGCGGCAATCAGTTTGCCTGCTGCGACTTAGAGGAACGACGGCGCATCGGCGATAGCGAGCGGCGTCGAGGCGATGGCCAGCGGCGGTTGGCAGGAGGGTGATGGTCGGTATATGAAGACATCTGGCCGGGGTTCCGAGACGCTCAGAACGATGGCCGCGGTGATACATACGGGTCGGGTTAGAAGCTCTGGTGGCAGGGACGTTGTCGATGATGGTAATATCGAGCCACGCGGCCAGGTAGCCCACACGCGAAGCATGTTGTCCTGTTGCCGAATGTGCGCCATTGTCCACTACCCTGGAGGTACATGACCTCATCGAGGCGTGTAGTTGGCCGCAGTGGCACGGCGGATGGTAATGGCGCAAAGGACGGAGGCGGCGACCGTGTGGCAACTTCGGCGTAGCTTAGGGGAGCATTTACCTCGGCACAGGCAAAAGGGTTCGGCGCTGGCGAAGTGTTGCGGCCAGAAGGCAGAGCCGCGGAAACTTGCTCCTGTTTCCACTGGCGTATGTTCACTGGCAAAGGCGAAGGTGGTTGGCCGGCTGTTCATGCAGCGAAAGCTGACGAGCGACCTCAGCACGGGCAAACACCTTGATCTGGGAGAACAGTCACTCGAGGTGAGGAGCGCTAGCCACGCTCGAGATGATTTCGTCCCACGCGTGTTGGCGGCCAGTGAGAAGACGCTGTCTTCGGAGCTCGTCGAAACTTTGGCAAAGCTCAATGAGTTCAGAGACAGTGTCAGGGTTCTTAGATAGCAGCGCTTGAAAGAGATCATGGGAAATGCCCTTCATAATGTGGCGCACCTTTGTGCCGCCATCAAGTTGACCCGGCCGCAGAGGTCAAAAATATTGTCACGGATTCGTGACGTCGATGAAGGCAGCAGTCGGCGTGTCCAAGATGAATCTTTTAATTTGGCCGAACTTGTTGCCGGGAAATGAAAACTCAAGCTACAGCAATACACCGTGTACTATGATAGCGGCGAATAGAGCGTGGGCCATCGATAGTAGTAGTAGTAGTAGTAGTAGCAGTAGTAGTAGTTGTAGTACTACTAGTAGTAGTAGTAGTAGTAGTACTAGTAGTAGTAGTAGTACTACTACTAGTAGTAGTAGTAGTAGTAGTACTATCGTTATCTTGTTTCTTGTAATACAAGAAAAAGAAACGGAAGCAAAAGGCGGTTCATACGCCAGACAAAGGCCTCGGTACCTGAAGTTCGCAACACATACACATTCCTTGTACATATGCACAATCGAGAAAAGTTTTGACGCATCATAAATAATAATAATAATAATAATAATAATAATATTAATAATATTAATAATAATAATAATAATAATAATAATAATAATAATAATAATAATAATAATAATATCTGGGGTTTAACGTCCCAAAACCACGATATGATTACGAGAGACGCCGTAGTGGAGGGATCCGGAAATTTTGACCACCTGGGGTTCTTTAACGTGCACCTAAATCTAAGTACACGGGCCTCAAACATTTTCGCCTCCATCGAAAATTCAGCCGCCGCGGCCGAGATTCAATCCCGCGACCTTCGGGTCAGCAGCGGAGCGCCATAACCACTAGACCTCCTTGGCGTGGCCGCATCATAAAGCCACATGAGCGCTAACAAAGGAGTACTGCAATCAACACAACCAACACATGACACGCTTAAGATACTGCAGATACGCAAGTCTTACACACATAAAAAAACAAGAACAGAAAACTCGATGCATCGTGCAACCACATGAACGATAATAATATTAAAAAATATATATGTCTTTTAGAAAAGGATCAATGACACACTTTCCGTACGCAGCAAAAATTTTATACCACGATGCCGCTACAATTTCTGAGCAATATTTCCTAGTGGTGATAAGTTATTTCATTTTTCAATATAATTTCTTTAACTTGTTTTTTAAATGCCTTTAGAGAAGCTTCAAAGTGTAAGCTATTGTCCAACTCATTAACTATTCACATTGATTGGTATTTCACAGCTTGTTTTCCATAATTTGTCCTAGTTGTCGGTAAACACTGTAAAATTGTTCTAGCACGATAACGGTGATTTTCTTCTGGTTTATAGCACTAATTTTTGTGCACCTCTTGTAGTAGTATAAAATAGTATATTTGGTTTGCCCTTAAGCTTTTGTGCTTATAAGAGAGCACTGAAGTGCGCAGCCTATTCTACCAATGTAATTTTCATAACTACGAAGTATTTTCTTTTGTAGAATAATAAGTGTGTTGTATTTTTTTGTTGTTATCGTCCCCCATACTAGTACACCGTAAGAAAGTCGCGAATAGAAGAGGGCATTGTACACATTTTTCTTTCGCCAAAGAGGAACAAGTGATCCAATTCTGCACAGGCATCCTACCGTTCGCGCAAGTTGCTTAACTAAACGATATTCCACGTCAAGTCTTCACTGAACCATACCCTGAGAAATTTTTGGTGTTTTTTTCCCGCTTTATAGTGCCACCGTTAAAGCTTATTTTTAAGTCATATTTTACATGTTTATTTAATGCGCGGAATATAATATATGTCGTCTTCTTGACAATTAACTCCAGCTTGTTTTGTTTAAGCCAGTTTGAGAGTGATGTCATATACTCGTTTACGTTTTTTTTTTCTAGCGTTTCTATGTGTCATGATGTAAAAAAACGCCAGGCCTGCGCTGAAACCGCAGCACAGTCACAGCGAAAGCTGGAAGAGCGGCGTTTCTAGAGCCCGTTAAGCTCTCTTGGGGCTACAATACAAGTACACTAGAAAGGTACCCACTACGCCACAAATCAAAATTTTTGTGAAGTTGGGAAGCACTCACTAAGCCATTATTCGTCATTCTATGGAGACGCGAGGCACCAGCTACACGTCTGTAAGGCATTAGTGCACTTTGTTGACGTGGCGACTGATGACGATGAAGAATTATGGCTCAGCCCTTTGTAATGGGTTGGAATCTTTAAACGGCCCACCAGTTATGTAATTTGCATTGGGTGACGCCCGGCCGATATTTCCCTCTCCCGTCATGCTGTATACGTTGACGTGGAAGAGAGACGGGGGGGGGGCCGAAGAACTTTATTGAGACCCCGAGGTAATGGATCATGCGCTTATGGGCTTCCTTGGCAACCAATACAAGTGCACTTGCGAGGAACCCACTACGTTATAAATCATAGTAATCTTACTGAGACCCCGAGGAAGTGGATCATGCGTTTATGGGCTCCCTTGGCAACCAATACAAGTGCACTTGCGAGGAACCCACTACGCTATAAATAATTGTAATTTTTTAGAAGTAGGGCAGCAGGCACTGTGCCATTTTTCGTCATTCTACAGAGAGCGTTGGTACCTGCTAAACGCATGTAAGGGATTATGCGCACTTTGTTAATTCTGCGCCTGATGACGATGAAGAATTATGGCAGAGCCCTTTTGTAATGGGTTGAAAGCATTCAACAACCCACTCGTTGCGCAATTCGCAATTGTTTGACGCCTGGTTACAGAATTCGCGTTGTACGACGCTTGGTGCTTATTTTAATTTTCTACCACGCTATATTGCATATGCTAATGTGGTTCCTTCCCGACATGAAGCCTGTATAGGACCTTTTTGCAAAGCAGTTTCAAGCACCGGCATGGCTCAGAGGTTGAATACTTGGCTCTCACGCAGACGGCCCAGGTTCGAACCTCGTTCCATCCTGGAATTTTTTTCTTATTTAGTTTTTTTTCTTATTTCGAGCGATACTGGTTACGGACACCGGCGGCGGCGGCGGACAACTACGGCGCCAAAAACGGCCGGAGAAATGATCTCATAACAGCTTTCGCTGTAAAATACGTTTGTGTCGTCTGCATACATAATAAGCTGTGGGGAGGTTGGTATGCATAAAATATCATTTACATAAAGCAAAAAAAGTAAAGGGCCCAATACCGAACATTGCGGAACCCCTTAGGTCAACTGTAAATGACTTGACGTAGCTGTTTTCATTTGCACTAGTTGGTACTGGTTATGTAAATAGTTTTGCAAAAGCGTAAGGGCAATCCCGCGTATGCTGTACCGTGACAGTTTCCGTAATAATATGTCATAATGTATCGAATAAAAGCGTTTTTAAGGTCCAAGAATAAACAAAGCGTAAATTTCTTATTTTCCATGCTTGCAATTATGTGATCTTTATTAATCTTTAATGCTTGCTCAGTAGATTTATTTTTCTGAAAGCCATATTTATGTGTTGTGATAATGTCATGCTTGTTAAAAAAGGATAACAACCTGTCGTGAATAACGCCTTCAAAATCCTTAGATTTCATTTCATTTCATTTCATTTCATTTTATTATACCCCTCAGGGCCAGAGGCATTACAGAGGGGGAGTGGTAACAACACTTTGACACAGAAAACAAGAAACAAAGCAGCGAAAAAAGAAAAAACAAAAAAAGTAATAGAAAACGCACATGAAACAATAGAGCAAAATGTTAATTTACAGTGAGTTTACAAAGAGCCTGAGTATACAATGTTAGCTATGGAATTACGGAACTCTTCATGATGAATAATGTTCACGACGTCCGCGGGAAGGCCATTCCAATCGCGAGAGGTTCGTGGTAGAAATGAATGATAAAAGTGCGCAGTATTACATGAAGGGAATCCGACTTTATGAGGATGATCTGTGCGATGGGATACATAAGATGGCTCAGGGATGAGGCGATCGCGTAGTGCAGGATGATGATACGTCTTATGAAACAAGGCAATGCGTGACACTTTTCTGCGCGATGATAATGATGGGAGGGAAAGGTTTGATTTCATGGAAGTTATACTGGCGGTGCGGCTGTAATTAGAGTGAATGAAACGTGCGGAGTTATTCTGAACCATTTCTAGAGCATAAATTAAGTTTGCTTGGGTGGGATCCCAGACCGGTGTAGCGTATTCCAATTTCGATCTAATTAGTGTTTTTAAAGATAATGTCGTAAGTACTGATACTGGTGTATAATTTGACATGTTGTTTATGCCACTGCCTTTATAAATTGGGGTTACCTTTGCAACCTATAACTGTGCTGGAAACACGCCTGTTGTCAGTACAAGATTTACTATGCAAGCAAGCACCTCAGATATTAGTAGACCTATCAGCTTTAGTTCAGCTGCGGTGATGTCATCTATACCTAGGCGCAACATTGATTTTAAGTTTATTTATTTGGTTAGATATCTCAGCCCTGTCAGTGGGAAGCATAAATATGAAATTCTGTATTGCCGCCGTGTCTTCGAAACAAAAGCCGTGTTCGCTTTCAGAACAACAACTGTACGCGCCCTCATTGACAAAATGACGATTCATAGCATTGGCTAGAGCGTCGCCGCGCAGCACCACGTTTCCTTCCTGTATTTCTGTGATAATATATCTTGCTTTCTTTCTTCCAGTAAGGGCATTAACCATTTCCCAGACCTTCCTTGGGTTATCATATATTTTCTCGAACTTTTTCTGATAACATTTTTCTTTAGCTTTGTTTAAGCCTGATGTAAGTGTGTTGCGGTATTTTTGGTACTCTATGAATGCTTCAGAATCTCGAAAGTACAGAACGTTTTCAAAAAGGTCATTTTTCATTTGAATACGCTTACAAAGTGTGCTGTTTATCCGAGGTTTCCGGCAATTTTTTCTCTTTCGGAAGGACGCTTGTTCTCGAGGAAATGCCTTGTCGTAACAGTGACGCAATAAATTCAGAAACCCATTGCAGGCCTCGTCAGCGTCTTTTACCTTGTATATTTCACTCCAATCTAGTGATTTAATCAGCTGAAAAAATGAATTTTCACTATCGTCATTTATGTTGCGTCGGACGAAGGTTTCCTTCTCTTGCTTTTGGCGTTTCGATGGTATGGGTATAAAACAAAACAGTATCAATGATCGCTAAGATCACTTGATACGATACCGCATATGGTCATCGATGGGTTAGAATTAGTGATACATATGTCGAGTAAGGTTGCACTGTGCATAGTCAATCTAGTAGGATAACATATATGATTTGCACAACCAAATGCAGAAAGCAATGTCTCAAAATGCACAGCGGAAGTATCTTTTACGGCAAGATTAATATTTATGTCCCCCATAATAATATAAGAAATTTTATGAAGTAATGGGGTAGATAGGAATGAGTCTACAAATTCTAAAAAAACGTGTTTTATGCCTTTCAGGCGGCCTATAAACGACAATTGCTACAAGTTTATCCACTTTTACAGCCAGAAATTCAAAATCTGCTGTGATTACCGACAGTTCTAATTTTTGATAAGCATACTTTTCTTTTAAATAAATTGCGACATCACCTCCTTTTCTATCAACGGGGCACAAATGCTCAGGCCGATATCCTGGAAAACAAGGGACATCACTACCATCGGTTAACCACGCTTCGGAGAACATAAGCATATCAAAGTTTACTGCCGCGGTCTCTATAGAATGCTTATGTCATCGATTTTATTTCTAATACTTAAGGCATTGACATGTAATGCAGAAAGCAAGTTGGTAGTTCGTGGGCAACAAAATTTTAGATAAAGAACTTTGTAGTATTTAGGAATTTCACTGAAAACACTCATAATTAACAACGAATAACAAAACTGGTACACAAAAGATAACGAAATCAGCACACTTTTTGTATGTCATCTTGACAGGTGACATGAATCAGAGCAGAAGATTCATCCCTACGTGCAAGCACTCTACCTGCAGAAGTCCAGACGAACTTCCATTTTTTTTCCTTTTTCCTTTGGTTGGCGATTGAAAGCAGCGCCTTGTTCTCCTGAGTTAGGTGTTCATGTACAAAGATGGCAGCCCCTGGGCTAAGACCAAGAGTTAGAGTGTTTAATCTCCTTTTTCTGCATTTTGCCAGGAAATCATTTCTTTTACTACGCCTTACGAACCAAACAACAATGTTCTGGACTGTAGGTTTCTGTGTGCGAACCCAGTGACAAACATCAATGTCCGACGTGTCGACGGTCTCGCCCATGCTTTTCCTAATATTTTGAAGAACAGTGAGCGCATCACGATCAGGCGGTACTCCCTTTATTTCTATGCTATTTGAACGCTGATGCTGTTCTAGCTCCTCACACTTCTTCGACAAGCGCTCATTTTCTGCCTTTAGTTTCCTGTTTTCAGTAAGCAGTTCCTTCATTTCTTGCCTTAATATCTCAATGTCTTCTGCCACATCTTTAACATCATTGCACACATCAGAGCAAAATGACACTCCTTCCTTCAGTTCTTTAATTTCTACCCGGAAATCACGTTTGAAATTTTCAAACGCCTTGAGCAGGTCACGTAACTGCTTAGAATCTGTAGTATATTTTCCAGAGCCCTTACTTCGCATTTCCAAAATGTCAGGTACAATAGCAATGACGCTCTGTTCGGCAGCAGTGCACTCCTATGCCAGAGAAACAAATGAACCAAGCCTCACCTGCAAAAGCAGTAGGTTGAGTGTCAAAAGTACGCATTCCTTGTACACTGCTGTCGAACTAAGCGAGCCGCAGGATTCCACCGTCTTTTCTACTTTTCGCCGTTGCTCTCCCGGTGTCAGCTGACCAGATGGGCCCGTGCGCTGAAATGGCTGCGCAGAAACACCGAAGCGATGCCCGGGCTTCCAGCGTGTTCACCTTGTTTTCTTGAAAAAACCGCGGTCTTTCCACGACGCTCAGCAAAGCGCAGGCCGATTGACAGGGAAATCTGCAAAAGCAGTAGGTTGAGCGTCAAAAGTACGCCTTCCTTGTGCACTGCTGCCGAACGAAACGAGCCGCTTAGTTCGGCAGCAACTGCTCATGGATGGGACGCGCCGTCTCTTATGCATCATGCATCGAACTTTCCAGCCTTATCGCTGGTGGTTGCGCAAGCTCTGGAATAATCTTGACTATTCGCGTGATGTGTTCAATATTGACAAAATTCTCTACTACAATCTGGAATGTTCCCGGAAATTCTGGCGTGGCCCGCGCAAGTCAGCGATCACACGTGGAACGGGCCAGTTACAAAAACATACCGAAAGGAGCGTGCGTGGCAATATCCTCCACGTAGCTGGTGAACGTTTCACCTGTTCGCTGGGACCAACTTCGTAGGCGTTGTTCTTCCCGATGTTTGCGCACACCAGGGCGTCCGAAAGCTGCTGCGATGTTGGTTTTGAAGGTCATCCAAGTGGGGAATTTAAGCTTGACTTACGTACCATGTATCTGACTTACTTCCAAATGAGATTCTAACCGTCGCATCATCGGCACCTATGCTAGATGTAATAAGAGAATCATTTACCTAACAGAAGATCTTTTGGCATACTCTTACGTATGCCAAAAGATCTACCTGCTAATTTATTCAAGAAGTTATTTTAATGATAATTTGATTGTTAGCATAAGTACTCTCTTTGCTGTCCCCCATCTGCATCCCATACATTACCTAGGCATCTGCATATTTTTTGCCCGTCTGTTTACTGTAATATCCTTTAAAGCCTGCTGCTAAAATAAGTTGTCTGTCTTGTTCTTATTATTTTAAGTGTCTGCGTTACTGCTACTATTTGCATATCTACATTTAATGCGTGTTTACTGTTATGTCAAGGCGACGTTGAGGACAATGGTAAACAAATCTGAGCGTGCCTAGCATTTACGGTAACAAAAGTTCTGCTTACGACTTAGTAAAATAGCGAACTTGTTTGCATTTTAATAATGCCAATTATTAAAAAATTCCTGAAGGTGTAAGGAAGGGGATTATAGAAACATAACACCCAGTACCTCATTTTTTTCATGATCGTCCTCACGAGCTCTTTTATGCTATTTTCCATAGGCACTGAGTTTTTTTATTCTCGTACCTTAATATCTAAATAGACGATACATCATGCTCTATTGTCATAGCTTTCAAAGGTACCGCCTATATCGAGATTATGTAAGGTGTTCCGCGTAACTAGAACCAAATATTTACAAAGTGGCTATCCTCAACTGAATAAAAGCGACGACATGGTGTACTATAATGTGGCTCTCGTTTTGGCATTTTTATGTTGTGCTTAATTTGTTATTGAAATAAGATATAATATACAACATTTATGATATTCACTTTAGGGTTTAAGTGTGTTTAGTTGCCTGGTAGAGGTCATCCCAAAAGGACCGATCCAATTTTTTGTGGAAACGTACAGGGGTGAGCAAAAGTATGCAGAACACGGGATCGCGTGGAAGAAGGCATCGATGCACCATCTAGCGACGTGATGCCTGCTGAGGTGCGCATGCGCGTCCCGTCGTACCAGTTGGCTTCTCATGTCGCTCTGTCTGAGACGGTTACGGCGCTCGTAGCCAAAACGACAACTGGGTGACGCTTTCTCTGCTACATCAAATTTGCGCCGTTCTTTTACGTAGCGGCTGCTACGGGGCCGGTTCCAGCGCCGCTCTTGAGTCGTTTTGACATCGGTTGATTAGCCTAACTAGGCGTAGCTAGCATCGCACAACCTGATGAAGCCAAGCGCACAGAATTAGGTTTTCTCAGCCCAGCTTGTTTTTGTTGGGTTACGCCAAGTTAAACCTAAATGAGCCTAGTTAAGTCAAAGGAGGTGTAGCGGAAACTAATCAAACCTAGATGAGCACGGTATCACCTTATAAAGTAAGGCGTAAGTAGGAAGCACAGTCGAGATTACTGTTTTCATGTTAAGCGAAGTTAAGCTTAGATGGGCCCAGATGAGTCGAGGTAAGTATGGCCAAATCGAATAAAGCATAGTTGATCATGCTATCCCTTAGAGGGCCCCTCACCAGGCCACATAGCAAATTTTAGTTAGACGTTGGAAGTTGTTGTGTGCCGAATGAAGAGCAGTATGCCGCAAGAATTTCAAATCGGTTCATTACGAGCTGAGAAAAACAATAATTTGTAGCGGCGCGAAACCATGATGCGAGGAGGCGAGTTTCAAACCCTTGCCACTCGCCCCGTATAGCCTTCGCAAGCCAAATCCCTTCCCTGCCCTCTTCACTTGACACATACGCATGAACACGTCATGCGCATGCATGGTCACGTGCGCATGACGTGCCCGAGCCAGCCCGAGCACGCGAGCGGCGTTGCACGGCCGCTACATTTTTTTTTTATGTAGCGGCCATGGGCGTTTTGTCGGCGGTCTCTGTGGTGTACTGCCTGTTTCTGCGGGACAAGCATGAAAGTTGAGACATTTGTACGGGCACTAGAGTGGCGGTATCATGAGCCAGTGCCGCATTAAAGTTTACTTGGACGCGGTAGAATAAACGAGCATAATGAGTGCTCGAACCCGCCAGAACATTACTTTCGTTTCCAGGGCTGGCGTCTGCTCGATGCGCTAGCCGCGGGGACACGAACGCATAGGAAAACAGGCACATTAGCCCCGCATCTCTCTGCAATTCACGAAAAAAAATGAGAAAGACGCACACATTCCCTTTGTGTGTCTCATTATTTCTCTCAAGTTTTATTAATCTATTCAAGCAAAACATTACACAAACTAGACATGTCGTGCCAAATAATTATCGCCGCGTCACGTGCTACTGTTGGCGTCATCAGAGCACAGTCGTCTACGTAGAGGAGCGACGTCACAGCACTACCATCTACGTAGGGCCATTTTCTCATGTACATCATCCCCTCATTCTCTAAAGCGCGCGCTCGCGAGAGGAAGGGCAAGCAGCGTTCACCTTGAAATTTGACCCATTTCCGCGGCGCGCAGCGTTGCAAAATTTGGCAGACGTGATCGTGAACGCCCAGTGTATGCATTGCGCTCGTTAGCTCAGAAGTGTCAAACCTGGTGGGGGGCCCTTTAATTTAGCCGAGCAAAGTTAGCCTAAATAATGCAAACCGAATCGCGGCTAATTAATCCAAGTCGACTTCCCCATGAGCCCAGAGAAGCCAAGCCCAAGAAGATACTAATTAGTCCTTACCAACTCCATACTAATTAAGCTCATTTGTGCGTACGTTGTGTTACTTAAGATGAATAATAATTACGCCTGACTAATTAGCCTGAGATCCAACTAATTATCCTGAGATCCACACCCTAGATACTCGGCTTTCAATTGATATATTTGGGCTAATGATGCATAACTAATAACTAAACTAATGAAGCAGCGCCAAGATAAGTATGAATAAATCTGACTAAGCATGGTTGATCATGGCATCATCAAACTGAGTCGATCATAATTAGTGCGCATTAATGAATATCTCAATAAACCAAATTAATTAAAGTAATTTGAGTCAAATTCCCATGAGCTCAGAGAATCCAAGCTCAGGAAGATACTAATTACTCTCCTAAATATTTGGGTTAAATGATATATTGCTTATTGCATACATGCATAATGAGATTTATCTATACTTACCTTGGCGTTGCTTAGTTACCATCACTGAACACTAATGAATTGAGAGCGCTTCGAAAAGCACAAAACCTTCCCGGCGGGTTCAGACCTTGCGCCCTCAACATTTTACTTGCAAGACAGGGTGTGCAATGCCCATATATGATTCACCGCGCGGAGAGCTAGCGAAGTCTCTGCGACCAAGCTGACCGGACCTGACGCACGCTAACACGACTCCCCTTTATACTGCCGCATCCTAACAATCGCATGTATCTTCTTCATATGATATACCTTGATCTACCTGCCAAGACATTGATGCAGAGGAGCTGCAGGTACAGCTGCTGAAAACATCGCGGACGGCACAGAATTGTCTTAATGCCATCAATAGTGTGCGAATGTCTCACTTTAGATCATTTTAACCAGTCCAGGCATTGTGTCATTCGTTGCAGCGTGCATACTATTCTTATTCATTTAGCTCTCGTATGCAGGTGCACACAAACACACACATGTACCGACCAACATACACGCACACACAGAAACAGTATGGTTTACCTTTGTAATAGAGTGCTTGATAAGCAGGCGGCTTCTTCAATAAGGTTTCCGCAAGAAATACTCAATAACCTATTAAACTACTTTTGTTTTCAGTTTCTTTTCACGGGCCGTAGGATCTGGATATTCGCATCATCTCAACCTGCAGTCTATCATGGCTCTAATGCGACATGCATCTTTTATAGAACGAGGAACCTAACTAAAACTAGCGTCACCTTGCGCTACCAGTTCGTCGCGAACATGACAGTGTGAGTCAGCTTTGCGACCTAAAAAAAACATGGGCGTGATCTTTTCCGATGGTCATTGTCGTCCATGTTAATTTTGCGTTATCGTTTGCTCGACTTTGCTGAGCGAATCATACCACCTATAATGAATGTTCCTTTTTCTTCACTTCACAACACTTTATTGGTTTTTCTTATGTAAAGTCGTTCATTTTTCTGACGTTATATTTGCTGTGGCTAACTGCAATACCTTGAAAGCAGTGGGAATGGGACTCCGACTGTTTGTTCCCGTTATACTGGCAGCGTGAATTGCACGTACAAAAATCTTTATTACGGAAATACCCAAGACGTGCCAAAACTTGTTCGCGCGTGCCTCTTCAGGCGCGCCTTCACCTGCGTGGCATGACGTATATGCTTCGCTACGTCATTAAGGAATGCGCGATCAAAAAAGGAGAAGGCAGGGAGGTGAAGTACAAAAAAGGACTGATTGAGTACAAGTTTGTGAAGCGAATAGTAGTCTGCAAAAAAATCCGGCAGCGAAGGAAAGGAAAGGGGTGATGGATTCGCGCATATTACTCACCCTAAATTAGCGTAAGAATATATTCTCTGCATAGTGAGCCGACGTCTAATAGTGACGGCGTTTGTGTAGCACTTGCATGACACTCGCCAATCATCCAGGCATGGTAATGCGACAGAGAGTGCAATGTTTATCGAGTACAGAAGCCGAATGCATATTCTGTTCCCTTTTTGCAGCCGCGTACATCCAAAGTAGCACTGCCTGTTATTCAACATACACAACTGAAGGCAACTCGCTACCAATGCCCACGAAGGAACCAGGATTCAGTGAAGTGAAACATCGCTGATGTGGAAGAGAAAGAGGAAGAGATGAAAAGAAATAGCTCCTTTTAGTCGTCCTTTTCCTCCTCCTTCTCCTCAGTGATATTTCACGTCAGTAAATTCTTGCTAATAGTCAGTGCTTAATTCAATATTTCCACTGGTGCAGCGCTCTAAACCATATTCAAGGAGTTTCACTGGATCTAAAGACAGTAACGATAATTATTTCGAGTGTCCTACGTATTGAAAGCATGCTATGCTTAAGACCCACGCAGTGGTTGGAGATTGCACAATAATTTCAACCTACTAGGGTTAGAAACGATTTGTAGCGCAGGAAACACAGACATAAATTAAGACAGTATGCGACGTACGAGCACTTGTGTGTCGTCTCCTGCAGTATTTTACGTCTGTGTTTTCTGCGCTACAAATCATTTCTGATGTGCAACCAGGAGGTCCAAATCGTCACACTCCTGGGGTTCTTCGAGATGCATTTTAGAACAATGCATTGACGTTCTTGTACTTCGCCACACCGCTGTTGCCGTTACCATTGCGGCTAAAGAGACCCGACATTGAACCCAGGTCCTCGAGCTGAACACCCCAACACCTTTGCTGCTAAAAGTACAACGGCGGATGACGAAAAATCACGTGTAAAGTGTTGCAATCGCCTCGCACGGTCGTACTGCAAAGCGGAACGGGAAAGCTTTGTTCTGCCTAAGCAACTTTTTTTTACCTAAGCATCGTCATTTATCCCACAACTACAAGGAAAAAATACGGAGTAAACCACGTGGCCGCTATATTTGGTATTGCGGTGTGCTTTGACGACATCGTATGTCAGCTGCATAAGCGTATTTACCAGGGAAGTCTGGAAAAAAAACGCTGGCACTCCCGTCTCCCCAACACACACTCTCAGAAGTAGGAGGTGTTAAACCAAATTTTTTTAGCGTGGACACTACCAGCAGCATACGGATAAGCCAACAACCCAGGCAACCTTTCCTTTCAACAATACAGTCACATAACTAAATAGGTATTTTTTATGAGCTGGTTTGCGCAGATACACATCATGACACCGGTTTCACAGATAGGGCACGCAAACTCGCCCGTAAAGAGGCTGCGGGACTTGAGAGGACATAGTGCCTATACAGACAACATGCGTGCATCGGCAGCGCCACCCCTAAATCTCTTTCCAGTAGCCGTCGCATGCGAAATCATTTGCGCTTTAAGTATTGCTCGTTTAGCGCTAGCTGGGACGCGTTCAACGCTGCTGGCGAAGTGTGCGTAAATATAACCTCAACGAAAGTGTTGTGAGTAGACGAGCGTCGAAAAAGTAGCAGTAAATGGCACTGACGAGAGGGAAGATTTCAAAGCGGCAACAGCACGAACGAGAGAATGCTTCATCGCACAAATTTGGATTGCAAACTGGCGGACTGGTGCAAAAGTCTTGCTATATTTTGAAGTGGTATACAGTAAACCCACTGCATATGGCTCTAATATTGAACTCTAATTATTAGTTCAAGATTAGAGTGCCTTGAAGAGGCTCTAATCTTGAACTGAAGTGTATTATTGTTCGCCGTAGACGTGATCGCATGCGGTGTCTTGAATTAGAGTGTCCTGTTGCCCACAAACAACCGCGCCACCAAAACAGTTGGGTATGTTAGATTAATCGATATCGATATGCATGTGGTTGCTCTAGCTCTCGTCCTAGGGAAGTAAGCTGATTTGTGTTAAGGCAGATAGGTAGTACAGAAAATACTTTTCATAAGTCCAGAAATTTTTGGGTGTGCTTCTGAGTGGCCCAAGCACCAGCGAAGAAATAGGGACCTTGGTGTGGGCCTGTAGCCTGATGCGAATGAGGCACGAAATAGGCAAGGCGCCTGACGTACGTACAGATTCTCTAAAGGGCAATGCATGGCGTTGTTACAAAGGATGTTTTAAGAAATGTGTCCAAAATTCGAAAAATAGAAAAAATACCATATCGACTCATTTCCTTCATAATCACCTCTTCTCTATCGGCGGGCATCTAAATATAACTAAACACATGATTTAAGGCAGTCATTGTTGAAGTTTATTTATTAAGCTTTTTGCTTAAGAGAAACAGCTAAGTGGGTTGAATTGAATTAAATTCCTGCCAACAAAAAGCCCCTTGTCGCTTTGAAATATCGAAATCTGAACATTGGTAAATTTTACGGAATAATAAAATTTCACAAATTCCGACGGCTAAACCAAAACAAAAGCCCCGAGCAGCGCTACTACTATGCTCTCCCTAAACGTCGAGGAGTCCAGATTTGGTGAAGGTCGTACAATACATCATCGATCTTGTGTTCGAGGACTGTACATGCCGTAATATCACGCTGTGCACTCTCACTTAGTTAATGAGGAACTTTCACCACTGCAATGGCTGTCGGAAACAGTTACGTCATTCTTGTTGTCTGCTAGGGCGTGGCAGTGGCGCTCAGAGGGGCTTCTATTTCACCTGTGAACTTGGTGAAATTTCGTCACTCTACAAAAATTTCCACAGAGCGTTTTTTTAGAAATCTACAAGCGGCACTAGGCTCACCCTGCCTGATTTCGTTCTTTCTCTTTCCTTCCTTCCTTGACATGGCAACCTGGCCCTTCTAAGCAAAATAATAATCATGTTAAGCTTCAATCATCCACGCAAATAAACTACCTAGGCACTGAGGATGTCTGCCGCCAGAGAAGAAGTAATAGTGAAAGCTGCGAAGAAGCATCGCATTTTATTTAACTTTCCAGATTTTCAAAGGCACTTCTTCAAACACTCTGTATAAGGCATATCAGGAGAATCGTTTCATCTTTTAAAGCTCAAGGTGGTAGGCACGTGCACATATTAAGTGCGTGGGCTTCAATGCTCTCATTTGTGCGTTGTTCTTGCTTTTGCGTTAGATGTCGCGAATTCGGAAGACGAGAACGCTGTGTTAATATTACTTTGCCCATGCGTGTTTTCAGGCAAAGAAAGACGGTGCAGGCTCAATTGCTAAAGGACTACCTTCCCAGCATGAACATGACCGACTGGAATGGTGAATAACGCAGAATATTTTTATTCGGTAGTGCATATGTATGGCGTCACAATAGAATAAAGAGTGCACCAAGGAATACCAGGAACACAGGCATTATACATTGCGAACTTTGGTCACTGTTTTATCGGGCTATCGTATGATTTAATTAATAAAGCCACGCAAACTGCTGCATTGAACTAAGCAATCAATCCATTTTGATTTTATGGCGCTAGCTACTAGCTTATACTTTCTTTATATCATCTTTCTTTCTTTTGTTCTCTTCCTACATCTTCTTTCTTTTGTCTTCCTATAATGCCCTCTGTCTTCGTTTCCCTCGTCCTAAGCCTTACATTGCCATTTATGATGGACCGTGACGACGACATCACACGCCGACAAGCCGAGACTCTAAGTTCTTTCGCCCCTAAAATTAAGCGTGGCTCTATGGAAAACGCCAAAGAACTGAGGAACTGGCGCCCAGCAAAAATTTAAATTAAGTGAGAATGGCTGTCCCAGCTCTGGTTGTCATTGGCCTTTGCGATAGCAGAGCCATGACTACTTTTGTTGCGATAAATATTATATGGACACCCGCCACGGTGGTCTAGTGGTTATGGCGCTCGACTGCTGACCCGAAGGTCGCGGGATCGAATCCCGGCCGCGGCGGCTGCATTTTCGATGGAGGCGAAAATGTCTGAGGCCCGTGTGCCTAGATTTATGTGCACGTTAAAGAACCCCAGGTGGTCGAAGTTTACGGAGACCTCCACTACGGCGTCTCTCATAATCATATCGTGGTTTTGGGACGTTAAACCCCAGATATTATTATAATATTATATGGACACTCTCGGCTGATTTTTGCCATCGCCGTCACGTCCCGGATATGTATGTATGTATATGGGAAGGCACAAAGAAAAATAAAGCATAAGAAAAAAATCACCATCTTCCGCTAAAGGGGACCATGAGGCGATGCGAAGCCGGAGCACTTGCACGATCGCGTTCCGTTGGCGTTCGTTGAGCATGCTACCGACCTCGCGTCGTGCAACGCGAAGAGGGACGCTACGCGCGTCGTATCTTCCATCTAGCCTGGCCGTTAATTCTCACAGGGCGAGCGGGGAACGCGGTCGACAGGCGGACGAGAGGGGGGCAGCGTAGAAGAGGAGAGAGAAGGGGAGGGGACGCGCATGCGCTCGAGCTCATCGCGGCGTTGCGCAGGAGAGAATTTCGGCATGTCTAGCCCGCGTTTCAGAGGAAGAGTGGAAAGGGGTATAGGAAGGGGAGGGGGAGGAAAAGTGGAGAGGGGAAGTGGTGAGGGAGAGTGGAGAGGATAAGTGGAGAGGGGAAGGGGGAGGGAAAATGGATTAGAGAAGGTAAGAGGGTGAGTGGAGAGGAGGCGTGTGGAGAGGGTATGCGCATGTGCAGTAAGGGTGGTCACGCCGCACACCACCACCACCACCACCAACACCACCGGATTGAGCTCCGCCTTAAGATACTTCGCATCTAAAATTCCGAAGCACCCGAGAGGGGATTCGAACCATCGACCTCCTCAGCTTGCTGCATTAGCCAACTCAATCATGCCGCATGCATGCGCCAGTGAAAAAAAGGGGGCCTGAGGTGATGCGAAGCAGCGTTTTGGCATGTAGAGCCCGCGTTTGAGAGGGGGAGTGGAGAGGAGAAGGGAGTGAGGCAAAGGGGAGAGAAGTGGAGAGGGGGAGGGGGAGAGGGAGTGGAAAGAGGGTGGGGAGAGGGAAATTGGAGAGGAGAAGTGGGGAGGGGGAGGGGAGAAAGAGGGAAGAGAGAGGGGTAGGGGAGAGAGTGAGGAGAAAGGGGAATGGGGAGGGGAAATGGGAAGTGGAGAGGGAGTGGAAATGTGTGTGGAGAGGGCTTGCGCATGCGCAGTAAGGGTGGTCACGCCGCACACCACCACCACCACCACCGGATTGAACTCCGCTATAAGATGCTTCACATCTGAAAGAAGAGCTATTTATATACACCATTTACCGCTGGTAGTAAGCAAACCTTGGAGGAGCTTGAGCGTGTTTTCTATCACGCAACGTTCCGAGTATTTTTTTCAATTTGAAAACTGCCCTTTAAACGCACACGACAAAGTGGCCCCTGTCTGTACCCACTCGTGATGTGGAAGAAAAAAAACAAAGTACAACGGGCACACCTTGCATCGAACGGCCCCGTGTGGCAGGAAACGCAGGGGGTCACTCCACGCGCCGCAATTTAAAAGAAATGAAATATCTAAGCGCATCTGATTCTCCATTGTCGACACTTGCAGCACGTTGCTCAAGCACAAATGCGAACAACT
This sequence comes from Rhipicephalus sanguineus, assembly GCF_013339695.2. NCBI lineage: Eukaryota > Metazoa > Arthropoda > Arachnida > Ixodida > Ixodidae > Rhipicephalus > Rhipicephalus sanguineus. The sequence goes on from NC_051182.1 coordinate 122,969,001, forward strand.
GCGACAGTTCGCGCTTGTCCTGTGTGTATAGGTGCGTTCTTTGTGGGCGTCGTTCTTTGTGCTTCAGCGGCGCGCTGCAAGTATCGAGCTGCTTCTCGTTCTTCGTTTAACATTTCTTGCTATCGCATTCATTGCTTCGTGCTTGCGGCGAAACTGTGATTTTTTTTTCCTTTGATACACGCAGCACTTTCTCGGGGCAAAAAACATCTGCCACTGAAAGACAAAAAGAGGGAAAAAATTACGCCATCTCCCGCTAAAGGGGACCATGAGGCGATGCGAAGCCGGAGCACTTGCACGATCGCGTTCCGTTGGCGTTTGTTGGGCATGCTACCAACCTCGCGTCGTGGAACGCGAAGAGGGACGCTACGCGCGTCGTATCTTCCATCTAGCCTGGCCGTCAATTCTCACAGGGCGAGCGGGGAACGCGGTCGACAGGCGGGCGAGAGGGGGCAGCGTAGGAGAGGAGAGAGAAGGGGAGGGGACGCGCATGCGCTCGAGCTCATCGCGGCGTTGCGCAGGAGAGAATTTCGGCATGTCTAGCCCGCTATTCAGAGGAAGAGTGGAAGGGGGGAGGGGAGAGGGGTATGGGAGGGGGAGGGGAGAGGGAAAGTGGAGAGAGAAAGGGGAGAGGGGACGTGGAGAGGGGAATGGGAGAGGATGAGTAGAGAGGAGGTGTGTGGAGAGGGTATGCGCATGCGCAGTAAGGGTGGTCACGCCGCACACCACCACCACCACCACCGGATTGAGCTCCGCCTTAAGATACTTCGCATCTAAAAGTAGGTGGGTTTGGTACATTTCCCATAACCTCCCGAATGACGAAAGGTGAACCGTAATTTTCTCTGCGTGAATGCGTGCATTCTCGCTCATTTTGCCGTTTTGCTCCGTCATACGGCGCTTATCGACTCGGTGGTGGACGCTCGTGCGTTCAGGTTTAAAAAAAAGGTGGCGGTGAATGGCTAGTAGTTTTGCCATACTTTACCCTCTGTCCTTCTCCTTTCCTTCCTCCTACCCCTCACAACACACCTTCTCCTCTTCAACTCCCTCTCGCACCACCTTGCAGGGTTGCCAGTTCGAAAAGAAAAAAAGTGGTCAGAAAACTGTAAAAACGAGCCAAGAAGTAGCCAATTTGAGCCAAGTTCAGTAAAATTAGCCAAAAGTAGTGACGCATGTGTGAAAACCACTTCGACATCGTTGTTTCAATGACTAAATGCAAAAACCTTTCGGCGAAAATGTAAATATGTGCTGCGTGAACACTTAAAAACCAGAATTCCTGCGATTCCAGCATAAGTTATTTACTTTAGCAATCATTTCATGCATGGTGACGTAGTGTTTGCGCTGTTGAAAAAATGACTCTCTCTTCACGCATATCGCATGGCTTCGCTTGAAATGACGACAAGTTGCGACAATAAAACTGAGTTTAGTACATGATTAGTGCGCTGAAAATCACAGTTGCTGGCATTGAAGCATAAATTGTACCTACTTTCGCAATCATTTCTTCTGTGACGATGAATCCAGAGTCGCAGTCCGTATCTAAACCTAAGAAATCATACAAACAGTTCGTAAAAGTTGACTGACTGATTGTTGGAAGAGTTCGTACGACAATCTAAAGAGCACTAAGAAACCATGACGCAAGAGGCGATGGCGACAACACAAGCGCTCACTAACAAACTGTTGCAAGCAAGCGCTTGTGTTGCCACCATTGTCTCTTGTGTCATGGTTTCTTAGCGCTCTCTTGAAATGTCGGATATCCGATTTCTAAAGTCGATGAGTGCAGAGCGCCTTCAATTCCTTTTCACCTAAATATGTGGTTTAAAAACGCATTCAGCAATAGGTGATCAGCAAAATAAGGCATCATGCGACATTTCACGCCAAGGCCCAACCGTGTATTCATTTTTTTATATGCGCTAGGCCTGCTTGAATGGCAGACTATAAATGCGCAGTGTTTTATTTATATTTATGTTATGATCGCCACCATCGACCCTTACGCTTGCTTAGGCCACTGCGCAATTCTTTTCATCAAAGAGGCCCTGCAACACTATTTCAGTATGGTCAGAAAACGCTGCCGATCGGTAGTCGAGGCTCCTGAGATCACATTTTAGCTCAGCACGTGGCCTGTAATTTAGAATTAATTCTCAGTCAGGTAGAAATCGTTCCCTCTTCTTTCTACAAATGATAACATATACCCAAATGACCCAAATTCCCAAATATATTCAAATTCACGGCCATTGACTGATATGAGCATCGTGAGCTGCATAGATACCGCTGCCGCCGCGGGAGGCCGCCACGTGCCCGCGCGCCCACTCGTGCTCACACTGAAAGTAAGCAGCGCGTTCGCAAAAATAAAAGAAAGAGTGCGCAAGGTGGTGACGCACGCGTGACGTAACTTCCTTCCCCCGTGCCATCCTTTCCTGCTTAGCTTCTAGCGCGCTCCTCAGGAAGAGAGAAGAGAACAAGCAATTAAAACGTGTGACAAATCTCTAACTCCACTCATACTTGACGAATTCCAAAAATTTTTCCAGCAGTCGATCAGGGACGCAATAAACTCCTTTAATGAAGCCAATCGATAATTGCTAAAATATTGATGCAGGGCCCCTTTAAAGTTCCTTATTTACGCAATCAAACTGCCCTATTCAATTATCGGAGCTGAAAGCACATTTTGACTACCATGTTTTTGCACCATATACTCGAGCACCAGCGGCTACGACGTCACTAAATACCGATAATTTTGCTCAAATTCAGGGAAGACAAAAGTAGCGAAAAAGGAGCCAAGTAGCCAAGACGATTTCTCTGCTGCCACCGGTATTGGCGGCGAGATCGAGCAGAGTCGGCACCTAGCGGCGAGCGGACGAGACCCCGCAGTGTGGATGGCTCCTTGCGTCGTGTGCTAGCCACACCGTGTTCGCCTCAGATTACAGCTTATTCCCTTGTGCTAGCACAGTATGAAATGCTTGTGCGTATGCCTACACGATACACACAAGCATTTTGCCTTACGAGACATGTATGCACTCTAATAAGTGAGTGCACGCCCGTGTCGGTATGGCGCTAGGTCTAACCATCGTACCGTCCATTCGCCGAAATCATTTCAATATGGATACCGCTTTCTCGTCCAAGCATGTCACATAGTTCATTCGGCGCCAGCCTGAACGAAAAAAACAGTACTAAATGTCGAGGTGTGAATGCAGAATTTTAGCGACGCCATTTCGTGATGTGTTGGCAATATGGAAATCCTTGTGATACCGCAAAAGCATGAACTATCGTCTGCAGAGGATGGCAAGCGGTAAAAAAGACCTGAAGCCACGCATTTCTACAGCAATACGCGTATTCATGCAAACAGAAACGCAGAGGGCACAAAGTTCTACTTCATCTAATTACGCAGAAATACAGGTTCTCTTTCTTTGTAGCCGCTAGAGCAAGAAGTAAATACTTGAATGGCTCAGTCGCGCAACACAGTTTATATTGTGGTATAGGCAAAACACAATGTAAAAACGTGCAAATAAAGCAAGAAAGAACATCGAGCACGGGACAAAACACGAATGTGACTGAAGGCCAGTACCCCATTCATTGGCAGATTGCACTTCTCTCACAATTAATAGGTACGTTAGAATGGTTGCGTGCATTGATGTGGCAATGGAGGGCACATACATCACCATTAGGCTGCAGTCAACGCGCTTTACTGCGAACAATCGGCTCAAACCGCATACAGCGAAGCGTCACTGCGTACATTTGTATACGTTCCGCCGACCGCCTATCCACACAAACGCGGCAACGGTGCTGCCACCTATACCCCGATCTCGCGGCGAATAAAAAAGTAGACAAATTGGCGTAAAGTAGGCAAACCTGGCAACCCTGGCCCCTTTCAGTACTGTACTATGCACGGCTATGATATGCTAGGAGCTGCTTGGCACTCAAGGGCCCATATAGTCCGACGTAGCGTCCGCGTCAGCTCGCGACAGCGGGAGTTGGCGACGCCAGGTTCGTCACGTTAGGTTGACGCGCAAAGTCGAGAACTCTATACTCCCACTTGTGCGACGCGCTACGTCGCCTTCACGCATGCGCATTTGAGCGCACTCGGCATCCGTTCATCACGAAGAGACTCAGACGCAATGGAGTCTGGGTAACGTTGCCGGCGCGGAATGCAGCATGTCGCATCTCGCGCCGGCTGCAGCAGGGGCGCGCTGATTGACGCCGGACGCGTCGGTCGCTCCTCGCATCGGACTATAGAGGGCTGCGCGTTTGCTAGCGTAGCGTCGCTGTGCCGAGCGCGACTGTACGTCGTCGTTACGTCGGATTATAAAAGACCCTTCACGCCCTTTCAGTGGAGGATACTCGCCAAGGTTTTTTAACTGCGAAGCATTTCTTAGCAAACCTAAGGCAATTTGGAGCGAATCTAAGGCACTTTGGCCGTTTCTATCTATCTATCTATCTATCTATCTATCTATCTATCTATCTATCTATCTATCTATCTATCTATCTATCTATCTATCTATCTATCTATCTATCTATCTATCTATCTATCTATCTATCTATCTATCTATCTATCTATCTATCTATCTATCTATATCCGCTGAGCTGAGGCCTGGATGCTCTCCTGGTCAAATCCATAACTTTTAATATACCAGAATTGGCACAGCAGGGTATCAGTGCAACACGATTCACTAGTCACGACATGAATAACGCAAAATGCCTGTCGCGTACGTCATGAAACCCTTTCGCTCAGTTACGTGTGGCACATACCTGCATACCACTGTTAATATTATGCGGGTATGCGCCACAGGGGATTGACAGTCTCAAACAACACAGGATCAGCGAACATACGCATTGAACTTTCTGGCCGATACCACGCATTGCGAGAATCAATGATTACTCCCCTATAGTATAACAGCTGTGTTGTAACGTCATCTGTTGTTGTAGCGTTGGCTATCCGCTCTTACATATCATAGTTAGCTATCTTGATAAGTATATTAATTCTAAAACATATACATAAATTGGAAAAATTTCACCATCTCCCACTAAAGGGAACCATAGGGGAATGCGAAGGAGCGCATGGGTCGACCTAAAGTACCGTTCATCACGGGCACCTACCCCGATGTTAACGCGTCCTTGCATGTGGAGCACACCATCAATTCGCTGTAGTTGCTGTTGATGTTACTCGTCCCCAACTCTTGTTGAAGCACGCCACGCGGGTTCATCACGCGTCTGCAGAATCTCGTTCCCCGACGCCATCACGTGATTGCTGAGGGGGAGAGGCCACAGCGGGGGGAAAGGCCACAGCGTCTTACCCAGCCCCTTGCACAGTCCCGAACGCGCTAGCGCATGCCAGCACACGTGGTTTTGTCGTTACGCTTAGCTAAGACAGCATACGGCAGCCCGGGCCCCTAAAGTGCTCTGCACGTATCATCATCAAGGCCGTCGAAGAACAAGACGAAGAAGACATCTGCTTGGCGCGAGCGCGCGCTCTGCACGTATTATCGTCAAGGCGGTCGAAGAACAAGACGAAGAAGACTTCTCCTTGGCGCGAGCGCGCGCTCAATATTACCGATGGCCATTGCAGGTTTTAGAAAGCGGACGGTCGCCAATGGAACTACGGACAAAGCCTAGCGCAAAAGCTGCTTCGCATCTAAAATTAATACATTATGTTTACCACACGCAATGGCCCGTCGTTCGGAACACGTGCTCACGAACAGCTCACACGTGGTGTAAGGCGTGGGGTTCGGCTGGTCTCGTAAGGTAGCTGGCTCCCGCCGTCCGTCCCGATAGCCGATAATTCCCAGTGAGGAGACGCGTTCTTTCAAAGAGGGAACGTAGGGGTACATGATTAAGTGAATAGTGTTGAAAAGAGTAAACAGAGTCAAAAGTCTTCGGCTTTTAGGGCCCTGAGACTATCAATACTGAGGCACACGCAAACCGCTGTCAGCGTCTCTCGCAAATCCGGTGAACTGCCGTCCTGGCGTCCGACCTCCCGAAAGGAGGCAATGAGTCACACAATAATCTCGCCACGCCCCGACGATTCGCAGATCGGAAGGTCGGCGAAGAGTTTGAGTCCGAAGGAGGGTTGCGGTGAAAGGCCGATCACCTCTGCTTCCACTGCCGGGAACACTTGGAATAAGCGTTGATTGATGGCTGCCCTCTGATGAAGGCCCCCAACTGGGTTGATGAGAGCGTTTACAATGGCGCTGTCCTACGCTGACCAACAACAAAGAAGGTGTGTCGAATTTCGGAAGACAGGCAGGCCGTCTACTCCGGCACAGGGCATATTTTCCCTACTGCGCTAGGGTACAAGGATGAAATGGCTTGGGGAGAATCCCTCCAGCGGTGCTATCTCACGTTGGAAACAATGAGTGAAAAAGGGGATTCCGAACTGCAACGTTCTTTTTCTGTGAAATCTATCCACGGCGACCTGTACGCTCGCTCGGCATAAGCACCTTCAGGGAGACGTGGGGTTCCGTGCATCCGTCTAAGCGCCGATACGGGGGGGGGGGGGGGCGGAGACAACATTCCGGCAGACAACTGCATGCTCAATATCGTCTGCCTCGATGAATTCTCATGGCAAACGTAAGAGTGGTCTCTCGACTATCCAATTCGCTTGTGCCCTGCACAAGCTCCGCCAGAACGACGCAGTGGTCTCTTGTTTTCTTGCAAGGCTGGGCGATGGCCTCATACTGACCGCGGATGACGCCCTATTGACTGAGAGCCGCTTTGTTGACTAAGACTGCATGGGCCACATGCGCCCAGAAAGTACACGAATACTATAGGCACAACTTGTAGGTTTGGGCGAGTCGGTCCATGATGCGAAAACTAGAAGCAGCGCGAAAAAAACTACGACAAAAAGCGGAACACACACAACAGGACTAGCGCTGTACTGCCAACTGAATGTTTATTGAAACATCACCACTTATAGCTATGCCACCAAAAACGCCTTGTCACACAAAAAACGCCACAGAAAATCAACAATTGCGGACATGCGTATTGCTATACTAGCAGGTGTTTATCGATATAAGATCTCTCTCAAAATTTTTAAAATCCAACAAAGAAAGAGAAATCGTGGAAGCTTATTTGTTTGGAAAATCCAAAAAAGAAAGAGAAATCGTGGAAGCTTATTGTATCAATAAAGCTGGAGATAAGTGTGTCAGCGCGGCGTCACTTAGTTTAGCTACTCATGAGAGATCTTTTCTCGATAAACACCTGCTAGTATAGCAATACGCATATCCGCATTCGGTGATTTTCTGTGGCGTTTTTTGTGTCACGAGGCGTTTTTGGTGGGAACTAATAGACAGCGATGTCAAGGAAAGTATCGGGGGTTTTATTTGTAGTAATTAGAATATAAATGTTAAGAAAGTAAAGTGGACGAAAAGATAACTTGCCGCCGGCAGGGACCGAACCTGCGACCTGTGAATTGAAACTTAGGAGTGTCAGTCAGCGCCAGTCGCAGCCATGGCGGCGAGTGTGGAACACTCAATTCACATATATACCCTATAAAGTGGACGGGAGGATGACCGCCGCCGTAGCTCAGTGGTAGAGCATCGGACGCGTTATTCGAAGGTCGCAGGTTCGGTCCCTGCTGGCGGCAAGTTATCTTTTCGTCCACTTTACTTTCTTCACAATTATATCCTAATTACTACAAATAACACCCCCGATACTTTCCTTGGCATTGCTGTCGGTTAGTTCCCATTAATATTGTGTCTAACAAAGAAAAACGAGCCCTTAAAAGTAATCTTCTTTCCTTCATTCAAGGCGTTTTTGGTGGCATAGCTATAAGTGGTGATTTTTCAATAAACATTCAGTTGGCAGTACAGCGCTAGTCCTGTTGTGTGTGTTCCTATTTTTGTCGTCGTTTTTTTCGCGCTGCTTCTACTTTTCACTATACGTACCATCCAATGAGCGTGCGTGCGTTCTCCGCCATATCGGACAAATATAGGCACTACATATCAGCTCAAGACTCCTTGTGTTGGTACAGCCATAATCATACTTGTCTAGACTAGTGGAGTGCGTGGCTGTGGAGGCTGTTGTCCACCGCTGCTACCATACGTTAGCTACAAGCTTCAGTTCATGCTTGAATTATAGCTCAAGAGCCTATAGTGTACAGTTTGACTATGTTAGGCGTCGGTCTTTGCATATTGCGCAGAACACGATAGCTGAAGTGGTTGGCTAGGCGATCTAGACAAGTGTGGTTCCGTCTTTACTACCCACGTTGCTGTTGGCCTCGTTACGCAACTGTAAGCAACTGGTCATACAACAGATACATGACTCTTCAGCATAAGTGTGTGCGTATAGCATTTGTACATATCTTTAGCCGTCAGTTCGTAACGTTTCGCTCAATAAAAATTGCGCCACAGCAACTTTCCCATCGAATGCACCGCATAACAAGGATTCTCACGGTACGTGGGACCTGCCGACCTTTTTTTGGCTAAGACACCGGCCATGCTCCGACCTTAAACAGCTCAGCTGTTAACATTTAGTTAGCCCCATAGTTAGTTACTTAAAACTTAAATAACAGGGCCACCTAAACTCTTAGAGCACCGCAAAATGTTTTTGGGTCCGCCGTAACTCAACATGGCAAAGTGATGTTTGGTGGAACAGTGGAAGGCCAATGACAGGAGTCGAGTCATGACGTCTGCTTCCCAGGTAGCTTACACAGCTATTTTACTCATTGAAAAAAAAATTGGCGAGAGATCTAGGGTTCTCATATCCCTGAAACGTGGGTCGGTCTACTCGACGTCACAGCTATGGCTCACCCACTGTTTCTAGCTCAGCGAACAGACGACTCATGTGGACTGTGCACTCATGCGGTCTACACATGACCGTATCCACGGCATGCTACACGATATGCCACTCCTACGCCTGCAGTTGCTGAGAATGCACAAGCACGGGAGGTACTGGCTGGTAGGAGGCAAGAGACACCTTTACAGACCGCAGGTGGTTTCCGTCTACCGGCACCATGGAAAGTAAAAAGAAACCCCGCGCAGCAATGAGCAAAATCAAGCGTGTAGCGCAACGATACCAAACATGTACCAGTGTCTAGAAACCTTCCATACAAAAAACTACCTACGGAAACTAAGAAACAGACGCGCATCTGCGATGCAATTTTTACGGGCGGGAGCCACAACCAAGTTGCGCACCATACTCTGGCCATGGACTTTATTTAACGATGAGGGTGACGGCAGGTACCACATGTGGAAGAACTCTTTAGAGGGACTGGCGCCCGCTGATCACGACGGTCCAAGCAGCGAACGACCACAGTACATGCGATTGTATGCCGCGGATTGTATGCCGCGGCAGCACGGCACTGCAAAGACTATACAGCTGAAAGAAGCGGCGACATTGCTCTTGTCCGGCGGGAATCCCACTCCCACGGACAACGAGCAGGCTGCTATTTATATAATGCACAAGTGGGCCACGTGCACCGCCACTATGCCACACGAGGCACTATATCGAGACCCAGGTGAGCGTAGATCACAGGAATTCAAGAAAGCAGGGAAGGACCCGCTTTAGATGACCGAATCGCGGCAGCCTGTTGCCTCTGCTACTCGAAAAATGACCCCGCTTACTCGGACGTGGTCTCCAATGGCGGGGTCACCGACCGTTGTGTTTGTGACACAGTTAGGAGCACGCGCTCATCAGTGCGGCTTGTGTTCATTAGGGCGTAAATGCAGCTGCCACCTAAATGAGTATCATACTGCAAAAGCGCCGGCCTTCGGGCTAGCTTGTTCGTACTTAGGAGCGATATTTAGGCGCGAGGCTCAATGTGGACCTGTTTATTATATTGTCTGTGTTTTATTTCGGACTTCAAAACAGGCATTACAACGAAGCAGAACCTTCCATTTCTGCGATATGCAGATGCTTTCCCATTAGATGTGGGATATGGATGAAAAAAAAGAAGTACCAACTTCGGGCAACATTGGGCAGCCAGGTATTTTGAAACGTCTAAACCTCTAATACCACAGCATAACATCCGCAAACCTCACGGCTGTCCTTGCATTTTTTGTAGCTAGGCACCTGTAATGTCAAGGGACAATAAAGCTGCACTGAACCTTTTATTACGGCGAAAGCTCTTATGAGATCACAAATACAGTGCTGCAAGTGTCCGCCACCGCCGCTGTCCCCGCCGGTGTCAGTAAACACAATCGCGCGGAATAACAAACATTCAAATTAGAAGAAAATATATCCAGCATGGATCTGAACCAGGGCCGTCGGCGTGGCAGTCGAGTATTCTACCACAGAGCCACGCACGTGCTTGAAACTCCTTTACAAAAAGACGCTATACAGTCGTGCCGTCGGTCAAGGAATCGCGTTAACATATGTATTGTAGCGTGGCAGAAGCGTAAAATAGCAGCCAGGCGTCACATAATGCTGAATGCGCAACCAGTGTGGGGTTACATATGTAATATTGCGTTACAGAAGAGTAAAATAGCAATTTGGCGTTACATCATGTGAACTGCGCAACGACTGCGTGGTTTAAAGCTTCCCACCCACTACAAAGTGATCAACCATAAATCTTCATCGTGATCCCAGCTTTTGCTCTACTGGTGCTGCGCGTCCCGCGCAGGCCTGGCAGTTTTTTTTTGTTTGCTTATTTCTACACATCATTAAGCTTATTTAGACGAGAAAGGTTTCAGAATTTCCTTTTTTATAGAGGACGCGAACTGCTTATTAGTAACCGAGTAGTTCTGTAGAATGCAGTTCTTTTTTACGGAGGGTTTACAAACGTCATATTGGGCAACTACTAAGTGCTCAGCCATAATTCATCATCATCATCCCAGCTTTCGCTGTGACTGTGCTAGGTGTTCCGCGCAGGCCTGGCATTTTTTTTGTACACATCATTAAGCTTCTTTAGCTGAGGAAGGTTTCAGAATTTTTTTTATAGGGGATGCAAACTGTTACTTACTAACCGAGCAGTTCTGTAGAATGCAGTTCCTTTTTACGGAGGGTTTACACTCGTCATATCGAGCAACTAAAATGTTTGTTTGTTTGTCGCCTAAAGTAGCCTGCCTCATACCCACGAGGGCGATTGGCCACAGTGAGAAGTATAAAGGGAAATGTAAGTCCTATGAAACCTCACAAAGAAATAAGGAAACGCCATGTAATTAAAAAAATGAACGAATTAAGAAATTCAAGAAGCCGTGGGATAAAAATTGAAAACGTGCTCAGCCATACTTCTTCATTTTCATCCCAGCTTTTGCTCTGACTGTGCTGCGCGTTCTGCGCAGGCCTGGAATTTTTTTGTGCACATCATTAAGCTTCTTTAGCTGAGGAAGATTTCAGAATTTTTTTAGGGAGGATGCAAACTGTTTTTTACTCACGCAGCAGTTCTGTAAAATGCAGTTCATTTTTACGGAGGGTGATAAAATAAATAGACAGCTTGTGTTTGTGTGAGGAGCGATAGCAGACAACGCTCAGTGCATGTCTGTCTTCTAAGCGCGAAGAAAACGTTAATCGGCACCAAGCATGTGCGTGCTCGGGCAGCTTCGAAAAATAAAGAAGGGGTCAGGCAGTCTTTCAAGGTCTTCACTCTGCTTCATGTCTTTTTGCGCACCTCGCAACTCATAGAAACCGATCGCCACAAGGCACGTGAAAGGGGTGCAGTCTAAGATATGCTCTCGGAATCATATTTAGTCATATCGTTTGATATTTTTTCAGATATTAACGTCATAAAAAAGTTCCGGTACTATAATAGATATCTCTGGTGTGCAATTTTTTTGGTGTCCATGGAAGACGACAAAAATTGCAAGTATAAATTTATACATCATATCTAGTCTATGTTTTTATAGTGCATTATGTAGTGCGGTATCCCTTGAAGGCTGTATAGTCGTTTATGTGAGACAAACTGAACTATTGCAAAAGATAACATTAACCGCGAAAATTATTGAAACACGTTAAAAGAATTCAAGCCATAAAGCTGGAAATGAGTGCTCAGTCGCATGTAGAAGCCTTTTCATTGTAGAGAGCTTCAGAGGAACAAATATTTCGTAGAACTGCTTAGAAAGTATGCAATGACCTCCCTAAACTAAGTTGGCTAATGAGCTGTTTCGTTTGAATTCTAATTGAGTTGTTTAATTTAAAGCTTATAGCTAGTTGTCGGCTATGCTTGGCACAGAAAAAAAGGCTTGCATCATGTACTGTCATCGTACGTCTGCTTTCCAAAGCATTACGACCTCTAAAACATACGTGCGACTAGTGAATGAGCACTTGCTGCCTCATACCAACAGGTAATTTATTCCTGTGAAGTGCCCTGAACAAGGCAGACCGCCTGCCCGATTGATTCTCGTTCAGAACTCATGTTGACACACTTCTGTGAACATCACAATGCAGATTTAGTAACCAAAAGTCGACGCCATCCTAATGTTCCACACAGGTGTATTGCATGGCTCGAGCAGGGGACGCATCTATGAGCCGCATTTTCTACGTTGTTTTATTTATTTTGGTTTTTGTATAATTTATTGGGGTATTTCTTGTTTTTCTGCTACTATTTCCTTTTTATTTATTAATTTATTTGAATATTTGTTTATTTATTTCAATACATTCAACGAGAATGCGTTGCCGAAGGGAGTGCCAATTAAGCCAAAACAATACATATTCGGAAGCGGCTAGCTCAAATAATAAACAGCAACAACGCATTTAAATGCAGGAGCATTTGGATTCGTGATCATGGAGGTGGGAAGGTGGTTCTATTCTTTTGCAGTTTTGCTGGGACACATTTATTCACGGGAACGAATGCGTCCGCAGTCCGCGCCAGAGAAATTCGCGTAATCTTTATCCATATCAATGCAATAATCAAAGTATGCCGCTTGACACGGCAAAGCCAAAGAATGATCATGAGGCTAGCTATAGTTAGAAGTTTCTGAATAAATTTCCTGAAACTGAACACACGTGCATTTGAAAATTTTACGCCCACTGAAATATACCCACCATAGCCTTGGGTGGAGCTCGTGCCTTTGTATTTAGGGGCGCACCACGATTACCGACAAGACACTGGGGTGGTTAATATTATAGCGCATTGTGCTCCCGTTCCTGTGCTGTTCGTCGACTTCGGCTTTAGCGTAATTGCCAGAAGGAATGGTTAGAAGGTAGACCTAGGCAAAAGGGCACCCGAGAATGAAAGTGTCGGTGAGTTTTAGCCCTTATAAACCTAGTTATCATGAGCGAAAGACATTTTTGGCCTGGTTTTGCAAATACAATGCATAATGTTTTATTAAAGTTAAGCTTTGTGGAAAAACTGATAGTATGTTTCCTTCTGTGTCTGGAATGCTGACGAAGACGGTCTTATGGTCCGTGACGTAGTTAGCTATGGTGGGCACTGTGACTACACACATTGAGGAATGAAGTGTTGCTCGCTGGAAGACCAAGTCTAAGGCTGTGTTGCATTGCGTCCTGGACGTTGGCAGGGTCGGAGGTTACTGTGAGGCGGATGCGTTGTACCATATTCTGCAGAAACCATAGCTCGATCTTTGCGTTCTTGTTAAAGTCTTCATACAAAAGGCATAGCTCGTCAGTGCTTGCCTATTTAGGCACAGATGCGCACGACAGCCATGACGTTTTCGAAACAGCCACGAGGGGATACTAAAAACTGTCACGATGAAGCCACAAAATAGCAGAGAGCTGAAGTTGTGCATGCGTCTACAGCGAACGCTAGCGGAGGTAAGACCATACCATGCTAGCAGGAAGCCTGCCATAACAGCTTGCCTGTGTCCGGCGCCGTGGAATGTCGGCATCGCGAGAGGTCTCCAAATGCACGGCAAGATATTAGGTAGCTATAGTTTAGCGGGCTTAGCGCAATAGCGGGATCGAAACGCGCATGCGTAGTGTACTGAACGACCCGTAACATTTACCATACGGAAGCTATTTTTCAGATTTAGCGTTACCGTGTTTGCGTGGTTAGCGTAGTGTACGTAAAACATGGCGGTGTTGTTGCACGCCCGCTTCGAACTGAATTGAGCGTTACTGTGGACGCATCCACTTCTTTCTCGGCAAACTACTGTGTAAAACGGCTTCGCTTGCCTTCAGGTAGCTTCCACGACCGAGTATTACGAATAACTTAGCGTAGTTTTTGAGATCGCTTGCCATTTCGAACGTCCCTAGAGCTAACAAGAAGGTCGGTGTAAACAAATCTGCAACGTAAAAATGTTAACTTTTGGTGTGTCGTACATATTTATCAAGTTTACTTTCCTGTCCGCAACGAAAGTTTGCGGTACGGTAACGATATTTCCTTAACCCCCGCTATCACGCTAACGCTAAACTATAACTGCCTAATAGCAGGTTTCCCCGGAGTGGCATTTACATGAAACATTCTAACCTTGCCCACTCCCTGGATGAACGCTACGCGAGATGGCAAGGGTGTGCTGAGTAATCTACGGAGAGATACAGAACCAAGGACACTGCTAAACATAAGACGCGGCGCACCGATGTATCCGTGACAACCACTCCTCTCGGACTATTACATGCGTTTGATAAACGAAACGCGGCTCTTGCTCGTTTTCGAAAGCTAGGTTTGTCGACTTGTCTCTCCACATCTCCAAGTGCTCCTTCTCGCCGTGCGAGTCGACAAAGCAAGGATAACGCACACCTTCTAGCAGACAAAATGGTTCTTGTTCGTCCACTCGTCAGCGTCTGTTGCTCGTACAATGTACCGCTGGGGATAGCGGAAATGTACGAAGACGGCATCTTCATTTTAGCGCTAAAAAGGACAAACGCATGAGAGGCATCAGGACAAGCACTACTAATAACAACTGTTGTATTGCAGTGGGTTGCAATGAAATATTGCCAACGCCACCATTACGGTGTTCTAAATATAACGGCAGCCTGACTAGCTTTTCAGGCCTTCTGGGTATAACGTTTGCTTATGAACTAAACGCTTCTGTTTCTATTGCAGCGGCACCGTGGTGCGAGCTCCATGTACAAGGTATTGCACTTAGAGATTTTTTCAAAAGAGGTGAACCTTTTACCGCGTGCGATCAGAAGTACAAAGAAATTTGCGAAGAGCGACCTGAAATCGTACTGGTTAACAAAGACTGTCCGAAAAAGAAAAATGTGACTGAATAAAATACAAATCTTTGCTGCGGTCGTTGAACCCAGCCGCCATGATCAGAAGACATACGCGCAGTGCTGGTGCGTGTTTTAAGTGCTTAACGCAATAAAGCTAAGTTCATCTTCGTTAATTGCATTGCCAACGGACAAGGGTGAATAGCACCTATATGGATGTTTGTCACGTGCCTTCCAAGTCAGTTCACCTACACAAGAATGACCACTACTGAACTGGCAGTAATTAAAATTTCCAATTAGGCAGGCATTTCTTCAGTACGCTCCTGGCGTATAAAAGAAGCTGATTTACACCTCAAAGGGGTATTTTGGATGTGGGTAGGGGGGGGGGGGGCTGCTATATGTGGTGTTTTCATGTGGGAGCACTTGTAGTGGAATTACGGAACCCTTTCCGATTAGATTGAGCGTTCACTTGCGGAACAGCTGTAATTTTTGATGCCTATTGTAGCCTTTTCTTGAAGACCCAACACGTATTTTATTTACTCTCCGCAAGATGTTTTTTAAGCTAAATATTAACAACATAGAGCGGCGACCTATCTCGCGAGGCCGCTCTCGACGAGTGCAGCAACAAATGCAGAAGACTGAAATGAAAGAGTCTACCGAAAGGACAGGTGTTTTGTGTTTCTCTTCTTTCAAAAGATACATGTTTTTTTTTTCCTGGGAATGACGGTATTCTATTTTACTCCTCCATGGCTTTGTTATGGCAATACATGGAAATAATGTGTACGCCTTAAATAAGTCGCCCGAACACTTGAGCTCTATCGCTGTCATCCACTTTTTAATGCGAAGAAATGGCAGATCGTATGCATTGTGGGGATGAAGGTCGTGCGAATACGTAGGTGAGAATCTGCCTTTATCGCAATGTTGGGTGTGGAGCCAAGCGTTACGAGGCGGATCGATGTCTGCGTAAATTAATTAGTTTTACGCACAACGTGTGCTTGCCAGGCATGGTGACTACACTGTAACGCCTAAACAATAGCTTGCAGTCCGATTTCACGTCGGCACTATCTTTAGTGCACAGGGTTTTATGGCGAATATGAAAGTCATGTCACATTATGTCATGACCTGCCATTCATGTTCGTCATAAACACGCCAATTTTAGCATATACATTACACAGACAGACAGACAGACAGACAGACAGACAGACAGACAGACAGACAGACAGACAGACAGATAGATAGATAGATAGATAGATAGATAGATAGATAGATAGATAGATAGATAGATAGATAGATAGATAGATAGATAGATAGATAGATAGATAGATAGATAGATAGATAGATAGATAGATAGATAGATAGATAGATAGATAGATAGATAGATAGATAGATAGATAGATAGATAGATAGATAGATAGATAGATAGATAGAAAAGGTGCGTTTAGTTGGCTTCTATTTAATGGAGCAAACACTTCTATATGGGTTTCATTGACAAGGAAACGGCATTGGACTCAGAGAGATACCAGCTATTTTATAGCCATTGCGTCGTCAAGGAGTACACCATACATGTCATGTTGGGGGATCGGAGGCCCGCGGCGCAGGAACCACAGGAGACAGCGGCTAACGGGAGACTGTGTTTATTGGCTTTCCTTAGCAGCGAACGAGAGGAGGCTATAGCGAAGATACAAGAGGAACACGTGATGTAGGGGTTGGGGACGAGAGTAGCAAGGAATGCGCCGTGCGCGCGAGCATGTCGGGCAGCACCAGCATGCGATGCGCAACACCAGGAGTGGCCGTTTGTCGGTTGACGTGAGCGTACACGACAATACATATGTTAGTAGCCTAGACAGCATCCACCAATATTCCACAGCCACCGCGCTTTTAAACATGAAGCGGGGCGAAAGTCCGATCGAGTAACAGTCCGGCAAAAATGTACAATCTCCCCAGTGTATTGCACGGCATGCTTCTAAGAAATACTCAGTCGTCCATATATAGAAAAAAATAGTAATAATTATTATCTCATACTATCTCAGTAAGTTACTGTTTGCAGATGACGATCGACCCTTCAGCAACGATGGCTGTTAGTAATTTAACAGTTATTTAAGAAAACAGATTTAAAATCCAAGCCGGGAAACTTAACATGGCGTTGAAAACAGATAAGCAACAGGCCAGGATAATGGTAGGATGCCCGGCGGCAAATCGTGACCTCGAAATTGTCAAGAGCGGAAGATTAGCAGAATAACATAATAACATTATTAACAAGGGACGCACTAATGATAGGAAACTCGAAAGAAGAACGGAGCGCTTACAGATCACATTGGAAAATCATAAAAGGCAATTTTCCGCTTTGCCAAGGTCTAAAATGTGCATTCATTCTACAATTCCAGCACTAATATCAATAGTGGAAACTTGGAGGATAACAAAGCGAATAGGGAAGCTAACCTCGCAGCGTGCGATGAAATGGACAATTATTGGCGTAGCATTAAGAGACAAAAAAAAGAGCAAAGTGAATTAGAAAACAAACAGGGACAGCCGATATTTGAACACATGCAGCGGTGGAATTACTGTGCCCCATCCATTTCCCCTGTGCAGGTTAGCATGCTGGTCATGCTAAACTCGTTAACATCCACGTTTTTCCTCCCTCTCCTGTTTCCCTTGTTTCCTGCAAACCAGTTATATGACGGCGGGTAGCACCTGCGAGGTTATGCGGGTGTAATGTGAAGAGTGCCTACTTCCGCAGTTTTGTGCATTTCTGTGACATAAAGCTGAGATTAAAACAACATTTAATTTTTTCCGTATAGCAGGAAGTATGCGATTTGCGCAGCAATGGTCATCCAGACAACATTATTGAATGCAAATTAAAGACACCACGCACGAGAAGGATACACACGTGTGTAGCCATGGGCGTCGCGTCCTTTTTTATATTGATCTTTTACAAAGATATTGTAATGCACAAACTACGTCCTCACAAGCCATTTTCATGTTCCAGCATGTTTAGTTCACAATATGCTGGATATTTCGCACCTGGGTACGGAAAACAGACATAAGTTCTCAGATTGGCCTCAAAACTTGCGATCAGTTTAAATATCATATGAAATTTTTCCTATAAAAATAAATAGCAAGCCTAAGGTGGGGAGTGTCAAACGAAAGCTCATATATACATTACGTATGACGTGTTTCTTATTTTATTCAAGTGAAATTGAGGCAACGAAGTGAAGGGTCTTTGCATATTATGTTTCAGTAGCATTAGCCATTGTGTTATCCTGGTATGCCGGAAGCCTTCGGTTTCACAGAAGTCGACACAGGTAGCGCTCATTGTGCAGCGATCGTTTGTCTGGACTCCTAGCAGCACGCATCTGTTTTGTTTCTTTTTCAATTCTTAAATTCAGAGCTGTTTTTGTCGCAGAGAATTGTATTTCCCGTTTTATTATGCTATATTATAAAAGTTATTATATTATGATATTATATAAACGAGGGAGCCTCGCTGAGCATTTATAAGGGTCACGCATTCAGAGGCTCCTTATATTAAATTATAACCAATCAACGTACAGAATCACCTTGTAGCTGCAAAAAAGATGAATTGGTTGTGCACAAATAACTAACGCACACTAAAGAGACCATTGTATTTGATCACTTGAATTAAGCAAGCTGCCTTAATTGTGCATTTTAACTTTACGCGTATTCAAATACCCCTGACGCTCTAACGCCGTACCAGATCACCTTGGCATTGTAAACAAGCTGAGCCAGTCGTGCCTCCTGAGCTGATCTAGGAGCCTTTGCGTACTTTGTGCTGTGCCACTCACCAAGTTACATTGTTTTAAAGTATTGACAAAATGCCTTTCTGCAGGACAGCGCTAACCTACTTCTCATTGAAAGATACCGCGAACCTTGATACATTAGTGCAAACTGTGGCGCTCCAAAGAAACAGTTTTAGTCTTCGAGTTTAGGACAACGACCTATTCTTCAGTACACCACCACTAGGCTTAAGTGAAATGGATTACTGACCCTTAGTAACATGGATATGACAAGTTATTGGCTGCAAGATCGACCTATAGGTGGCAGCACCGTCGCCGCGTTAGTGTGGAGAAGCCGTCGGCGGCGCGTATGCAAATGCACGGAGCGGCGCTTCGTTGTGAACGGTTTGAGCCGATTGTCGGCGAATAATATGCGTTTAGTGCAGCTTACTGCTAATATATAAGCTATATAAGATCTTCATTGTTGAATCGATGCACAAAGATCATCCAACGTTACTATTACTAGTGAGAGAAGCGCAATCTGCTGATGAAAGGGATGCTCGCCCTGGATGACACTCTGCGCTTACCCATTATATGACGTTTTTGGTTGTTTTCTCTGTACGTGTTTAGCTTGTGTTATGTGTACTACGCACTGCTGTAGCACGACACGACTGAACTACTTAAGTGTTTTCTTCTTGTTCATTTGTATACCAGCCCATATTCATGTGCAATGAGTTCAATAGCACTGTTCGCGCGAATAGGCATACGCATACGCATTTTTTTTATTGTTCAGTTCTCCATGAAATGTAGGACAGTTGATAAGTTTATTGAGGAAAGCTATGTGATTGACAGCGCTTTAGCGCCACGGAGACGTATAACGCGCGCGCTCTTGTTCTTGCTCCAGTAACAGAATAAAAAGTAAGAGTTTAGCACAGAGCTTTCATCGATTGATTACGTGCACAACAGTGATGCAACAAAGGTCCGGTTATTTTATGGTATAAGTGTCTTTCCTTTTTTTCGAAGTAATGTCCGCTGGCTTCCATCAATTTATAACAACTCCACACAAACGCTCAAGATAATGTAAAAAAAAGGATGAGGTCTTGCGTGAAATTATACGACAGGAATGTAAGGCACGCCGTCGGGATTAATTTTGAACATTTGGGTTCTTCAAAGCATACCTAAATCTAAGCACACGGGTGGTTCTGCATAAATTTCGCCCCACGTTAAAACAGCGCGCGGCAGCTCCGTTTTATCACTGCCGTGTCGTTCCACTGTCTGCTTTCTTTTTTTAGGGGACAGTTGGAGTACCGAAGTGTCAGATTTCCCTTGAAAGAAATATTTCGCAGTAGCGGGGCCACAACCGTATACAATAAAAGGACATCTTAAGCACAACTGAAGCTCATTGCATAGCCGAGGAACTACAGTGGCGCCGTTATACACCTAAAAACAACGCGAAAGTGCATGGCCTAGAGCCTCGTCTTTGTTAACGAAGGAGTCGCTAAAACGCTGCATTCATACACTATTTAATGCTCCTTATGTTTCGGACTATGCCAAGGGCACTTTAGGATGTGCTTGAACCAGAAAGCGGCACCAACACTGAAATGATTCTGGCGAACGACGGGTACGACACCAATACACAACCCTCTCGAAAGTCGCACTCACTGATCTAATTACAATGCGCATGCAGCCGAGCAAGCCCATTTGCTTCTGTACACCATGTCAGGTATACGTACGAGCAGTTAAACTCGCGCTAACGCAACGGAACAAACCGCCCTTTGCGAACGTGCAGGACGTACGCGCACGTGCAAACACGACGTGGCTAGCAGACGACGCAGGGAGCAATCCACACTAGGGGCGCTTCAGCCAGTAGCCGCCAGGCGGCGACTCCGCTCGATCTCGCGGCCAAAAGGACGATGCGTGGCACACAAGGTGGGTCTGGTGTTGTTCTGGTAGTCATATGTCGTGGTATGTTAAACATTTTGTGACAAACATGGACACACTGCGACAAGAAATTATATGGATACTCTCAAAGGGATTTTGCCGTTGCCATCGCAGTCTCCGTGGTAAAGTTTTTTTTAAAACCGGATATACCCACGTGGGGGAAAACTGACGGGCTGTTAATTAAAATTTGTTTTCTCCGAATGTGAAGCACAATTCCTTGGTTGCTTTTACACTATTGTCGCACAAACAAAATTTGCAGCACTTCCGTTTTCGACCTTATGGCCGGCATTCCACTCCTTACCGCGCAAACGCTATGACACGCATTTAAGCTTGGCGTTTCGTTCCTTACCATGCAAACGATGCACGTCAGTCAGAAATAAGTAAGCGTCCGCCCTTACTTTGCATGGGCGGCAGGCGCTAACGCAACGGCAGGGTCGCAGTGACACCACGGCGATGCAGAGGGAGGCGGAAACAGCCGCATTGCGAAGGCCGTAAGGAGGAACGCCCGCGCGCCTCTCTAGCCCGACCCTCACAACGAAATGTTTGTTTACGGGACAGAACTGGCAAGTGACATCTTTTGAACAATCGGGTATACATTTCTATCAACCCAAGAAACTCCGTGTAGCTAAAATAAGAAATACTTCTGAATTTCACGCCATTTAACGTACATTTTTTACGCTGTTATAGCCGGTTCCAACCAAAGAAAAAGTGCTAGCTCCACCCACAGGACCGCAGAGCGCCTACCCTTCACCTGTGAAATAGTCATGCTAGCTGGTTTCCGTTAAAACAGTAGTACTTTTTCACGGCTAATGTAAACATTACGCATACTAGGAGTCAAAAGATTAATATATATTACCTAAAAAACCATACGTTTGGCTCAACAGGGATATCATATTCCCTGGCGAAATTTACAAGCTTATTCAAGCTTCTCGCCTAAACTCTGACACAAACATACGCTTGCATGGGCAAGTACACTCGAGATGTGCTTGACGTCACGAAAATGAGCAATTGCTATTGGATGGAACATTTAGGCAAATTCTGTTCGGGAGGGACAGCGATCACTGTGGTCGGAGCTGATATTTTAACTGAGGGTGTAACCGAGTATAGGTCAATTATTACCACGGGTCCTACTAATGAATATCTCTCGAGAATATGGGTGGCCTGGAGGGCTTACTGCCGACATTCGCAGATCATGACAGGTAGTTTACCGTTTTTTTTTCTAAAATTGAAAGTGCACAACCGCTGTGTAGTGCCAGCACTAGCATACAGGGCGGAAACATGGAGGATAACAAGGGGACTCGTCAAATTAAGAGCAGAGCCGAATGTGATGGAAATCGGAGTAGTGTGCGTAACACTGAGATATTGAAGTGGAGCAGAGGGCGTTAGATAACAAACGGGGATAGCCCGCATTTTAGCACAGGCATCACAGCTACTACTGCTTTTTATATGCCTGCAAAACAGATTTATTACAACTGGTAGCAATTACACGACTATGTGTGAAGACAATGAAGAGAAGCTTCATGGTCATGGGAATCTCGAAGAAATTCGATGAAACGGAGGAAGACGTCATCTGGGACAGAGGCCAATTTATGGATGGGACGAGCAAGGAGGAGCAGGAGGACGACGACGAGGGCTAGAAATAACATTCTTGCAACCGCGTGAAAGTGAGAAAGTGACTAAGGTGCTTTTTCGCTTCCCCCAGTTCAACGGAGTATTGTACGCAAGAAAGACTCGGCCTACCGGTTTGCTTAGCGCTTGTGCGCCTATTGTGCAGGGACTGTGTTTTCGACTTCAAGCAGCAAGCGCATATTTTATTTCCTTCAGTGTTATACGGCTCCAAAGCTACGGTTACATTATACAGGTGTGTCCGAAGGTACCTGCTAGTGTATTTGGCCCTCAGTCACCTTGCCGTGTTTTCATAAGCGACGCACATTCTAAACTTTATTTTAAATAGCATGACACTCGTTTGCCTTGTTGCTGAAAACGAGCTGACTCATTGGCGTTTATGCGTAGGCTGAGAAAGCACACGAAAAACCGCATTGTACTGTAAAAGCAGGTCACCTTGGCGCTGTAGTGAAATGGACTAATCCTGCATTCTGAACAGATCCAGCAGCTTAGCGTGATTCATACATTGCAAAACAACGAAGTACGGTGTTGTACAGTAAAAAGAAAATTAAAAAATTAAGGCACATTTGCACTAGTAATGCCAAGCCTGAAGAAACTGCGGAGCTGGTCGGCCTTCCTTGTTTCTCTATCTTTCTACATGTCCTTCTTTCTCTTTTGTTTTTTCTATATCATTTTTCGTCTGTGTTTTCTCTATTTCTTTTTCCTCTCTCTCTCTCTGTCTATTCTTTCTCTCAGTGTTTTGCTTTTTCCAGTATTTCGCTGTCCTTCATTTCTCTCACTCTATTTCTCTCTGCTTTTTGTATATCTTTTTTGTGTCTCTTTCTTTCTATCTCTTTCTCTCTAAGTCTATTTCTTTTTCTGGCTTCTATCTTTATAATAATCTCTGGGGTTTAACGTCCCAAAACCACGATATGGTTATGAGACTGTAGGATTGGGCGTGTTGGTACAACATGATTATGAGTGCAAATCAGCGCAGCCGACAGGAGGGGACAGAGGGGACAGGACAATCAGCGCTCTGTGTCCTCTTCTGTCCCCTCCATTCGGCTGCGCTGATTTGCTAGATATGGACGCCATCGGGCAATACATCGGGAAACATGACTGCTGTGTTGCGGGCTGGTAGTCCCAGCGCAGCAGCAGGCGAAGACCGGCGGTGACCAATGCGACCGGCGGGGACGCCAGCTAGCCCGAACACGCGGTTTGGCGCGAAGCGTTGAAGCAGAAGAAACGTCCGCACTCAACGAGTACTCTCCACACACTCTTTTATTTACACGTCGCCTGGGTAAAACAGGAATGCCAGAGCGGCGCCCCATGGCATTCGTACAGTGCAATACAGAAGCGAAACCGAAACACAACAATGAGCTCGCGCAGAGGGCACGGAGCAAGGCAAGTTTCAGCGCAGTCGCATTTTCAGCGCAGCTTAAGAAACTAGGGTCTTTAGAATTACGTATGTATGCATTTTCTATTAAAGGAACACACCACCTAATACTTACCTAGTGATGTTGCGCCTCAGATATGCGTAATGTTTGCTTTTTGATCGACAATGCACAAAAGTATGAACCTAGTCAGCCGTTCAAGGTGGCTGGCCCTTCGGCAAGTGGTTCAACTTTGGCTGAGTGGCTGAATCGAGTGACGCGCCGACAAACAGAAAGACAGAAAGACAGACCAAAATTTCTCCGTTTAAGTATCCCAAGAAAGACTATCGTCTTTAAAATGAGTATTGTGGTCCCTCCGAACTTTCAGGAAGAGCACAGCTGTAAGTGTTATTGAGGGCTAAGTTCACGCAGTTCGTTGCCATACTGCGCTTGACAAGTTTCGAGTTAGCGGTAAGGCTTTTTGCGATCTTGGGTTGTATAACCAACAGATAGGATTAACAGAAAAAACGCACCTAACGTCCAAAAAAAAAAAACTGAAGCACATTATTTACTGGCCTCTCATACTTAAACTTGAGACTTTGGCCTTCTTTCTGAAGCACACTCACAACACCACGAATGACTGCGTCAATGTCAGAAACCTCTTTTAAAAGCACCAAGAAATCGTCCACATGTCTAAAAATCACACAAGTCTGGAGCGACAACCGAACCGATATAAATTCCTTGTTTTTGCACGTAGAATTTGCTGTTGAATTGGACCACGGCGTTTATGAGCATATCGTTAGCTTGGCCGCTCATTACTACTTTCGCAGTCCGCTGGCACAGCCGGCCAGTTACCGCGTATGTTGCACTGTTTCAATGCGTCTCAGTTGTTTGGAGGACTCATAAGTGCAGATTGCTGATGATATAATAATTGTTGGGGTTTAACGTCCCAAAGCCACGATGTCATTAGGAGAGACGCCGTTGTGGAGGACTCTGGAAATTTCGGCCACCTATGGTTATTTAACGTGCGCCTAAATCTAGGTACACGGGCCTCAAGCATTTTCGCCTCCATCGAAAATTGGCCCGCCGCTGCCGGGATTCGATCCCGCGACCTGCGGGTCAGCAGTAGAGCAACCTACCCACTAGGCCGCTGTGGTGGGTCAGAGCGGTGTTTGGCGTCTCTAGGATGCTCGCGTTGAAACAAAAGTTACTTGTACTCATCCGAAAGTTTTTCACAGCATATGACTAACATTAGGTGAAAAAACAGTGACAAGAAATATACAGCACAGAAGTGAACATCAGTTGAGGGAACAGAAAAACACGCTCATCATAAGCACTACCCGCATTGAAAACCCGTACGAACAACGTAAAAGAAAAGCGCATTCGGTAACTTGCGGCGACAACCTTACAGCTGTTCTTCAAAGTTCATACGCCGACCTTCGCCTTACGCATATGACCACATTTTAAAATATTTTATTTGCTGACAGCTGGTCACGGTCAATTTGGCCTTCCAAGCCAACGTATGCACTGTAAATTCTGGCTTATCGCTCCATGTCTCCCACATAAATTCTGCCTCACTCTCTATCCCAGCCATAACTACCTACGTTGTCAAAATAATCGGGACCTACTACACACCATTTTGGTTCTCTACAGTCAATACCACACTAAAAAGAATTCCAAACACTAACAGAAACATAGCCCAATGGATCCACTCCGCTCAACTCGGATCCGGCCTGCCAGAAATGGCTAGAGCGCCGTGGCATCAGAAGTACGGCAAAGCCAACCGTAGGCCCGAAATAGAGGGTCCACCCAAGTTCTTAGTTTTGTAATAAATAAAATTTTCTTGCCCTGTGGTTGACGGAAACAATTGGTATATTTTTCAGAAAATAAGAAATGTATATCTGGAATAACGTAAAGATATCTATTTTCCGCGAGTTTCGAGGAGCGCACAATGGATGCGTGCGCGTGGTGTCTTGGTGCGACCATGACTGACATCCCGGTGCGAATTTGGGCTGAACACGTGTCACTACATGTCACGTCTAAGAGTGCAGTGGAGTCACTAGGCAATCAATCAATCAATCAATCAATCAATCAATCAATCAATCAATACTTACCGAAATATTGCGCCCTTGTCCAGAACATCAGTTGTTCACGCACAGCAGAAGCTATTCACCCTTTGCGGCCGGACGCATCGTCCCTTCGGTCACCGAGTCGCAGGAAGACCGATGCAGCCGACGTTTATGTGATGCTTATAAGTCATTTCACTTTTCAATGAATTCCTGCACTCACGAAATTGCACATATCTGGAACAGCGTGCTCAGCAAGAAAAAAAATCAGGCCAACTGAATTCAGATAACACGCGGAAAACTGGAGAACAGGCATTGTGGGCGTATCATATCATACTAACTTTATTGACACGTTTTTATGAAGCGACGCGAACGCCCCATCGTGTTTGCGAAGGCACTAATAAAAATACGCATTTTATAAGCAGTACGCATAAAAAAGCAGTCGTTTATTGTTCACACATTACACCTATGTACACGCGTATACCAAATAAAATAAATCCCAGTTTTTGTATTGGCTACTTGAAATTTGATTTTGAAAAACATTCGGCAGATCCCACGCGTTGTGCGAATTGGCTTCATTCGAAGCAGTCAGCGAGTACTTCTATGATGTGCTTTATGGCTTTGAGCCAAGGGTTACGAGGTGGATCAACATGTTTTTGTAAGTGTAGTAGCTACGTGCACATCGTGGGCTTACCAGGCACGTCGACAACACTGGGGTTTGAAGGGTAACTTAAAATGCGACGTAACGTCAGCCCTCACGTTAGAGTGCATACGTCAATCGAAACTAAGTGCACTTTATGGTGCAATCATATGAATATCACACGTAATTTTCTTTAATGTGTTCCATAGGGGTCTAGTAATGCTTCAGTATTGCTTGCGGAGTCATAGGAATACAAATGTAATGTTTATTAGACTGCTATAAAAGCGGAGCCAACACTGGAACCCCGGATGTCAATCTGATATGACGCCTGTATCGTAGGAGTGCATATGTAGTGTTTATGGCTTTCTTGTAAAATTAAATAGCCAGCACTACAGACACAATTGACGTCGCACCGACATGATGCCTACATAGGCTGTTTTTCCAAACCAGTTCATAGACCTGGCGTGGCTCTGTGGTCGAATACCCGATTGCCACGTAGAATATTTGGGCTCGAATCCTGCCGCGATCCTATTTTTTATTCTTTCCATTCGTCGGGTCAGCGCTTCCGATGTCAGTTTTTCTTAACGCTTTCTCATTTAAGTTACCAATGTCTGCTCTCGCCGTTCTTGGGTTGATATAAACTCTCTATCACATGTGGCGCATACCCGTACACCGCGGCCCGTGGTAAACGGGTATGCGCCGCACATGTCTGGAAGAAAGTGTTGGACTACGTACGCGAAAGGATTTTCACGTTATTCATGTCATGACCAGACAGTCCTATTCGTCAAATTCTCCTACCCTCCCATGCCGATTTCGGTCCACAGCAAGTAAAGGAGGCGATCATTAGAGCACCCAGACGCAGGCGGCCAGGTAGATAGATATATAGATAGATACGTAGATAGAAACACTCAAAGGGCCAAAGGTTCGCTGCGAAATGCTTCGCATATATTATAATACACGGCAAACGAATATCCCATCCCCAAGATAAATCAAATTACGAAGATGGAATAAATGTTCACAGCAATGAAATCACGATGCTCTATTCTATCTCGTAAGCTGCTTGCAGCAGGGTGGAAGCTACGAGGTTTAAGCAAGCCAGATACTGTCGCGGCTGTTTGTATTACCTCACTATTGACAGCGTTCAGATATTTGTATCTGCTTGGCACGCGCAGCGCCACAGCGATGCGTGGTCGTCGTATACCTTTCATTATGTTAACGGTAGCCGCCGCTAATAATGATTCAATTGTGGTTTCGAAGCAACATGGGAGCGCCCACGCAGATCCACCCCCTGCATCCATCCGAACTCGTGGTTGCTACTTTCCAACTTCCCGGGCAGCAATAAATAATCACTCTTACGCTTATAAATAAGCACACCTTACGCCGAGCATAAGTGCTGTCCTTATTATTGAGATAAGCTGTTTGCTCAGCCATGCCTGCTAAGCCTTGTCTCTGAGATATTGAGAGGACATCGTGAACAGGATCTTCGATACAGCGCAAAATATTTTGTTGAAGCTTCAGACGCAAATATCAAAGAGATACAATATACATTTTAGAGCTTAGCGTGACAAAGGAAATGAAGATTACTTGATATATATTTGAGACGGAAGACAGGCGCTTTTAGCGGTCCCGCCATGCTGCTTCTTTTTTTTCCTTACGCCGCTGTCGGCTTGCACTCATAGTGCATGTCGGCTTGCACTTACGCCGCGTCAGCTTGCACCCTGAAGGCGAAGCCTACCATATGACGGCGCGTGGATAAGTACAACTTAAGCAATGGTTGCTGTTCCTACTGGTTAAGCAGCCGTGTAGCCTCCACAGTACTACCACCAACTTGTAAGATGTAGGACTAAAGTAATCACTGAAAATAAAGCCGCGGCGTTCCACTTGGTCCTAAGGGCAATGATCGAAGGACCAAGGAGACCTTCATGAAGATGTTTTTAAAACGCATCTTGCTGCGCAATAAACAAGAAGAGGCAACTGACCGAAAGCTTTCTCACCTGGTGACGGAGGCATCGGCGACTGGTCCATTTTTCCACCACGTGATTTTGATCAGGTCAGCCTATTTCAGAAGAAAACAACTAATCCGAAATTTCTCTCTAGCTCAACGCGCATTTAGGTACGCTAGGAAGATACTGGAGTGTGGAATAATCTTACACCAGCTTCACCCAGTCTAAATACACGGGCCTCAAATAATTTCGCCTCCATTAAAAATGCAGCCGCCACGGCCGGGATTCGATCCCGCGACCTTCGGGTAACGCTGGAATCTTCAATGGCACATGTATAAATGCTGACGTGCTTTACCGATTGGCAGACTATACTCGACGGTCGACGACTGCTCTCGCCGCTATCAGTTAACAGTGTGAATTTTGGCCTTTCATTTTCTGGGGAAAAGTTCGCCCGAATAAAGAATTTCATCTTTGAACACGCTTATTTCCTCCTTCTTTAACGTAACGACCAAGCGACTATATGAATAGAGTGCAGGGGCATGGGCGAGCCAGCCTGCGACTTACCTGCATAATAGAGAAATCAAACGCATCAGCTACCTCTCACGTGCCTGACTGACCGGTGGCGCTAGCACACCGCCGAACACGCTGCAAAGGGCCGACAGTTCGCCCTGTCAATTGATAGTCCGCGTTAATATCTGGTTCTATGGTCTTGAGTCCATGTGTCCGCGCCTTTCCTTCTTCCTTGACGAATACCTACGACCTGCACTCCAAGAAAAAAATTGAGTATATGTTACTTTCTTTCGGTGAGTCCTGGCTTGCCGTCTATGTGCTCTCCGTAAAGAGGCACGTAAACTCTCTTTTGGACCACGCGACTCTCCGACGAGAGTACAGAGATCCTCAAATAGAGTTCGGATATCTATTTAAAGAGTCATATATGTACGTGCAAGTCAGAACTCTCAAGAGAGTGTCAAAGGTCTTTCTCTTTTCTTCTTAGAGTGTATTTGAAGCTTTTGCCGTTATAAGCTGCCGGCTGTTCTATCGTTCATTGGCAGATCCTGTTTGCTATCGCGTGCGCGACGTCACATGTTAGTGTGCCTTCGTATAAACGTCTATTGGAAGCCAGTCGTAGTCTTTGTCATTCGTTAAGTATACTTTGCGCGTTTGTGCGCTAGTCATATCCGTGTGCAAAAGGAATGGGCCAGTTGGTATACCATGGCGAAGTGAATCGTATGCAGGACAATGCCATGCGGACAACGAAAAAAAAAGGAACAACTCAGGCAGCGTTTTACTTACGAGGGGTATTGAAAAGTTTAAAATATTATCATGAAACAAAAAAAAAAACGCCAGGCCTGCGCTGAAACCGCAGCACAGTCACAGCGAAAGCTGGAAGAGCGGCGTTTCAAGAGCCCGTTGTAAGCTCTCTTGGGGCTACAATACAAGTACACTAGAAAGGTACCCACTACGCCATAAATCAAATTTTCGTGAAGTTGGGAAGCGCCTACGAAGCCATTATTCGTCATTCTGCGGAGAAGCGAGGCACCAGCTACACGTCTGTAAGGGATTATGTGCACTTTTGTTGACGCGACGACTGATGACGATGAAGAATTACGGCTCAGCCCTTTGTAATGGGTTGGAAGCTTTAAACGGCCCACCAGTTATGTAATTTGCACTGGGTGACGCCCGGTCGCTATTTCCCTCTGCCGTCATGCTGTATAACATACGCTGACGTGGGAGAGAGACGGGGGAGGGGTGCGAAGAAATTTACTGAGACCCCGAGGAAATGGATCATGCGCTTATGGGCTTCCTTGGCAACCAATACAAGTGCACTTGCGAGGAACCCACTACGCTATAAATCATTGTAATTTTTGAGAAGTAGGGCAGCAGGCACTGTGCCATTTTTCGTCATTCTACGGAGAGCCGTGCTATCTGCTAAACGCATGCAAGGCATTATGCGCACTTTGTTGATGCTGTGCCTGATGACGACGAAGAATTATGGCAGAGACCTTTGTAATGGGTTGGAAGCAATCAACAACCTACTCGTTGCGCAATTCGCATTGTGTGACGCCTGGTTATAGAATTCGCGTTGTGCGACGCTTGGTGCTTATTCTACTCTTCTACCACGCTATATTGCATATGCTAATGTGGTTCGTTCCCGACACGAAGCCTGTATAGGACCTTTTTGCAAAGCAGTTTCAACCACCGGCATGGCTCAGAGGTTGAATACTGGGCTCACACGCAGAGGGCCCAAGTTCGAACCTCGTTCCATCCTGGAATTTTTTCTTATTTCGTTTTTTTTCTTATTTCGAGCGCTACTGGTTACGGACACCGGCGGCGGCGGCGGCGGCGGCGGCGCCGCCAAAAACGGCCGGTGAAATGATCTCATAACAGCTTTCGCTGTAAAACATATAATAGACAGCTGCAGCGGTGAAAGTTAGTTCTTGTCTACGTTGTCCACCTGCGGAGTCACACATTTTCGCCAGCGTTTCTTCCGCTGCTTCAAGCTATTCTTGTAGAACTACTCCACTTTGCTCGAAAACCACTGTTCCACTTCGAAAATGAAATCCTCCCTAGCGTCAAATCACCAACAACGAAGCGGTTTCTTCATCTCGGGAAAGCAGAACAAGTCGCTTGGCGCAAGAACAGGAGAATGAGATGAATGCTGCAAAACTTCATAGCCTAACTGGCGGGTGGTGACAATAGCTGCTTGGGCCCTATGGAAGGGTGCATTGTCCACCAGGAGACGGATGCCTTTGCTGGTGCTGCCAGAACGTTTTTGTCTCAATGCATCACGCGGTTTCTTCAGAAGATTGCAGCAATATTCGCTGTCGAGGGTCTCGCCCTTCGGAAGGTAATCGGTTAAGATGACCCCGCGGCTATCACCCCCCCCCCCTAAATAACGGACATAACCTTCACTGCAGATTTCTGGACCCTCGCCTTCTTGGGAGGGGGGCAGGATCATTTGTCAGTTCTTCTGGGAAAAGTCGTGGCGAGATGGCCTTTGCAGGGGAGTCAACAAGCGCGGTACACAGCGGGCGGACACCTTATACATCTGCAGTTTTTCATGAATAATCCTCCGCCAGTTCCTGTAACTTAGTCCACTCTCTGCCATCACTCGTTTCATGGCCGATCTCCTGTCGTCGATGATAATAACGACTTCCACTTTCTTCACCATGGCAAGATCATCCTTGACTGAGGGTCTACCCGCTCGTGACTCGTCCGTCAGAAACATGTGACCAATTTCAAAGTTGCTCTTCCACCTCCCAGCCGTGTCATATGATAGTCTTTCATCCCCGTAGGAAACTTTAGTCGTGGATGTCGCGTGCGTTGTTGCCTTTCAAATGGAGGAACTTTGTGGCACTTCGGGCTGCAGTTTTGTTCATCATGCAGGTTCATGTCCTCTACAGATTGTGGAAGTAAGACTACTTTAGACAAAGATTTGATATTTGCGAAAGTATGCATGGCGATGACACTAATTATGCAAAGAAAGTTTCATGTAAATCGTTCCAGACTTCTTTATGATAGTTAAAGCTTTTGTATACCGCCTCGTAGTTATTATTTACGTCTCTTGCCGACATTCACGTGCTTCACTTCACCATTATGCGCACGAGCCTTACTGCGTGCTAATATAATCGAAATGACGCCCATTTCTCTGTCTAATCAGCCCACAAACACGTGCAAAGCCACAGCCACCCCACCACGTTGTATAGTATAACATTAACACTCCTAATTCGTCTGCACGCGAAATAAACCTACACATAACCCATGTTTAAAAAAGAAATCGGGAGGTGACCGAAAGCATTGGCTTAGGTGACAGTGGCATTCGCACGTCGGCGTTCGTGTGTCCTGGTATATTTCTTCGGTTAACGTTGTGCTTCGCGCGCTGCCGATGCGCATCACAGAGGCTGTATAGGAAGAAGCGCTTAGTTGAAACCTCATCCGTCAGGTGTCGCAAAATCCCAGATACACGCAAAAAAGAAACTATTTTAATTAGCTCACTCAATTAAATTTCATTCATTATAGTACATTTAACTGGCCTTCATCTTTGGAAGAATTATGCTACGATATCATACGTATCCAATATAACTGTTCACTTGAACCAGAAACATCGATTTCGTACAAGTTACATATTTTAAACGTATTTTCTAAATTTTTGGAAAACAGGAAGAAGATGCTCGACCGGAAGTGCTGAGATGAGAAACAAAGGTGTCACTTGTTGTTCGTGCCAATAAAAAGCCACAACTTTCGTAATTTTGTTTATTCCTGACGTTTGAAGTGTTCAGCGGGGGCTAATGCATAATCTAGCTCTCGTATTCCTCGGAAGATCTAACGCGATTAATGTTCCCTGTACCACATCGTGGCAGTCGTCACGCCGCTTTTCCTTCCTCTGTTGTATCCTCGGGTTCTTTGGAAAGGGTTCTTCGCAGAACTCCTGCCTCCGGGACAGGAAGGCGCTCTAAAGAAGCGTTAGATCTTGGAGGCCACGTTGCGGCTGATATGCCATCCCTGAACCCGTAGGAGGGCACCGCCAGCGGCAGCCTTCCTCTGTCGTGCGCAGCGGAACGCTCGAGCTGCGGCTGCACGATCCGGCTGGCCGGAACACCCAGCTGAATTTCCGGCTCGGTCGTTCTTTCCGATCTCCGTGATATTCTCGCTACACATGGGAATGAGACGGCAGCAGAAATGCAATGGCCAGTTTGGAATGAAAGATTTTGTTTATATACAGCTGTTCTAATATACGTGTAGGCACAACCAATTGAATCCAACAGACAATCAGGTCAAGAATAGCATGTGGGCCATTAATTGTTGTCCTTAACCATGGTTTAGTAGTCATGACGTAAATTGAAATGAATTAAAAAGTTATCACTCTCTCCGTCCGCAGGATGCGAAACCACAACTTTCTAATCTAGATGGTTGTGGGTTGACCCACCTGGGCTGTCTAGAAGTTACGGTGCTTCACTCCTGACCCGAAGGCCACGAGATCGAATCCCGGTCGCGGCCGCCGCATTTCGATGGAGGCGAAATGCTTCAAAAAGCCCTTCAAAATGGCATCCTTATGATCATATTGTGCTTTTGGGGCATAAAAACCAAACAATTATTGAAGTTGCTGGTTCAGATCCCATCTACGGATATGGTGCTTTTTAACAGCGTACTATTTAAGCTCGGTGAAGCCCCGTTAGTCACCAAGAGAAATTATTATCATCATGAACCGGCACGTGCCTTCTTCGTCTTCTTCTTCATCTTCTGCTTCGCTCCTTGAACACGTGCGCTGGTTTGTCGGGCGTGGGATGCAATGACTCTCATGCGCGAGAGAACGAGTACAAAGCGAGAGAGATAGAAAGAACGAGAATGAAAGAAATTCTTGGCGAAGAAAGTTTCTTGACGACGCGGGATTCGAACTCGCGTACCGGCGATCCGAACAAGAGCGCAGTTACGGCTCGGCTAGCCAGGCACGCTAGCAGAGCAAGCATCTATGGGAACCACATCATTGCATTGCTATTGGCGAGAGAACGAGATGATAGAGAGAAAGAGAAGTAAAGAGAGGGGGAAATAGAAACAGAGAGCGAAAGAAACAGATAGGTAGGAAGAGACAGAAAGAGAGAAGAAGAAAGAGAGAAATAAAGAGGAAGGGAGAGAAATAAGGCAAAGCGCAGCCATTTAGAGTAAGGTAAATTAAGAGAGCGGCAAAGAGAAGTGAGGGTGAAGAGGAGGGTGAGGGTAAAGCGCAGCATAGCCATGAATTTAGCAATGAGGTCGGTAAAGGAAGTGAGGGTGATGAGGGGTGATGTGATGGTGAGGAGGAGGGTAAAGTGGAGGGGAGAAGGTACAGCATAGCATACTCTTGTGTAGAATAGTATAGCAAGGGGTGGGAAAGAAATGTGAGGGTGTGGAGGAGAGAAAGCAGGAGGGGAAGGCCATCAGCTAAACTGTTTTGTTAGTGTTCGCACCACTAGTGCGCAGCTGTCTCATTTTTATTCGCCTACTTTAACTTATTAGATGCGAAGTATCTTAAGGCGGAGCTCAATCCGGTGGTGGTGGTGGTGGTGGTGTGCGGCGTGACCGCCCTTACTGCGCATGCGCATACCCTCCCCCCACACCTCCTCTCCACTCACCCTCTCCACACTCTCCCCTCCCATAACCCTCTCCACTCCCCCTCTCCCCTCCCCCTTTCCACTCTTCCTCTGAAACGCGGCTAGACATGCCGAAATTCTCTCCTGCGCAACGCCGCGATGAGCTCGAGCGCATGCGCGTCCCCTCCCCTTCTCTCTCCACTCCTACGCTGCCCCCCTCTCGCCCGCCTGTCGACCGCGTTCTCCGCTCGTCCTGTGAGAATTAACGGCCAGGCTAGATGGAAGATACGACGCGCGTAGCGTCCCTCTTCGCGTTCCACGACGCGAGGTCGGTAGCATGCCCAATGAACGCCAACGGAACGCGATCGTGCAAGTGCTCCGGCTTGGCATCGCCTCATGGTCCCCTTTAGCGGGAGATGGTGTAATTTTTCCATTCACGCCATTATTACACTACTACAGTCGAACACAACAATCAATGGCCCTTGTGATTTTCCTGACCTAATTATCCGTTGGATACATTTAGTTGCCTCTAACAATTAAAAGAGACCCCCGGAAAGTTTCCCCGTACGTTCTAATATACGTGAACACAGCCGGGTAGCCAAGACGGGACAGGTTAACACAATTCGTGCCCGCAGACATATCTTGAGCTTCGGCGTCGCGACGACACGCGAAATGAAAATGACTGGGTGAAGCAGAAAGACATCACCTGAGAGATTCGGGCGCTGACGATTGCGGCGTCGATATAGCAGTCAGGGCACCAAAAGCCCATCCAACACGGGCTAGCTTTCTTCCTTACATTAAGTCACATAGGTTTGGGCATGTTGGTATTTAATTAGCATCTAGTACAGAACACAAGGCAGGGCCCTGAAAACAAATGTGTTTCAAATTACCGCCTGTCTTCGTCGGCTGCTACTCGGTCCTTGTTCTGTGTTATGCGCTGGACGCTGAAATGACAATGCTTCTTTTCCTCCAATAACTATAGGCAATCATTGAAAGGCCGCGAAAAGTAACTTTCTTTGATAGCTTGTTCTCGGGAGTCACACGTGTGCTCTGATGCAGAGGTTACGTAAGATCGCACGTGAGAATCATACCCTAGCGCTCTCGAGCGCGGTCTCCTTCTTTCATCCCTGCTATCTCTTACCACTGTTTCGTGTGATGGATTTGCACGCAAACTGCCGGAGTGGCTACAGTATCGAAGGAGAAGCGGAGATAAGCGGTATATCAAAGGCAGGAGAGAACATATACCTGATACAAAAATATCGATTGAGTGTGTCTACAAAAGTAATGAGTTCCTCCTGAAATTTCTTCGCTCAAATATTTTCAGGTGCGTTAGCGAATCAGTTCTCGCTCAGCTGAACATTGAACTATGTAGCTTGAAAAACCTTTCTTACCCCACTGAAACCGTCCCTTCGTGCAACCGTGAGTGCTTTGCGTTAAAGTTTGCATTTTTGCATGAAATAAAAGTCCATCTGAAGTGAGCTACCGCCAGTTGCTCTCTTTACGTGCGGTTCCTGATTTTTTTTTTTTTTGGGGGGGGGGTACTGTGCAAATACCTCCAGTGCCCATATGCAAACTCTCTTAATCTTTCGTCGGAAATAGACAGGACAGCCTGCAACATTCACGGAAATAGTGATGCTCTCATCTGCGCATTGAACAGAGACGTTCCAGGCAGTTGTATACTACATGAGATTACGTACCCGTGTTCTAGCGGAAGCAGATTTGCCGCTTCTAGCGAAGGCAAATCTCTACGCTACAGGTTAACGAAATATGGGGACTTTTTCTCGAAGGGATTGTTTCTTTGTTAGACTCAAATAAATGACCCGGAAAGACCTAAGCTAACAAGCTAAGCAAAGTGTAGGGGACAGTATGTTGTATTTTTAACATTAGCGTAACAATATTTACGCTCATTGAAATAAATTAAAGTGGACGTAAGATCACATTTTCGATAAGTGGGATCTGAACCCACAACTTTGGAGTTACGCGTCTGATGCTTTATTAATTGAGCTACGAAGGAAGGCCATGGAAAATAACGTGCCATGTGACGCCCTATGGCGTGAAGAGTGTACCGCAATCGCCTCCTTGGCTACGAGCGGCGCTGCTTAACCCTTCCAGGAATAACACGCGCAGAAACACTCACCAAATTGGACGGCGAAGCCACTTCCGTCGTAGCTTAATTGCTAGAGCATCAGACACGTAATTCAAAGGCTCTGGCTTTGAATACCGCCTACGGAAGGTGTGCATTCAGTCCCCTTTATTCGTTTCAATTTACGCTATATTTATTACACCACAGTTAAAAACATCAAATATTGTTCTCTGCCCTCCTTGCCTTAAATGGCAGTTTTGTTCATTTCGCTTACGCCACATATGAAGTCCCTACGCTACAACCAGCCCACTCGTGCCCTCACCTTCAGTCGTCCAAAGGATAAGCACCGCCGAGGACATCAGCAGAGCCGCTATGGCCAAGGTCGTCCCCCAGACGAACGCTTTTCCTGGCAGCGATGATCTGATAACATAATGCACACAAGTTTCCTCTCAAATCTTCAGATATGCAATAATATCTTCTACTCTCAAGACAAGCTTAGTTGGTAGAGGTATAACCCCGGTTACCTCTCCACATCAGCTATTTTCACACACTTACGCGTTGCCTTCATGCTGAGCTGAAAAATGAGCAAGTAGTTGAGAATAAACTTCAGACATATTAGAGTGTCGGTCATAGGCATAGTATTTCACACGACAGAGTTAATTAAATTCTTATAAAAGCAGATATCATAGAAACAGCTAAGTGCCAAATTCGGCTGTGCACGCTTTATTATCTTCTGCAGGACGGGCAAACGGTTACCTAGTCACCGCAGTCGCTAACAGATTCTCAGCAGCGATATAAGCGACTGATAAAAAAGGTTTTTGCCTTCGAGTCGTCTCAGGCAAATGCATGAGGCACCGTGTGTCTTTTTCGTAAATATTTGTAATCACCAGTCTTTAGCATAAATTCTGATTTTAATGCAAATTTCTTCCAGATAGAAATAAAATTATCCCTTGATAACGAGGCATCAGCACCGTAGCCAGGGATGACAGTGCTAAGAGCACAGGGTAGTTCCTATACCTTCTATGTATTTTAAGGATTCTTTAAAGGGCCCCTAAACCACCCAGAGGTCGAAATTTAGTTGTGACGTTGCAGATGTGCACGAGTCTACACCGAACGATGGCGGAGTTGCACGCGCTTTCTCGTTTCGCTCTTTCCTTCGCTAAGCTGCGTTCGTCGGCTCGTCTATCCACCTCTCCGAGTGCCCTTCCTCAGCGTCCGAGGTGGAAACGCATGAAGCGCGCGCATCTGCTAGCAGAAAACAGGCTCTTGTTCGCCCATTGACAGTGTCTCTTGCTCGCGACGTCACGTAATCATACAGGTGACGTCACGGCGGCTGTTGTCGACAGAGCAAAGGCACGGAGAGGAGCAGGCGAACGTCTGTTGGTGGTCTGAGAAGCTACCTGTTTTGGTTTTTTAAAAAAATCACTTGAGGCAGAAAGGTCAGGTTTTGCGAGGCGCGAGAAAATGGAGCGTGGATGCTCGTCAGTTGGCCTTGAATACCTGGTCCGTTTGGCTCAGTTAAAATGTGGGAAAATGTGTGGGGCCACTGGATATTTCTTAGGAAGGCCTTATCACTCCAAGCAATCAAAGAAGCAAATTTCGATTTGTAAAATAATTTTACCCTACCCTGTGTCCTTAATTGGCGCGATATAATTGACAAATTAGCAGATATCCATTGGAAGTCACTCGCGCAGGAAAGGGTAAATTGGCGATCATTTAGATGTGGATTTTTACTTCCTGGGACCTGAAGCCAGGATGTTAAGCGTAAGAATGACTATCACGAGTTTATAAATCAAGCGTATAGAGAGCAGGCCCTTTGTACCTTCATTCTTGGCAGGGAAGCCTACTTCAGGACGAGCGAAGGCAACAGGCACAAAAGCCGGAGCAGCGGGAGGATGGGGCGGTGGAGGTGGCGGGTGGGAGTAGTCGGGATGATAGGGAGGGTAGTAGTACATTGGCCACAACGGTGGCGACCGCGGGTAGTCGAGGTACGCCGTCTGGTCTGCATCAGGATCGGCAAGAGCAATATAGTATTAGAATAAAGAATCTTGCAGAAAAATATAAACGTTTCTTATGTTCTTTCTTCTTGAGCAAATTCACGTAGTTACCTCAGCTTCGCCATCTTTTTGAAAACATATCCACGTTATCTCCATTCCAAACAATAAGATCGCCCCTGTACAACTCGGCCGAGATCCGTCAACCTTCCGGCTTCAAGAAACGGCTCCATGTTCCCTTCCAGACGTAGGTGCTCATTTTATAAAGGCAGCGAAACTTGCCGAGTGGCTCTTACACCGCGACTTAAGAAATCCCTGGTTGCTCCACAGCTTTTCCTTTATTTATTTTTATTTCTACTCCCCTAATAGCCCGAGCAAGGTGTTTGGGTCGTCCTCTGTTGAGAGACATTTGCTGCACTGATCTACTCCATATTTTCTTTATGTCTCCAATATATGTATCTAACCTCTCCCGTCAGCATATGACCTGAAATTCAAGTATTCTAACGTGATAATTCAGAACAACGGTTTGTCTTCAATTAACGACCGTTTGTGCAAGCTTTCTTATATTTTCTAACGACGGCGAAGGGTCCGAAGTATATTTTTTTGTCAAATTACACACATCATTTTTCAGTAGCAATACATTGTGTCCCGGTGTTCACATATGTAGAAAAAACATATATGCGAGGCCTGATTAAGCTAGGCAATGTCCCTTCTTAAAATCAATTTGAAATGTTGGCATTATGCCAGAGTAATTACAACACGCCCACCTATTTTAACCCAAGGCAATGGTTAGCTTAATCACCCTTCTCTAATATGTTTGTCCACAAATGTGGACTCCAGGATGCAAAGGCCTAATAGCCGAAGTCGGTAACCTGGTGACGTCGTAGCCGAAGAGCGCAGATGTATAGCTGATGTTATCATGAAAAGAAGAAAGGAGCTCTAGGTAAGGTGGAGGATTAATCACAAATCATCGAACACCGAATGTCTCTGGAACGAACGTTTCAACAAGAGAACTTGTCTTCTTCAAGGCAGCAACTGCTTTATGTGTAGTAGCTGTTTCATGCAGCCTTAAACTCATTTAAAAGCAACTGCAGCAGGTCTACCAGACGAAACGTTCTATTTGTTCTCCTTGTTATATAATTTATCCCCACTATATTGCGTTCTATAGCAGGCTAAGATACCGCGCTGCTATGCTTGAGGACGTGCGTTGATTCCCGACCAAAGCGTATGCATTTAGAAAGGGGCCGTATGCGGGTATGTCCGAGATCTTAAATTTATATGCACGTAAAAGGACCCCAAGGTATTTAAATTAACCGGGAATCCCCGTTACGGCGTTCCTGATCATACTTGCGCGTGTGCTGTACGTGGACTAAAATGACGATGGGGGAGGGGGGGAGGGGTTAACGGACTCCGTCTAGTGGGGTTGTTGAGACCCTTCTCGTTCTGCAAATTTGAACAGCCTGTTTCTCTGCCGCGTGCGTAGTGTGCTTGTCTTTTGTTCGTGTAGTACCGCGACAATACCATGCATTTTGTGCGTGAATACTTTTTGCACCTACATCCTATCATGCTTCTTCCACGTGAAATCGTGGAAGTCACCATTGTTATTATTTGCTTCCGTTGCAAATGCTAACAACGCATATTTCTACTAAGCCTGCTCCGAAGATTTCACCCATCACGGAGCTGAGTGGCAGGTTGTAAATGTGAGAAGACAACCTGAAGACACTGAGTAAGGTTGAAAGTTGGGCAAGTTGGTGAGTGTTCATATTTACGTGGGAAGCAGCGCACGGACACAAGGCGATAAAGAAACTTACCGGGCAATGGCTTGTTCGGGTCGAAGGGACCTGAAAGGAACAAAAATGAAAGAATATTCAGCACTTACACTGAGTTTCATAGTGATCAGCTCGCCAACACGCAGTTTCGGTTCGTCCTTTCTTGTCTGAGAGTCAGATTCTTCTATTTAAAAGCGTACAATTAGTGGAAGAAAAGTACGCAGAGCTAGACATGGAAGAAGAAATCAGAAGCGCAATAAGTTGGCCGTGGACACTACACTGCTACGGCAATGATTGTGACGTTCTTATGAATGGAACATCTGAACACAATGGGAGCTTTCAGAGCTAGTAGACCTATGTTAGGAACTGCGGGGTAAACGTCTGCAATGAGAAAAGCAGCTTCGAGAAAGAATAATTTGTTCCAGCTTCGAGAAAGAATAATTTGTTCCATGCAGAAAGCCTATTTCACTGAGCGAAAAAATTTTTCCATGAATAATACATTGGCTAAATACTTACGGAGCGAAGCTTGGTAGATCTCACTAAATAGAGCTGCGCAAGTAATCATTTTTGAGAGATAAAGACGTGATTATTAGAAAGGAAAAGAAAAATCTATCAATCATTTTACACAGGCTGTACTTAATTCGTAAAGTGCGTATGTATTGCTGCACCGTGTGACGAAATGTTAATAGAAAACTATCTCTGATATGTCGCATTCTTCGCAGTGAGTACTGTGTTTGAATGGCGGGCTTACTAGAGTTACGCATAAAGGATGGCATGCTGACGACGTGTTTACGTTACTAGATTTTGAAATTTCGAAATACGAGCTTAACCAAATAGCGTGCTCAAGGAGATCTTGTATTTTATGGCGATCATGGAGCCTGCAGGAGTACCAGCTTCCTGTTATCGAAATAAGGTAGAAGTTCAAGGAAAAATTGAAGCTTGAAGAGATGAGAAAATCTTGAACACGGGTTGTCTTGTCGCTGGAGATGGCATACCGACAAGCGGACTTGTCCTCTTGTCTATTGCAGCCTTGCATAAATGTTTCGCTTCTCGGATCCTTCACTCCAGCGGTACCCTGTGCTCCAAACATTTTTCATAGGCTTCTTCCTACGTCTTTCAACAGGCCTGAAATATACAGTGGCATCCTGAATCGTGACCTATCTATCTATCTATCTATCTATCTATCTATCTATCTATCTATCTATCTATCTATCTATCTATCTATCTATCTATCTATCTATCTATCTATCTATCTATCTATCTATCTATCTATCTATCTATCTATCTATCTATCTATCTATCTATCTATCTATCTATCTATCTATCTATCTATCTTACACTGCATTTTTTAGACTGTCAGAAAGCATTAGGGACCAGCTCGCTGAGCTACAATAATTGCATAAGATTCTCCAATACAATTTTAATACAAACAATAACGACCATCAAATACCGCGAGAAATGTCAGCATGCATCAGACAGAAACTGCAAACACGCTAAATGTGCTTTTTCTGTGATCTTTGAAATAAAACAAAAATACACGTGGAGCACTTGCACTCTCGGCAACAATTGCTAAGGGGCGGCTTAAATCTAACCCTGAAGAGTTCTTGTACCTCCCGCACTGAATGTCACTTATGAAAACAACGGTGTCTTATGCTGCTTCTTTGAAACTGTGGTTGAATCTCATCGTTACGATATGCCGTTCAATTTGAAAGCTACGACGGAACAGCGCGGTGGTCTCTCTGTTAATTTTAGTTTTGTTGAAGTCAACGATACATCAGTGAAAACCGGGCCGCGTTATCGTGGCGGCGCTATGAAACAAGATTTCCTTACTGGCAAGCAAATCTAATGCTGTATTGAACTTGAAACGGTAGCGCCTACTCACCCATCTCGCTGTTCTTGTTCTTGATGACGTTGATGGTGATGACGAAGAAGAGGGATTTCGAACGTGGCATATAGTCATCCCTCATTATGGACGAGTTAAGGACAAGTGTTTAAAAAAACTGTAGATATTTTAAATACCGTGATTATAAGAATATCATAAAAACAGAGAAACCGTATAATACAAAGTTTTAATGAAATATCGAACTACAACTGTCGCAAGCATATGTTGCTGGCGTACGTCGCTAGTGTAGTCAGTTTTGCCTGTAGGCTGTAGACGCATGTAGTATACGAGAATAAAACTCTGCAACAAACTTTCCCACGTTTAAATGACTCGCGGTTAACGGTATTTCTTACGTCCCAGCCAATTTTCATAGCCAAGCTGTGTTTGGCTGGGAAAAACTAAATTCGTCCATGCTGTCTGCGCAAAATATCCTAACGAGTATATGCTGCGAAATTGGGCAACTACTCACCGCTTGTCTAGTAAAGATGAAGAAATCTGCGAATTTTGCAAGTTATGTTTTATAGAGTTTACATTTCCCTTTTTAATCGACAGTGTGGCCAATCCCCCTAGTGGGTATATGCCAGATTTCTTTCGGCTACAAATAAAAACAATGCAACATGCTCTACCATATGATCTGGGAATGTAACAAAAATCCACAAACAAAGCCTCTACAATCACGAACAGAGCAGCGGTGCATGGCACAGCTGACAAGCCCACATCGCGAAGGCTAGGTACTACTTGTGAAGAAGGCTAGGCTGTCGGCTCAAGCCCACGGCTACTTGGACTGAGGTGGCCGCCCAACTCCGGGCGCAAGCAGCTTGGTTGGTCGGTTGGCTGTTTCTCAGCAACCTAGCGCATCTTACCGTGGGGGTGTGCTAATAAATTCACTTGTTCAAGGAAATAAAGTTTCATTCTCTGTCTGAATTCGTCGGTTTCGGCACGTTCCACCGCCAGTAATTATCATCATTAGAGCAGAGAGTGATCCATTCGATTATTCGCGCTGCATCGGTCAGCCGTACCGTCGACTGCCATGGCAACGAAAGCCCTTGAAATTCACGAGCACAAAACGCTCTTCCGGCAATCCCTCGGTATCCTCGCCCTAGTGGTGGTGCTCTCCTTTGTCGTCTTCGTGCTCAGGCCAATGAAGTTCTTGAAAGGTCCATTCTCCTTCGGTGCGGACCAGCCCCCCGTGGTCATCGGCATGTCTGTGGAGGCTGCGCTCTTCCGTTACCGCTGCGACCAGGCGTCGGAAGACGCGCGCGAGGCGATCGACTACTACGTCGATCCTTGCGAGGACTTCCACGCCTACGCTTGCGGTCGGTTACGAGGAAAGGACAGGGCACAGGTAACTGACAAGGGTGGCACGTTGGGCAAATTGGTAAAGTTCAACATTGACTTCTTGAAATGGGCAAGGTAACCAGGACAAAATAAAGAAGGTACACTTGAGAGGCGCTGACTTCGAACCAACATTTAGTTAGAAATTATCGCATTATTAGTGAGATACCTGAGATTAGTCAGTTATGTAGCAGACTAAAGACTGTACAACGCTATCGCTTTACATGTGCGTCTGCGCTTTTCAGGGTAGGCGAAAGATAATATTGTTGCACA
Source organism: Rhipicephalus sanguineus (assembly GCF_013339695.2). Taxonomy (NCBI): domain Eukaryota; kingdom Metazoa; phylum Arthropoda; class Arachnida; order Ixodida; family Ixodidae; genus Rhipicephalus; species Rhipicephalus sanguineus. The sequence goes on from NC_051182.1 coordinate 123,012,677, forward strand.
GTTTTTAGTCCGTCAGACAATTGTGAGATATCTGGGATTCGATCAGTATATAATACGTGCGCACTCCTCAATAAATCTTGATGTGAATTAATAATTGTTAGGGTTTAACGTCTCAAAACCACGATACAATTATGAGAGACGCCATAGTGGAGGGCTTTTTCGACCACCTGCGGTTCTTTAACGTGCACCTAAATCTAAGTACACCGGGGTCAAGCATTTTCGCCTGTATCGAGAATGCGGCCCCCGCGGCCGAGATTCGATCACGCGGCCTTCGGTGTTGGTTTGAAGTCAGCGCCTGTAATAACTCACAATGCAACGCAATGATTTTAACGATGTTTCACAATAAGTCACTATGCAACAGGTAGCGCTTCACAGGGTCAGCATAGCTAAACATCCACTAACCTTGGTAACCAGATGGCAGTTTCGCAAGGCGGAACATTGAAAGCGACCGCGGAGTTTAGCCCAACGCGCCGGCTAATCAATATAAAGCCGGTTGTCATAATTGAGAACAAAGATTGGTGTATCCTGAGGAAATTCATACCGGTCCTCGTTTAATGTTGAATCCTTTCCTTAGCCCCCGTGTTTCTGGCCCAGTACATACCTACGGGGCCGAAACCTGGGGGCATACGACAAGAGTTCAACTTAAATTCAGAACGACGCGGCGAGTCATGGCAAGAAAATGATAGGTGCAACCTTAAGGAACAAGAAGAGAACAGAGTGGGTCAGGTAGCAAACAGGTGTTAAGGACATAATAGTCGAAATGAAGAATAAGAAATGCGAATAGACAGGGCTTGTAGCCAAAAGGCGAGGAAACCTGTGGTCATTAGGAGCAACTGATAGTATTTCAAGAGAAGGCAAGCGTACAAGGGGGAGGCAGAAATTAAGGTGGGCAGATCAGATTAAGAAGTCTGCGGGGATAACTAGGCCTCAGCAAGCACGGGTGGCGCATATTCGCGAAACACGGGAGAGACATTTGCCCTGAGGATGATGATGACATATAGGTACCATGTTTGATCCCTAAGTAAGTACGAAATGAGACCATTCTTAATATTTATCGCTGCTCTCGCGACAAGAGCGCCATTGTCCTGCCTTGCTGCGAGATATTAACAACGAAAAGCATGCTTATCGTTATTCTTGTGGTGATGTTGTACGAACAAATAAGAAATCATCTTGGTGGTTCTTACTTCAATTGCCATGATCAACATAATTGCGCTGTGATAAACTCAGTCTATTTTTCGCACTGATTTCCACATATTTCAGCTGGAGGACGACAGAAGCAGGCTTCAGCGCGTGCTGTTCCAGCTGTCTTTGCTTAACGACAGCAACCACGTGGCTGTGCAAGCTGCCGTTCTTTTCAAGTCTTGCCTTAATATGCCTCTGTCCCTGGAGATTCTGCTTCGAGAGAACATGCTGCAGTTTCTCAACGTCACTAAATTATCCGCAAAAACGATGCTTGGTGAGTAAGCAGTCCCGCAAGCTTGGCAGCAACAATACTTGCAACGTCTTAAGTTACCGCTAACGTGCTTTCTGCAACACTTCAATTTAATAGCCTGCAGTTTTGTTGGATTATTCCTGCATAGAATAGGTTTGTAAAAAGACAGTTGTGTGAGTCAATCTGTACAACAAAATATTGTTTCTCTAGGATTATTCAAGGCATCCTACGTACGATAGGCTATGTTCTGACAAAATATTACGCAATGAGATGTTAAACAGCGGATGCTTAAGTATCTTAAATTGCTGAGTATTACTACTATAAAAACATCAAAAATTACTGCTAGGGAACTCAGTACTGGGTAGTCTTTACGCTCGTCGAAACCTTATGGATGTGTAGTGATTGCCAGTTCTAGTAAATGATGCGTTGGCCTCAGTATGTTTAGTACGGAAGGGTAGCCATTTCGTCATTACTGCTCTTTACACACAGGTAGGTACTGTATGCACGAAAAATAGTTTACGAGAGAGCGATATCCAGAAGCATTAGTGCCTCAGCTTTCCCAAGTCTCATAGGGAATGAAACGTTGCAAATATGGTGATAAATATCGAGTGTTCGGCGTACATTGCTTGCGAATAATGTGATTTCATATAATGGTACAGCCTCCATGGTCTCCCCGAATATGTCATTCATGAGTACGTGAAGAAAACGCAACTTTTATTAAAGTAGTGATGCGTTTTACCACTAGAGAATTCCCTCCGTTCATTTAGACGAATGGGTTTACGTTGCAGGTTCTTTGAAGACACCGCAGGACGTAGCCAATTTCTCAGCTCTGCTTTCTTGCGCTCACGGAGTCAGGTCGTTCGTACATTTTGAAAGCGCACTCAATCAAACAGTGGCGGTCAGCTTTTCACAACCTTTCTCAGCGTACCTGGATAGACGTGCTGTGCATGCAGTTGTGGAAGGAGTGACCAAACTTCTCGACATTTCCGAAGACCAGCGCTACAAGGCGGTCAACCTCATGCTTGCCGACCTGGAGCTCACGACAGTTTTGACCAACATGAACACATTTCACGCCACGATAGAAGACCTCGCAAGTGCCACTGGAGGAGCAATTACCAGCTTTGTCTGGAAGAATATTCTGCAGGACTACGGTACACAAAGTGCGCACGAGGCAAGTTCAGCGCCTACTAATAGCGTGGAGCGTCTGAAGCAAGTATTCACCGTCATCTTCTCAAAACTCAGCCTACGAGAAGCTGCCGTCTACACAATGGCGCACACCCTCCTTCCAACGCAAATCCTCGAAGTCCTGTTCGACGACCACCGCACGGACGCCTGCTTCCGTCTGGTCGGTGAAATCTTGGGCACGACTTGGCACGACCTCCAATCCTACGTGTTGGGGTTCTTCGACGAAAAACACGAAGCACAGTCCGTTGCAGACTCACTCATCTCCACGCTCCAAAATATGCTCGAAGATAAAGCTGCACTGGACAAAGAGAAAAGTGATGCTGCTATCGACACGATGAAAAAACTCAGATTTGACATGCCCTCGATTGAGGAAGTGGCGAGTCTGGTGCGGAGTACGGCGTGTCGGGCTAACTTAAGGGATCACAGTCTGTACAGAAACCTCATGAAATGTCGAGACTTTAGCCAGAACGTACCATACGAAACGGCGCCATACGTAGAAGGCGCCATAGAACGGCGCCATAGGAAAGGCGTCATACGTAGAAGCGAAAGGTCAAGCCTCTCCACCACTACTATTGTGTTACCATTGGAATCCTTGAGTCTTTCTTCTTTCTGCCACGGACATGAAAGCCTGCTGAACTACGCCACCCTCGGAACGGAAATGGCAGCCACGCTGCTGCGTTACTTCGTAGAACCACTGGATGGCGCTGCTTTTTCCCATTCAACGGCAGAAGGGAAAGAAACTCTCCTCCCCGGCCTAACCAGTAACATCTCAACGTGCCTGTCGAGATCTTCGCAAAACCGGCTGCTCGACAAGTTGTTGGACCATATAGCGTTGCAGACAGTCGCCTTCCAGGTGGCGCTGCGAGCCAGCAAATCTTACGCCAGTGCCTGGACCCGCATCGAGAATGCTGCCGACGCTCCTGCCTGGAAACAGACGTACTTCGTGAAGTACTGCCAGAGGTTATGCAGCAAGGACGCGTCTCGCTCGTCCACGGCGGCGTTAGACGCAGCGATAGTCTGCAACTCTGTGGTGATGAACTCTCGCGAATTCGCGCAGTTGTTCAGATGTGAGCGCGGGGACCCGATGGTTCCGTCCGCGTATTGCTCGGCGTTGTGAACGAAGCGAAATGCAACAGAAACGTTGATGCTAGTGTGTGCAAAACGTATACATATGAAGAACAGTTCACTGACCATACTTTGCCATTGCCGATATTTTTAAATAAAACAATTACATGAGATATGCGAATAAAGGTTTGCGCTTGCTAGAATCTTCTCGCGCCCACTGCCCGAGCAATAGAATTCCGCAAGTGTGCTTCGCTGCACTGCATCGTCGTGCTTCGAGTGTCGACGAGGTACTAGTTGCACGTGCTGTCGCTTGTCTATCTTTCACGTTTATGTCAAGAAAGCCGAGTCTACATTTCCCACGTCGTAGCCCAAGCAAACTGCGCTTGCATACGCTGTTTGCGGTAGGTGGCCAGCCGCCATTAGTTCGGCAAACTGCTTAGCAGGAAAGCTAGCTATAGCATTATGGAAAACGACCGCCTTCGTGCACCGACATGGGCTGTCTAACGCGGTAGCGTTAGAGAGCCTATGTAACAGGTGTTGCAGTTTGATGTCGGCGCTAGCTGTGAGCGAAAATTTGGCGTTGTCCGTGAGCGAAATAGTCACAGTTTCGAAGCAAGGGCGAAGCAATGAATGTGATTGCAAGAAATTGAAATGTCACACGAACAACCAGAAGCAGCTCGACACTTGCCGCGCGCCGCTGAAGCACATAGAACGACGCCCTAAAAGAATGCACAGGCATGCACAGGGCAAGCGTGAACTAACAACTGTCACAGTTGTTACGTCTATGTGCTTGAGCAACGCGCTGCAAGTGTCGACAATGGAGAATCAGACGCTCTTAGATACTTCTTCTTCTTTTAAACTGCGGCGCGTGGAGTGACCCCCTGCGTCTCCTGCCACACGGGGTCGTCTGACTCAAGGTGTGCCCGGTGTCCTTTGTTTTCTTTTTCCTTCCTCATCACGAGTGGGTACAGAAAAGGGGCGCTTTGTCGTGCGCGTCCAAGCGCAATGTTCAAACTGAAAGAAAATTAGGAGCGTTGCGTGACAAAACACACGCTCACGATCCTCCGAGATTTGCTTACCGCCAGCGGTACATGGTGTATATAAATACCTCGCCGTTACTTCGCCGGCGCATATACATGGCGTGTGGTTGAGTTGTCTAACGGAGCGTCCTGGGGAGCGAGGGGTTGCTCGTTCGAATCCGCGGTCGGGTACTTCAGATTTGTTTTCTTCTGCTTTATTTTTCTTTGTACCTTTTTTTATATATACATACATATCCAGGGCACAACGATGACGGCGACGGCAAAAATCAGCCGAGAGTGTCCATATAATTGCTATCGCAATAAAATTGCGATCGATGCAAAGAATAAAAATGTAGGGTTGGAGCCGGAGCGGAACACTGGCATTCCGCGCGGCATTCAGCTGTTCTACCACAGTCCCATGACAGCACTTCAAACTGCTTAGGAAAAGAAAAAAGAACATGCGTCATGAGGGAGAAGCGTAGAATCGCGCCAAGCGTCACGGCGTGTACTGCGCAACGAGTCGATGAGTTAAAGTACGACCCATTACACAGCGCTCGGGCATAATTGATCATCACCATCAAGCACAGCGTCAACAAATTGCGCAACTGTCTAGGGGCGCGTATTGTCTTAAGGACACGTGGTCAGTGCTTCGCTACTTCGAAAGATGATGAATTGTGAATAGGCCTCCGTGTTTTCGGAACTTATTTTCCTTGAAATTTTGAGGGCGTGTTTAGGAGCTTATTCCCTGGCGTAAATTCGGCATTTATCGCAGTTGATGTTTCGTAAATCCCCAATTCTGCGAAACTCGGTATTGAATTTTGCAATATTCTCAGTAATCTGATATCCTAGTTGAAATGATGTTTGAGCACTAAAACATCAGAAGACACGAAGCGTATTTTAGTTGTCTGGAAGGCTTAAGCGCACAAACACATAAGCAAATGCACAGACACTTGAATACAAAACACATACTCTGGGGCGTATTACAACTTTAGAGCTTGTTGTAATAGACGCAAACATACCTTACGAGTTCCGTATATTCAATGCCGTCTGGCGTGCCCTAGTGCCGCCAGGTTGCCTCATATCAAGATGTCTTGCGCTCCCGGGGCCATACATACGCTCATGTCTCTCGCTGCTTGCGTGACAAGCCCTTTCTTAAATGTGCTATGGGTGCGGTCTACGAACTACTGTTGTAGGGAAGTTCATTTTATATCGGCCAAACCGGACGATGTATCAATGACGGTTGATATCATGCCCTTCCCATAAAGAACGGAACAGGGTCATATCCATGTTGATCACATAAAACCAAATTGTCAAACATTTTACGGGCGAGTGTTTATCAGACTTTTTCGAATTCATCCGAAAACACGAAGCGTAAATTATTGCACTTTGGGCACTTTGACACTTTCCTTCCATTAAGCTTTCTCGGAGAGTTTAAAACAGCCATACTTGCGATTGAGGTGTCCATCGAAAAGTAAATAATGGTAAACGAATGAGAACGCGATGCAAACGAGCCCCAGTTACGTTGGCGAGTTCCAATCCAAAAGGCAAAGCTGAAGCGTCCATTTTTTTACTGATTTTCCGCCACACATCTGTGGCATACGTAAAACTATACTTTGAAGAAAAGCTAGACAAACAACAAGCCGATCACTTGTTGCCTGGAAGGTAACGTATGAACGTGTATTTCGCATCAAGTGCATTGTTATTTATATTGTTTAACTCACAGCTTTAGATGTATGCTTCAAGGCTGCGTAATAATGCACAAAAAAATATCGCGTGAGCGCGTTAGTAGCACGTACGATTCTGCGAAATTGCCATGACTTAAAAATAAAAAAGAAGCACGTGAGCACGCACGCTGCGCCTACACGTCGTCTTCGCAGCGCTTTCGTGGCAATGGGCCGGTTAAACTTGCCCGTTCAGTCAATGCATACACGTATGTGTACGCGAAATTCAAGATTTTTTCCAGCTAAAGATTTCGTTTTTCCCGCCTAAAACGCGGTGCTCTCGGCTGTGCGCCTTTCGGCTTGGGACCCGTGGCGCCATCTACCATATCCAGCAATAAGCGGACTAACAGGAGCGCCAGTTTCAAGATGGACGCCAGCACCTTCTTCGGTGAACCCGGCACGTTCTTTTTCTAACTCGTTATAAACGTCTTTAGGTGGCTTTGTGAAACAATTTTTACCGTTCTGTATGCGGTTGCGAGGCTAAAAGGAAGTATGAACAGTTTAGGGGAACTAGGCTATCATATTAGCGTTTGAAAATAAAAGTCGCGTGCACGAGTGCACATTTGTGTACACGGTGCCGGTATCGGTACGGATAAGAAAACATGCTTTATTTCGTAGCAGCGTGTTTTCTCGCTACAAACATCGTAACGTTTGCGTTCGAGACTTACGAAATCATGCCAGAAATAGAATAAGGCTCGAGGACAGCGCGGCTGAAAGGATGTTAGCAAAAATTGGCGACAGAAACACGTCAGACATTCGGCCTCACTGATGATGAAGAGGATGACGTTCGACCCGAACTTCAAGTGAGTTGGATTTCCGCTCTGCAATGGCTGCATTTTTTGCGTTATATTCTCTTTCTTTCGTTTTTGCCTGATGTGCTCTTTCAGTGCTGCAAGAGGGAAGGGTACACGTCAGGAACCTGCATACGATGCCGGAAATGCAACGTGTTTCTTTGCCTGTCCGCAACAAACTTCACAACTAGTAGAACCACAAGACAGTAGCAGATTGATAGAACGGGACATGAGATTTTGTCCGAAATAAACTGCTACAAGTGTTTCAATAACGAACGCAATCTTGTCTTTCTGTATTGACAGCGGCACAACGTACACTACGTGTACGAATTCTAAAATTGATTCAAAGTTGTGTAAAATTTTTCTTCCTTGTATTACGTTCACCAGTGGGCCTCGTTTGGCGCCAGAAAAATACCCATGCATTTTTAGAATCGCCACATTTATTTCTTGACTGAAGGGGATAGCCGCACCTAGTACTTTTCACCTTCGTGTCGTATTATGCTAATTGTGGCCTCCGCGATTATCTCCGGCAAAGCGCAACAGCACGTTGCCAGTACCAATCACGGAGGCCACGTGTGAACACATAAGTGACCCCAAGAGCTTTACGGTGAAGCTGTATACCGCAACTTCGTGAACCTTAACCCTGCGAAAATTAACCTCCCGAATAGAAAAGCCCCAGCGCAAGTATGTGCCATAGAATTTGGGCAAACCCAACTACCCACCACTGGTTCACTAGAAATTAAGCAGTTCTCCGCGAGTTAACACGCATGTGACACAGAAATTTGGACCAGCCCACTACTCATCATTGGACATCTATAAATGAAGAACATAAGGGCGGTGAATACCATCGTATGCGCCACACAAAATGGGCGAAGACCACTACTCACCAATGGTCCACTAAAATGTCCCAAAACGAATAATACGGGAAAAAAGACGCATGCTGCTCAATTGGCTCCTCGAAGATTGCGCACAAAAAGCCAAGCGCATGCGACAAGCCAGACAAGTCGACGCATGTCGCAGCCGTAGCTTGGTGGGGTCATGCGGGGACCCTGGGACGTACGTGCCCAAATCCCTTGGTCAAATAAAGTTTTACCTCCTCCTCACGCTGCTCAAACAAAAATTTCGGCACCTTTCTGTACTCTTCATCGAAATTCTGTGCTTTTCAATTCCTTTCCTCAAATTTCTGCCACCTTTGTGCCGTCTCCTGCACAGCTTCGCTGGCCATCAACCTTCGCGGTGTAGAATGGCTCATGAATTTTTATCATGCAAAGATTAAGCGAATGCAGAAACATATGTTGAAGCGTACTGCGAACATATTTTCTAGTTACGCGATCTATTTTTTTGTGCTAGCTCTTACAATATGTGGGGTTTTACATGCCAAAACCACGATATGAATATCGGAGGCACGCCGTAATGGACACCTCCGGCAATTTCGACCATCTGGTGTTCTTTAACGTGCACTGACACACCTAACCGTGCACGGGCCTCAAGCATTTCGACTCCATCGAAAGAAGAGGAAAGAAGAAATGCCGCGGTTGGGATCCAATACACGGCTTTTGGGTCAGTTAACAAGCATCGTAACCACTGTACCACCGAGGTGGACCATGCCTACATGTAAGAAGTGTAAGCTAGCTGCTTGCGTTTTCAAAGTAGTTTGGACGTTATTAACAGTAGAGACAAAATTATACTGTTCGTGTAATTACCTAAACGAGCGCACAGATGTCTTTCTATAGTGAGGCTGAATGGCTCCGCCAACACAAAATATATTCAAAAGCGTGTAAAACTGAAAAGAACGAAGAAAAACAGCCCAGACTGGGGTGACAGAGGATCACTCTGGCGAATACTTGAGCATGTACGACGTCTCGTAGATGCGCCTGAGCAGCGGGTACGAGCGCCCACACTGGCCCCGGACGTCGTCGAGGTCGACGTCGACCACGGCGACGCACAAGACGTTCCAGTGACGGAGAACCTTGGCGGTCTTCTCGAAGACGGTGAACTGGTCCTCGTGCGACACCCACGTGTAGTTCTCGGAGGTGTACGCGACGTCGTCCTCAATCTTCTTGACGCGGTTCGGCGCGTCTTCGCATACGTTCGAGAAAGAGGCCTTCCCAGGCCGTCTCGGTATTACGGGATCGCCTACGTCACACTCTGACGGAGACCTGGTCCGTACAAAAAGAAGTTTACAGGTTGTAGATTTGGATGCTGGAGCACTATGCTGGTTTAACGAAAGATTTGTGGCTCAAAATGATAATCAAGGGGAAAAAAACAAGAAGAAGATTGGGCAGGACGCTAGTAACTTGGCATCCTATCCTGTCTTGTTGTTTTTTCGGTGATTCTCAATTTGCGCCACAAATCTTTTAGTAACCTATGCACGAACTCGCCCTACTTAATACTCTGCTACGCTGCTATATATCAGTGTATAGTATTTAATACTCTTATTATAATGCCTCAAAATTGAAATCTTGGATAATAAGGCGTGGATGAAACCTGAACAGAACGTTGGCGCATTTCAGGTACGCCTTAGTTAGCTGGTACTCGTGGAGCGAATCATGACATATCACTAAGTGAAAAATTCACTAATAAGTTACTCGAAAAGCTAAGTTTAAAGTCAAGCATTTTAACATTTTTTACAACCCTATTCTTTATTCTCAAAAGTAAACGCGAAGAGGTTGCTTTGTGCCTATTTTCGAAACTAAGGGCAACAGATAGCACTTATTTCCGTCGGTGGGATCTGAACCCGCAACCTTCAAAGATTGTGGGTTCAGGTCCATCCGTCAGAACCTCTTCCCTCCTGCGAACCACACAAAACCCAAGCGCTCTATGAACAAAAAAAAACTTCATTCTTGAAGAATATATACAGCGTACTTCTATCGCGTTATATACATGCATCCTGTTCGCACCGGTCTTGCTTCCTTTATGTATGCATTGAATGACTACTGACATGAATTTTAGGAATTTTTGTTTTGTTGGTCTCAGTAAAAGTACTGATGTTAGAACGCTAAGAATTGTATCGTGGCTGCTCGGAACGCATTTATTATATTTTATAGCGCGTTCCTAATAAACCATATTTGTTTGTTTTGTTTTTATATCATATTTAAATATCTTTCGTACGGGGATTCTCGACCTTTGTAAAACACTAAAACGAAGCATGTGGCGAGATTGACAGAAAGCAGTTCTAGTTGGTGTTGCTCTATTTTCTCATACTGTTGTTCATCAAATTGTAATTCTCGATAATGAGAAATAGTATGCAGCAAAAAAAAAGACGGCAGATCCCACGCATTGTGGGAATCGATGTAATGCGAAGCAGCCAGCAAAGAGCTGCATACATCGTCTTGTATGTCATTGAGGAAAATGCATGTCATGGTTTTCATGTTAACTCCTATTTTTTATGTTCGTCACACAGTAACGTCGCGTAATGCCAACTTCGGGGATCAAGCTAGCGAAACGGCCAGCGCACCATGAGCGTGGCACGGAAGTCATGCTGTACATGACATGCGTGTCATGATTTTCATGTTAACTCGTGTGTTATTTATGTTCGTCACACAGTCACGTCGCGCAATACCGATTTTAGTGTATATCAAGCTAGCGAAACGGCCGCCAGCGCCACATGAGCGTGGCACGAAATCATGCTGTATATGACATGCATGTCATGATTTTCATGTTAGCTCGTGTTATTTATGTTCGTTACACAGTCACGTCGCAAGATACCAATCTTGGTGTATATAAATCTAGTGAAACGGCCGCCAGCGCGCCATGAGCGTGGCACATAAGTCATGCTGTACATGACATGTGTGTCATGATTTTCATGTTAACTCGTGTTATTTATGTTCGTTACACAGTCACGTCGCAAGATACCAATTTTGGTGTATATAAAGATAGCGAAACGGCCGCCAGCGAGCCATGAGCGTGGCACGTAAGTCATGCTGTACATGACATGCGTGTCATGATTTTCATGTTAACTCGTGTTATTTATTTTCGTTACACAGTCACGGCGCAAGATACCAATTTTGGTGTATATAAAGCTAGCGAAACAGCCGCCAGCGCAGCATGAGCGTGGCACGTAAGTCATGCTGTACATGACATGCGCGTCATGATTTTCATGTTAACTCGTGTTATTTATGTTCGTCACTCAGTCACGCCACGCAATACCAATTTCGAGATAGATCAAGCTAGCGGAACGGCCGCCAGCGCACAATGAGCGTGGCACGTAAGTCATGCTGTACATGACATGCGTGACGTGATTTTCATGTTAACTCGTGTCATTTATGTTCGTCACACAGTCACGTCGCAAGATACCAATTTTGGTGTGTATCAAGCTAGCGAAACGGCCGCCAGGGCACCATGAGCGTGGCATGTAAATCATTCTGTACATGACATGCGTGTCATGATTTTCATGTTAACTCGTGTTTTTATGTTCGTCACACAGGCACGACGCGCAATACTAATTCCGGGGTAGATCAAGCTAGCGAAACGGCCGCCAGCGCGCCATGAGCGTGGCACGTAACTCATGCTGTACATGACATGCGTGTCATGATTTTTATGTTAACTCGTGTTATTTATGTTCGCTACACAGTGACGTCGCAAGATACCAATTTTGGTGTATATAAAGCTAGCGAAACGGCCGCCAGCGCGCCATGAGCGTGGCACGTAAGTCATGCTGTACATGACATGCGTGTCATGATTTTCATGTTAACTCGTTTGTTATTTATGTTCGTCACACAGTCACGTCACTCAATACCAATTTCGGGGTAGATCAAGCTAGCGAAACGGCCGCCAGTGCACCACGAGCGTGGCACGTAGTCATGCTGTACATGACATTCGTGTCATGATTTTCATGTTAACTCGTGTCATTTATGTTCGTCACACAGTCACGTCGCAATATACCAATTTTGGTGTACATCAAACTAGCGAAACGGCCGCTAGCGCACCATGAGCGTTGCATGTATATCATGCTGTACATGACATGCGTGTCATGATTTTCATGTTATGACTTGTCATTTATGTTCGTCATACAGTCATGTTACGCCATACCAATTTTGGTGTAGATTCGATTAACCAAGCGACCAGGATAGCACAAAGTCGTAGGCGGCTAGATAGATACATAGATAGATACGCTCAAAGTCGCAGAAGTTCGCTAAGAAATGCTTCGCATTTAAAAAAATCACTCATATTTTCATCCATTCATTTTGCAGTCGAAGTTTGTTCAAATCAAGCAGATTATCATTACGGGCTACAAGAGCTATGTGGCAGTCATGCCGCATACTTTACTTTTGTGTGTAACCAATCGAAGCTGTCGCAAAGGACCGTAAGGAATATACTTTTAGAACTTGCATAGGATTTGTTCTAATTCAGCTATTACAAATCCATTTAGATATTTCGAATCCCCAGAAAGAACTGAATAAGTTCTTTAAATGACATGTAGTTTACCCCACAAATATTTTTTTAAAGATTCATGTGTCCGCTTACGAATGTTAGACAAGAATAAACAGACACAAGCTTGTGTTTCTTTCTTCCTCTCCTACGTTCTCAGAATAACAAAGAGCTGAGTAAGTTGTTAGGTATTAATGTTAAAAGACTGGGCGTCCGAACACGGACACAAGAGAAGAGTGACGACAACGTTCTCAATCAGTGCGACAACAACCACATGACGAATAACCATATGACCAACTGGCCCAAGCCTCTGCCCTTCATCTGTTATTCACGTCGAAGTTAACGACTCACCACGTTGCATCCACTACTAATGGACATAGATTGCTTACTTAAGCGTGAAAACCGTTCCCGAGAGGGCGACCGTGAAGCACGTCTTCCTCCCAAGGTTCTCGTCCAGTTCCTCCAGGATACCCATGACCGTGCGATGGTTGGAGCGACGGTGCGCCAAGCCGGCGTAGTCCAGCGGCGCGGTCAGCTGCGTCGTAGCCGAGGACTCGTCCATGAGACCATGGGTCTTCACGAGGATGCGGTCGATGGTGAGGGACAGCTCGTCCAGCAACAGCACCGTAGCCGCGTACGGCATCATGGCAGACAGGGTCCGGTTGCCCCAACGCTGGTCCGCCTTGACAGAGGCGAAGAAGGACGGGACTTCGCTGGAGGCGTCGATGTCTCCGAGAAAGGCGTCGTCGGCGAACTCGAAGTTGATGCCGTCGACGCCGCGGCGACGCTCTAACCAAGAAAAGAGCAAGTCCATCAACTCGGTTTGCCCGTCTTGCATTTTCTTCGTCGTGTATCCGTCAACGAAGACGTTCAGGACGATTCTCCAATGAGGGTAGAGGGCTTTGCGAACGCGGTTCAGTTGGTAAATAATGGCGTCGTCCGTGGCATCGGCCAGCAGGTGAAGCGTGGCACTGTCGAACGCCATGCCGTTGTACACGATCTCGTTGCAATAGAAGCCCGGGAACTCGCGTAGGATGAAGGTGTCCGGAGGTGGCCTTTGCAGTGAAAGCAAGACGTAAACGGTGAAGCAGAAAGATATTGGATCTTTTAGCATAGAAATCACACTGAATTTATATAGCCGGCGCACATCAATGTTCATAAGGGAATAATAGTGGTAGAGCAGTTCATATCACAATTACTACGTAACGGGAGCTCGCCCGTCCATATATCCAACTTCACCTATGCATTGTAGTACTTGCGCGAAAACAAACGGGGACGAAGAAAGGAGACACACGGACAAGCACAATCTAACAACTGATTTATTTTTGAAAAAAGCGTTTGCTTAAAAGCCCAACGTGATCTGCGCGCTTCCGCCTGAGAGCACACACCATCTGCGCATATAACAATCAATAGACCACAATTCCCGAGATCATCGCGTCCACACACACAAACACACACACGAAAAAAAATTCCCCCGCACCTCCCCGAAGGGGATCGCGAGGAAATGCGAATGCATTTCCTCACGATCCCCTTCGAGAGACGAGAGTGTGCACGTAGAGGCGTAATGCTCGAGTTGCATTGTGTTACACTTCGTCCTAGAGGTATCATTGCCACGAGAGATTCGACTTCACCGACTTCCATCGCTATCAAGACACCAAAGCGCGCGCTCCCTGCATGATATATGTAGGTCCGAGCGCGGAGAGGAGAAGCTCCCGAGCTCTCTCTCCGCCGAGCGAGCTCCGCGATGCGAGCGCCCTCACCGGGTACACTCCTCCTCTCTCTTACCCTCCGCTGCTCCGCGATGCGAGCGCCATCACACGCCCGCGCGCTGCTCCTCTCCCTTACCCTCCACCGCTCACCACCTGCTCCGGTTGCTAGGCGCGGCGCAGCTGTTGCTAGGGGCGAGGAGGAGCGCGCGCGGAGAGATAACACCTGTGCGCACGCCGGCCAGGGACGCAGGACAACCCCCGACTAAGAAATGCATTCGCATTTAAAAACCCCATCCAAGGCACCTACATCGACAAAATGAAAAGGGAACGTCATTAAAGATACGCGGACAGCAGCGATGGGCTGTTTTGTTATGGGCTGTTTTCAGCCCATAACAAAATAGGAAAGGTGTGTGCCAAGGTGAAAAAGATGTTCGAATGCAAGGAACGAACAAAAAAAGAATGCAATATCAAACATCCGAGCAAGAACCAGTGTGTGGAATGCGCGAATAATGCTGTGTATAACATTCCTTTGACGTGTGGTCATGCGTACGTAGGGCAGACTGGACGTTGCTGCAACACTAGACTAAGGGAGCATTTGTCCAGCCTGAAAGGTCGCCCTAGTACGCATATGGCCATGCATTGTAAGAAATGTGGGTGCATACCTCAGCCTGGAGGCACTGGGATTCTGTTCAAACAGCGGAACAAGACTGCGAGGGAAATAGTTGAGGCGCTTTGGACTGATAGACTAAAAGACAAGTGCATCAGCCATCCATCTGTTGCTTTATTAGATAAGGAGATTTCGCTGCTGTCCGCGTATCTTTAATGACGTTCCATTTTCATTTTGTCGATGTAGGTGCCTTGGATGGGGATTTTTTTTTCGTGTGTGTGTTTGTGTGTGTGGACGCGATGATCTCGGGAATTGTGGTCTATTGATTGTTATATGCGCGGATGGTGTGTGCTCTCTGGCGGAAGCGCGCAGATCACGTTGGGCTTTTACGCAAACGCTTTTTTCAAAAATAAATCAGTTGTTAGATTGCGCTTGTCCGTGTGTCTCCTTTCTTCGTCCCCGTTTGTTTTCGCGCAAGTAATACAATGAATTCGTTCCAACTAGGCCGGCTAGCAGTTTTGTTTCAGTTCACCTATGCATCGTAGTACTCGCGTTTCAAAGCAAAAGCCTTAGGTGACTGATCACAATGCTAAAAGTGACCGCCGATGTCAACACAAGTGACGCAAAAAGCCTTCATCATTTGATGACTTCAGCATGACGTCACAGACTGCACAACTGTGTGACGTAATCATGACGCCACATGATGACGTAATCACGTGACATCGTCGACTGGTAAAATATGGACCAATCCCGGTGGCATTGCAAAAACACGTGAGTGGCGAACAGCTTTCAATGATGATACTGGGGTCAGTGCAAAACCACGTTGAGTGCAGACAGCTTTCGGAAGGAAGGGGGGGGGTTGAATATCTGCCTAAAAAGAAAATGAAGATGGAATTCGCTTTCGAGTCGTCTTAGACAAATGCCTAAGGCACCGTGTGAATTTTTATCCTCGCAGCATCGTCCCATACGAACTCTCATCCTCACTTTCAGCTTCGGTGTACGAGGAAACAAAGTGTTTAGCCTCGCCAGAAGCTCTGCGACAGGGGCCATTAGGTTATCCGTTGTTTTAGGCATTAGCGCTGTAACGTAGAGGTGAACGTGCATGGGCACACAAAGCATGAAGCGCTAACTCGCATTGGACTTACCAACACAAGCGTTTCGAGCATTCCAACCTCACCACATGACGTTACCACAAGGTATTTTAAGCGCCATTCTTTGCAATGGAAGCAACATATGCAGTAAACTCGAGTTGTTGCCCAACCAGCAGGAAAGAAGGATAGAGACAGGCTTCGTGAACTGATAATAAACAGTTGGTAGTGTGCGCTCTTTCCTGTCTCCCTTCTTCTTTTCCGCTGGTTGCGCAGCAAGTCGAGTTGACAAAAAACCACCTGGTCCTCAAAGAAGTATTACTGCAACATATGTGGCTTAACGCTGTTTGAAATGCTCCTAATGGCGTTGTTTCCATTTTCTTGCCAAGTACACCCACTGAAGCTCGCTGCTGCTTCCCAGAGCATACCTTTTTTCATCAGCATCCGGTGTCGCATACTTTTCTCTCACGACCAAGTCAGAAATGCAGACAGCGATAACAACACTCCTAAAGCTTAGCGTATCATCGAGGAAACCAGTATGCTGTGCATAACATCATAACTTACCATCGAAAGAATGCAGGACTTTAAAAAATGTACTTCTGAAGCTACTACGAAGCAGATTGCTACTGCAGGTCAAAAATAAAGATACGTACAAATTTAAGTGGAATTTTAAGATAGTGAGCCGCTGGTGTAGCAATACCTCAAAATGCCTACCCCCGTGTACTATCGGCGTCAAATGAAGCGTGAACAGCGGCAAGCATTCGCAGTGGTACTCGCGCCGTCCAATCATGACCAGGCACAGGCGCCCGCATCCCATTTGGCACCACTGCGATGGTGATGACTTGATGATGAAGATACATGTTGTTTAATGGCACAATGGCCATTGATGGCCAAAGAGCGCCAGGAAATGATATCGGATGGGCACAATGATTATGATGACTGGATGGCGCGCACTACACCATTGAGAATGCTTGCCGCTGTTCGCGCTTCAGTTGACGCCGATAGTACAGTAACAGCCAGCAGCCGCGACATGGCCATTAGAGCACTGTGCTGTCAGGAGCCGGCGGCCGCAGAGAGGTGTAGTGCGTTGGAACATGGGCAGGCTATAAAATTGTTCGTAAATATACCGAGCCTGATATAAAATGAACCACGTCAAAAGGCCCTGGTATAGAATACAATTTGCACCAGATACTACACCGAAAGGCCTTGAGTTTCTTATGCATAATATAAGCGGCGGCAGAGCGGACTCGCCCGACACAAGGAACTCGATCATGGTGCGTCTGTGTTTTTGACGTATGAGCTACTAAATATGGCGCAAACATTGCAGAATTTCTCTTTCTCCTTGTTTATGCTTGCACCAGCACGGACATAACATAAGTTGCACTACTGTGACGATGGAAGGCAGCGAAGCTGTGAATAGGATGGGTCTTATATGGTGAATATTGCTATACTGAATTTACATATTATCATCATTGGCTATATCGAGTGAAAACATTGAAAGAACCCGGTGTTTCTCTTGTGCATGACGCATATTACTTCATCTATGGTACCGAACGGTGGTCTCAAAAAGAAATACCGTAGTACATAAGAAACCCAGTTCTTTCGAAAGTAGAAACAATCAGCGCAGCTTGCACTGAGCTGCGCAAGGCTAGGTCACCGCAGAGCTGGTTGGCAGGTATCAGCTTCTCTTATCAACCATCGCTACAGAATGCTTGGGCGGTGATTGAGCTCGTTTCAGTTCATGTTGATGATAATTTTCTATCTGCGACACACGGCGAACCTCGACCATAGACCAGCTGTAAAAATGGCATGCCATTCGTTTCTTTATGCAAGTGGTCTTGTCGTCGAGGCAAAATTGATCACGTCATTCTGCCATGTCCGAGAAAACATACACTTTTACTTTTATACCATGTCTGTTTTCCGACGCGAAAATGCTGGTTTACTCAGTGAATCGGTTCGCCGGGAGTTATTGTTCAACGCGTCTTTCGCCTTCGGACGCCATGCGCCAGAACCTAGTCATACAGAGCTTCGGTGTAGGGCACAGTATCATACCTGAGAAACCCCTCGCGGTTGAGGAAGCACAGGATGGGCCTAGGGCTCGGCATGTACGTGCGCCACTCTTCGGCCATCCGATGGTCAAGCGCATCGTTGGCGTCCGGCAGGAGCACGGCGGTCGATGCCTCCAAGGTCCCCACGTGCTCGCCCTTGGCAGCGCGGAACGAGGCAACACCGACGCCGACGACGGTGACGCACGTGGCCAGTACCACAATGGCGCTGAGCACGTTCACCTGCGATCGGCCAAGGCAGCGAACGAGTCACGACTTCCCGCAGAAACTCCCGTCTTGGCAGAAAGCGCCCGTGAATCGCGGCGAGTGACATTGGCTGACTGTACCAGCAACCTGGAGATATATGTCATGCTCAAGCAGTGCCCCCGCCCTTTTGTCCACATTTTAAGTAGCATTCATATCGAAAATATTTCGATCATCCCTTGCCATAAGCCACCATAACGATGCAAGGTCATCCACCATAATAGTGGATAGCGTAGTGGACATGGTGAAAGCGTGGTGGGTGATGACGTGTTCCCCTCTGAGCGTGTGGGAAATATTTGCCTCTTTGTCCAGTGACTACCCTTACCGGGTACAGAAAGACGGCAGTTACTCACATCAACAGCTAGCTGCACACGCTAGGCGTCTCCAGCTCAGAGAAGACGCTTGGCGTGGGCGCTTGGCGTGTGCAGCTGTTGTTTTGAATTGCGGCTCTTTTAGTCTCAGTTCAGGATAGTATACTGCACGCAGGCACGTAGGTTTCCGGATCCCTCGGGATGGTGTCGGGGACGGCTTAAGCCGGATTAATTGTGCACTCGGTGACGCGCAAAACAACACTCCACCATATCCACTACAATATACATCATTATGATGGGAAATAATAATTGTTGGGATTTAGCGTCTCAAGCCACAATATGATTATGAGGGACGCCGTGGAGGACGGCTCCGGAAAATTCGACCACCTCGGGTTCTTTAACGTGCACCTAAATCTAAGCAAACGGGTCTCAAGCATTTTCGCCTGCATCGAAAGTGCGGCCGCCGCGGCCGGGATTCGATCCCGCGACCTTCGCGGTACCATAAGGGAGCCGAGCACCATAACCACTACACCACCATGGCGGTTTATTATGATAACACAATAGTGGATTGACGTAACGGGTTATCGACCAATTTTCAATAGGGATGGCTCACGGGGCATTTGTATCTCTGCCTTTGCCTCACATGGCATTTGTATCTCTTTGGCTCCAACGCGCCGGTGCGATCGCATCTCGAGGAGCGCATGCGCAGTAAAGCGAAGAACGCGCCGCGCCGCTCGTCGGGATCCGACGAAACAGTCCGCGAAGCAGGTTCCTGTACATGCGAGTCTGGTGCGAAATGCAGCAGGATCTATTCCGAGCCGAGCGACGCCCGAGCGCGCTCGCAGCCGTCGGCCGCGTCGGCGGTCAGCCGACGCCGGCTACAGGGGGCTGTTTTTTGCTGACATAGCGTCGCCGTGACACGCGCGCGCGCGCGTCGACGTTACGTTGGAGTAGATGAGCCCCTATACCTTAGTTGCTTGAAATGCACAATTTGCTTTTATTTTCAGAGAGTGGTGACGGAAATACAGGTGCACATACGCAGAAAATAAAGCACATGACCTGGTAATATGGGTTGTTCAAGGGACGAGAAACGTATTACCATTATGATTATCCCCGTATTACTGCATATATTTTTTTTCAGGTTCGCTTCTGTCTCTCGTTCGCCAAAGGTTTAAGCACCCATCGGTGGAAGGGCGTTGGTTATCGATTTATGGGGAAGTTATTCCCGCTTCGCCTTGGCGTCGTTATGCCTGGTTTTTATCGTATCGAAGCAACTCCGCCTATAAGAGGGGGGCTCCAAAGACCATCGGCCAATCTGTTTTTTTTTTTACTTTCATTGCGATAGCAATTATATGGATACACGGTGCGCATTTTCGGCCTTGTCGCCGTCGCCTCCTTCTTCCGTATAAAGACCAAATCGAACACATTGCTCCACGCGTCGTGTGTTTTGTGAGCGAGCGAAAGCTTGCAAAGGCTGAGGCTCAAGGAGCTAAGAAACGCTCCGGCTGGCTCCGTCGGGTAACGGAGCATAAAGGGGCGCCAGTGGGCTGGGTGGGTGGGTGGGTGGGTGGTGGTGGGGGGGGGGGGGGGCTTAACCGTTTTGGAATTAACTGCAAACTTTGATAAAAAAAAGTGCGGTCATGCGCTATCTTTGCTGAGATCAAGAGGCGGCTCCTACCCTTGTCCCTGCTGCGCTCTCACCACTTATATCGCATTGAGGTGACAGATAGCACGTAAACCATTTCGCTCAATGGAGCGGCCATTTTCCCTTACGCCGGCGTTTTGTAGAGTTGCCCGAAATTGGACTCTAAAGGAGTTAGCTAAAAGTCTTACCTCGTATAACATTCTAATTTCTTGCTATCACATTCATTGCTCCGCCGTTCCGGTGAACCTCACTTTTCTTTAAAATAAACGTCAGTCTACTCCCTGTTCTAGAGCGTTCAACATGCGTATTTCTTGCCTGTGCTAACCGAGCTCTTAACTGTGCGTGGATATCCCTGGATGTCTGCCCTTAGAATCACGAATGTATCTGAAAGACGAACAAACGCAGCCGGGGGAAATATATATCTGTACAGCTAGTGTTCGTTAAAGTGAAACTCGGGTGCCACTACTTGTTTCGCAGAAGTAAAACATGTTTGTACAATTTCACAAGTTAACAAGAGCTTGATCTGGGCGAATAGGTTCGTGCTAAATGTCGTAGCTACAGCGCAATAAATGTACGAAGGAAAAGATGCAGAGACAGAAAAAAGTGCTCTTTCATGTCTCTGTTTTTATTCCTACATTTGTTGCGCTGTACCTACGATACTCACAAGTGAGTTTGTGATTGCCACAGTGGCGCAATGCCAGCCCGCGTGATTTCAGCTAGTCGCGACATGTATACCGGTCGAGCATGCTCACCAGATAGTTGGGAACCAGCACCTTTTCACCCTTGTTGGCCACCTCGAAGTCCAGAGCAGTCCCGTAGTTCTCGAAGTACATCGGGTCACGCATGCTTAAGCCTGGATCGCCGATGAAAATCAAACGCAGTTGATGATGAGACTAACGACCGTGTTCGTCTTCCTCTTCCTCTTAGCCCTCCGTGACCACATAGCGTGCCGCGCGCAGTCTTCATGATGATGACGCGTGCCCAGTACGTAAAATGGGCTGAGTGAGTGAGTGAGTGAGTGAGTGAGTGAGTGAGTGAGTGAGTGAGTGAGTGAGTGAGTGAGTGAGTGAGTGAGTGAGTGAGTGAGTGAGTGAGTGAGTGAGTGAGTGAGTGAGTGAGTGAGTGAGTGAGTGAGTGAGTGAGTGAGTGAGTGAGTGAGTGAGTGAGTCAGTGAGTGAGTGAGTGAGTGAGTGAAACAACTTAATTCAGCCCACAATAGACGCGAGCAAGCACAACGTCACCTGGCTAGGCTCACTCGGCGACCATCAGGTTAAACCTGACAGCCCTCGCGCGGGCCCTCAGGACGGCCAGGATTTCACAGGTTTGGCCCTGGATCTTAATGAGTCTCTTCATTTCCTCTTGGGTGAAAGTGGCACCGGCAGAGGCGCAGACCCACAGGACATGCTCGAAGTCGCATATAACCAGTAGCCAGTCGCATGACACAGGGGGCAGTCCGGGCTTGGAAACCGTTCAGGGTATATGGGCAGAGAAAATTTAATTAGTTTGTGGGATTATCAGAACAAAAACCACAATATGATCACGAGGCACGCCGGGAAAAGCGGGCCCCGTAAATTTCGACCATATGTTCTTTAATGCAAGCTGACACAGTACACGGGCCATTTCGTCTCCGTCAAAATTCTACCGCCGCGGCCGGGATCGAACCCGAGACATTCGGGTAAGCAATGCTGAGAATATGGTGGAGAAAGAAACTTCAGCCAAACGGGAAATTGGGAGAGCTTCTCATTTTTTTCAGTAGCAACCTTTACCACCAGAATGTGTGTAACAGTAGCCATTATGCCTATCTCAACACGTACTTCTCGCATCCACTATTTTGAAACTGCTCTGTCATGTTTGAAATGTTAACTTTATTGCCAATACTTAACGTTTAGTTATACAGCGACTTCTGAAGTTACTCCATGAATATGGGTCTGCCTGTATGCTTATTGCAGTTAGCCTTGTTTCAGTGCAATGACCTCTCTATCTGTTCAGTGCTAAAACGTTTACCACACAATCTCCATACCCACGCATTAAAAAAAAAAAAAAACTGGAACAAATGTAAGAAAGGAATAGCCATGCAAATAAATATATGTGCTGCTAAACATGTACAACTGACTAGCATATGGCCATGTTTCGCTTTGTTTCAATTTTTGTACTGAATAAATTGATAAAATAATAGCTACTATCAAATATTACAGGTTAACAGACTGCCAAGGACGCTGGAGGAGGCGAAGAAGAAGAAGCTAATCGGCACCGGGGTCTGTGATCGGGTTCATTTAAGAAACGTCGCGGCAAACCGGTGAGTGGTTTATTTTGTTCTGTTAAAATGACTGCTCCCTCAGTGTACAGTCCACATTTCATTCAGTGATGTTGGCGCTCTGTCGCAATCGCCCAAAGGCAATGAACTCCCTGTCATATGTAACTGTGCCACTAGCATGGCGGACCACTGGACAAGTAGTGGTACGTAGTGTGTCATTTTAACGCGGTAGTGTTATAGAGCCTGTTTCTCACAAAATCGGGTACAGGCATCAGTGTCGGCATCAGCGTCAGCGTCGACGTCGTTGGTTGTGAGTTAAAGCCTGCGTAGTCATTCAGCGAAAAACCGCGATGGTGGCAAGTAATGAAAACCGTGGGTCCCAGCTGGATTCGAGCACAGGTCTTTTGCGTGGTAGGCAGCTGTTCTAACACAACACAGCCACACTACTGCTTGAAGCTGTTTCGGAAAAAAGAAACGCCCTATACAGGTTTTATACAGTGCGAGGAGTCGTGTTAACACTAACATTTCTTGCCAGAAGCGTGCAATTGCACCAGGCGTCAGACATTGCGCAACAAGAGTGTGCTTTAAAGGGCCACCCATTACAAAGCGCTCCGGAATAATTAACCACAGCCATCAGCAACACCATAAAGGAAGCGTGCAACTGCGTTGGTGCGGGTATGGACGCGTAGTGGGTACTTCGCTAATTCGGCTAATTCGCAGAGTGATGAGTTATCATCTGGTGGGCAGTACGCAACTTTACTTACAGTATGCATTCCAGGATAGTTTCAAACGGCCATTTTCACAAGCACGGGCGTTCCTTTCCTCCCGGAAAGGTTGAGCTACGCACCGCGAAGCGAAGCCTGACTTGCGAATGAGAAGGCGATGCCAACGGGACCAATCGCGCTATAGCGTTCTGCTCTCGAAGGCGAATTTCGAGCTTTCTCCAAGTTTTTAAATGCGAGTTCCTTGCTGTCGGCTAATTTAACACTGTTCCCGTCTTACTATAAACCTACTTTGTACGATACTTACATTTAATAAAGTGCAGTATTAGTGTTTGCTAACATTTCGCTGCGAAACGTTTGTGCTATTCCCGCTCCATCGATTACGGCAAATGCAGCCACGGTCCCGGACGCTTCGTTGCGTGCTTCGAGGGATCGCCGTTGGAAGACGGACAAAATGGCGGTCTGGGACGTCTGCCGGACGGTGCTGCTGACGCTGCTCGTCATGGCAGCAGCGAGCTCGGCGAATGAGTATTACGCCCGCTGGGATCACCTAGACAGCAGGCCTCTACCTCAGTGGTATGACCAGGCTAAGGTGCGTCATACCACCACCGCGTTTATAAACGCCAACTTACACATACAATGCAATAACTATGACGTTTAGGTCACTCATCACTCGACTTCTTTTTCAAGTTTCTATTACATGAAGGCCAAAAATCCAAAACTAGCGTGGGTCGCCACCCAGACGACTCAAACGCAGCGCGGGCAACGATGCAGCATGGCCCGCATCTCGCATAATTTGCTATCGCCTCGTGTGGCGTCCCGTGCGTTTTACTCAACGCCGCCTGCTTTTGACCCAAGTCTCAAACGCTGCTGTTCCCCCGAACACAAAAGCAGCCTACCTGTGCCATTGTTAATTCAGGCCCAGACCTTGCTTAAAGATATATATTCGGTGTTATTGCTAACATCGTTCATACCTTATGTTTTGGCGCAAAGAACCACAGGACGGAAAAGAAGACACAGGAACACATATCCTTGTGTCCTTTTTCCTCGTGTTCTTTCGAGCTAAAACATACGATAAGCATTACGAATTCCAGCTAGCCCACAAGTCGGTTTTATTGATCGTTCATACCTGTACGTATGAAATACTGACTGCTCGTCTGCGCATGCTCGTCGCCAGGTCGGCGTGCTCCTCTACTGGGGCGTGTTCTCTGTGCCCAGCTTTGGGTCCGAGTGGCTCTGGTACCATTGGAAAGGCCGCCAGAACAGCCTCTTCTCGGAGTTCATGCACGCTAACTACAGGCCCAATGTCACCTACCAGGAGTTTGCCGCGGCCTTTACCTGCGAGTTCTACAACGCTGAGCGATGGGTGGACCTCCTGCTCAAGTCAGGAGTGAGGTGATTACGCGTTTGCGAAATTTATTAGCGACACAGACACACACGTATATATATATATATATATATATATATATATATATATATATATATATATATATGAAACGCAGGCACAGGTAAAAACAAGTAAAAAAATTACATTTATGCGGCGATTCGGCCAGGTGCCCGGTCCCCGCTCGAAACGTAGAACAAACGTTTTTATCTTCCCTTTTTTTGCCACGTGCGCCTGCATTTTATATACCTTATGAATCACCGGATCCAAGGCGCGTGAAGTTAACCATTATATACACACACACAGACACACACACACACACACACACACACACACACACACACACACACACACACACACACACATATATATATATATATATATATATATATATATACGATGTTTCTTTTTTTAGAAAATGCACTTTTTTTTATAAAAATTCTACGACAGTCAGGCTCCTCTCATTTTCGCACATAAACTCTATGTCGAGGCGGAAATACTTTCCCCCAGCAAAAATGACATTGACGCGGATAATTAACAAAAACTCGTTAATAAACTTTATAATTATTCAAATGAGGGCAGGTGCTTATATTAAAGTTGTAGTGTAGTTACGCTGTGTTGAATTTATGGCATACTTATTTTTAATAAATAACGAAAGTTTCATATAGTTCAGGATATTCATAATCGAATCTCAAGGGCGAAATCGAAACTGATCGCGCCCGGGGTGCACAGAGCACGGCGAAACAACGGAATGACACGTGACAGGGAAGTTATGAAATTTGAATGAAGGCGCGGCAAATCAGAACCTGGTCACAAAAATCGGCAAGCATTCAGAAATACAGTAGTAGACAGCTTAATGTTTGCATGCGGCGGGTGGTGCCCTCCTATTTCTTTCTTAAACTGTCAAGAGGCGCGAAAATCTATTTAGCCTGTCTACAAGAAGACGCGCCGCAGTGGCCACCCCTGAGTTGTATGCTTCCTAGACAAAGGAAAGGTTTATATTGCGGTTTTCTTGTGCACCATTCGAAAGAAAGTGATACGCACCAAACACTACGCGCAAAAGTAAAGCTTTGCGCGGGCACAAGTGAGGCCACTTGCAGCTTTTCACGAAAACAAACGGCCGCGGCGTGCCGTCATTGAAATTGCGTCACTCCCATGTGACGGGTAGTTTCGGTCTGACGTAGTAGAACGGTCGCGCTTCGTGCGTGCCGGGCGCGATCAGTCTCGATTTCACCCGTGAAGTTCGATGATGAATATCTCGAACTACGTCCAATTAAAAAAAATAGGTATGCCATAAATTGGCACGCACTGCAACTTTGTAATATGAGCGCCTGCCCTCAAGTGAATAAATAAGAAGTTAATTAACGAATTTTTGTCAATTAGTCGCAACAGTGTCATTTTAACTGCGGCAAAGTATTTGCACCTCGACATGGAGTTCGTGTGCGAAAACGGCAGGAGCCTTACTGTCATAGGTTTTTTACAAAAAATATCTTTATTGTCTAAAAAAACACCCTGTATATACTAAAGACGAAAAAGAGAAATCTGCAACCAGAAGGTTTTTTTTAAGAAACCCGACGTTTCAAAGCCTGACCGAAACGTCGGGTTTCTTAAAATAAACCTTCTGGTTGGAGATTTCTCTTTTTCGTCTTTAGTCTATTACGCAACCAGGCAGACTTCTGCCGAATGTTTACCTTTAACCCTGTATATACACAATAAAGTATGAAATTCAGTTTTATTTGGTCGTCACGCAGTGATTTCATATGGACCTCCCTGTGCTTCAGCGTTGCTGTTAGAACGATTACGAGCAATGTGTAAGTGCAATTTCGAGGTTATTTCCAGAGGAGCGCAGCGTGACACGCCGACCCTTTCCTGTCTTTCGCAGGTACGCTGTGTTCACGGCGAAGCACTTCGAGGGCTACACGCTCTGGCCTTCGAAGCGTTCATGGAACTGGAACTCGGTTGACATCGGACCGAAGCGGGACCTCTTAGGTAATGAGAGTGCTTGCGCCGTCAAGTGCCCGTCTTATTAAGTGGCCATGCCTAAATAATATAAGAATACTCACGGAATGAAACGCCAAAAATTACACTACTCCCTCTCAAGGGAACCATGAGGGGATGCGAAGCAGCATCGGGGGCGCACACCAAGTTTCCGTTAGGTTCGCTCGGCGTTTACGTTAGTGTGTGAGGTTTGTATTTAGTGTTTGTGTCATCACTACGTTTGTTTGTGCGTTGCTTTCCGTTAGCGCCGAGTGAACGAGTGGCACCGACGTTGACGTTGCAACTCATCTGAACAGGAGCGAAGCGAGAATGACGGAAGCCGACCGAGCGCACGCGCTTACATGCGCATAAAATGAGGGAGGGAGAGGAGAGAGTGGGTTACAGGCTGTACTTGGCTGCGCCACGGCTGCAGCGCGGGGGAGGAGAGGAGAAAAGGCGACCGAACAGCTGCGTAAAGGAGGAGAGTGGGAGAGAGAGGAGGCGCATGCGCAGTGGAGCGCGGACGCCACCACCGCCGCCAGACACAGCCCCGAGCAAGAGCTGCTTCGCATCCAAAATATAGGGATATGTGACCCGCGTTTTTCCGTTTCCAGCATGTACGGTTCATGTGACATCGGCATAATTGGGGTTCGAATGCTTGCACCAGAGCCGACAGTACCTGTAAATGCCAGATCTGCAGCGACATGACGCGGTTATTACGAACAATCGCTCACAGCAGTCGTTATACTGAAAAAAATTATGTCGTTTTTCAATCCGTAACAACTGTACTTGGCGAAGACATTGCACAGATGATTGATAGCGCATTTTTATACGGCCTGAAATGATTGCGCAGGCAGACAACCTTTATTCTCCTGAAGGATAACCTTAATTAAGTGTATAGAGAAGTACAATTACTTTCTAATTGCATTAAGGAACACTGGGGATAAATTCAAGACATCCTACACGGTGCCGAAGTGGCTGTAACGTTGCGCTTTTGAGGAAAATGGACCTCTTTCGCACAGTGTGCGCGGTTTAGCTAGCATGAAATATTTGTGGCTCAACTGAGAAAAGCAAGGAAAAAAAGAAAAGGCAGGATAGGGCACAAGACATTCAACTAGTTTATTGTCCTCACATCACCCAAATATATATGCTTCCAGATATGCGCACAAAAATGGGGCGCATGCACAAACGACTATCATTGTCTCTTGTGAGGAAAATTGATCTGAGGAAAATAAACTAGCTGAAAGTCTGGCGCCCTGTCCTACATTCTCTTTTTTCCTTGCTTGTCTCAGTTGCGCCGCAAATCTTTTATTAAGCTATGCACCAACTCGCCCAACGTCACACTCTACTTTAGCTAGCACTTTTCCAGGGGCCTAACTAACAGTGTACAACAACCGCTGATACACAAAAACACCCAATCAATACCTGTAATGCGCCAACCGAGACGTCGCACCTTATGTAATTCATGTGTGATGGAGTGCCTAATTCAATGATCAAATACGTCCGACCTTTTTGCTATGCTCGCGCTATATTTTACTCTCTCACTGTTGACTGAATT
Source organism: Rhipicephalus sanguineus (assembly GCF_013339695.2). Lineage (NCBI taxonomy): Eukaryota > Metazoa > Arthropoda > Arachnida > Ixodida > Ixodidae > Rhipicephalus > Rhipicephalus sanguineus. Next base: position 123,040,824 of record NC_051182.1, read on the forward strand.
CTGGGCGGTGCGTATGCAGGTGAGTTCGCAAAGGTGCTGAAAACGAGCACGAACATTCGCCTGGGCGTCTACTACTCCCTTTACGAGTGGTTCAACCCACTCTTCTTGGACGACAGGGAGAACAACTTCAAGACCAGCGAGTTTATTCAGGTGGGTCTACCATTGGAGTGTCGGGCAATTTTCGCCTGTATATCAGAACACCAAGGTAAAAACGCTTACTGGGATGTTGTCCCCAAAAAGCGGTTTCGGACGCCGCATAAAGGAACAAAACTAAATCCTATTGAGAAATTAATCATTGTGCAGCCTATAGAGAAAGCAATGTCTTGGGACATATATTCCTCTACTGATGCGCATATCGGAACGAGAAAATCCTGTACGCATACGTCACTGTCTTATTCATCATAGACTGCATAAAGGCCTGTATGAAGACAAGTTCTAATGTGAATATATCGTAAATCATGAAAAAGTCGCCCAGATATATGTAGGAAAAATGCCCTTTTTTAGCTAGAAAGTATATAATAGTCGCATATATACTAATCTGGACATCTTTGGTTGAACTGTTTCCGATGTTGTTTTAAAGCAGCACTGTCGTGGGGATAGTAATTGGTGGACTTACTATAAACGCTGCGGCCTTTGTATTATTTATTAATATTTGTGATTGCAATGAGTATCAGCCTTATTATCCCCACGTTGCCCCATGCCCAGAAAACGGTTATTACCCCTTCCGTCGTATGGGAAATGTTGCCGCTGAACACCACCTTCATTAATATGCAGGATTTTCAAAAATTAAAGTTCAAAAGCGCCCCTGACTTCCAGGGTGCTATTCTGGACACTAAACAAATTCAGCCATCTTGTCCAACTTAGTAATGGAATTTTAAACCCATCGGAGAGGGGTAGGAGCCCTCCGGGCCAATCAGACTTGACCAAAGGCGTAATTCGACAACATGGCAGAATTTGACATTGTCCAGAATAGGGGGGTCCAGTAAGTTGCATTCGGCAAAGGCAAGAGTGTACTTATATCTGACAGCTCGATATCTTGCGTTATTTATTTATGATCGAACCACGTGACGGAATGCGGGAATGTCGTCTTTTTGATGAAAGCATGACAATGCAGCAGTTTCTTCTGCTCGTTTATTTCTTTCCTTCGTGTTGCTTTTACTTTTACGCAATCCTAGACTACGAAATACGTTGCTGCGTGAGCGTATAACTGAGTTTGAAGGAACGCAGTAGGAGACCGTTGTTACCATCAGCAGTAGGTAAACGAAATTTTAAGGTGTTTCCATAAAGGTGGTATATTACGTTATTGCTGCATTCGTCTAAAGCTGGCTAAAAACGACCCTTATAGGTCATCTAGGCTGATATTAAAAATAATATCTGGGGTTCACGTGCTAAAACCACGATAGGGTTATGAGGAACGCTAGTAGTGGAGGGCCCCCAAAAATTTAGACCATCGGGCTTTTTTTAACGTGCAGTGATGTTGCATAGTATACGAGCCTCTAGCATGTCGCCTCCATCGAAATGCGACCGCCGCGACCTGGATCGAACCCGAGTCGTCGGGCCAGAACTACGCTCATATTCAGATGTCAGGTGGTCTGATTTCCATCGCTAATATGTCCCTCCCATGGCAACAGGGAACCAAGCGATACATTCGATATTTTCAGAGGCAGCTACAGAACTACCAAATGGCATGTCCAAAATTTTCTAGACGTAGCTGGGAGTCAGTTAAATGTAGAGACTCCAATGCCTATTTCCCTCGGAGTCATTTTCGAAGAAGTGTTGAGATACTAAAGAGATATGGATTCAGAGCAGTCGTTGAAAGGACTTTATTACGTCGTTCAGTACACCAGTACGGCAGGGGCGTAGCCAGAACTTTTTTTCGGGGGGGAGGGGGGGGGGGTTCTACCATACTTTATGTATGTTCGTGCGTGCGTTTGTATGTGCGCGGGTATATATACGCAAGCAAAGCTGAAAAAATTTGGGGAGGGGGGGGGTTGAACCCCCCAACCCCCTTCCCTGGCTACGCCCCTGCAGTACGGTCACTCCGCGTTTCATGAACGTAGAATAAGCCTGCGGAAAAGCCATTTATGTTTTGGCGCCATCAACACGAAACTCTGCTTCCACGCTGTGCTTAGGGCGCCATCTATCAAAGTGACGGCAACTCAGAAGATGCCGAGGTTACGCATGCCGACACGAGCAGCGCTGCCTGTACACTGTCGAGGTAGTGGCGTCGATCACTTTTAAAACATTCATACAGCTTGTTCAGAATTGAGTGTTCATGGCACATTTGGCGCAGAACCCAAGGTTGAAGTGATGTGCCGAAACCATGACAGTAGCAACGTATTTCACGGTTCCTGCAGTGGTTTTCACTGGTTTCATGTGCGCAAATGTAGGTCTTCAAGATTCCCTATATTTGCTATGAGAGTAGCAGTCCTTTCTTAAGCAATCTTATTCTCGCAATTTTCTTGAAGCAGCATGGCACCTTTTTTGGATCCCTGTAGCAGACATGTCAGCGGCTACGGAAGATAACTTATGAAAACCTAATTTCGTTTTACAAATCGAATAAAAATAAAGCAGCACAACGAAAGCGTTCCGTCGCTCGTGTTTAGTCCCTTCGTTTACCGTGTGTTCATGTTATCGGTGGTTTTGTCATATATGTTTGATCTCTAAACCACGCAGTAATCAATGAAATGAAAAATAAGAGTTATGACTTTCACAGGGCTCCAACCAAAAAATGGGTTTATTTCCCGACGTATTGGAATCAATTCCATTCCTTCTTCAGTGGGAGGACAGTGGAGGTGCCGAGGTGCAACTGCTAACTTCCCTCACGAAGCAGCTGGGGAGAAGGAGAGAAGGCGCGTCTGCTTTGGTGGTGAGAGTGCTGAGGGGTTGTGGTTGCCGCGTTTGCGAGGAATTCATGGGCTGGGGGCGGCCGGGGATGGTTTAGTTCACTGGCAACTTTGTTTGCATTGGTTTTCTTGCTGTGGTTAGTGCGGGAATGTATACTGACGGCAGGTTTCCCTTGCATTGGTTCAAGTTGTTTTCGGTGTTTTACCACGACTCCAGTAACACCCGTTTTTGTTCGTTAGTTTCTGTTAGGATTTCGGTTATTTTTTTTTTTTTTGTCGAAGGAAATCTTATGGTCAGCATCTTCCCATTGTTCTGCAAGGGGGTTCCGTTGTCTTGAGAACGTCCTGACATCGTTTTTGTGCTGTTTAATTATTTCGGTCAAGTTTTTTTGTTTTGCCAATGTATGCGGCGTGGCAGTCGGAACATTTGATTTTATAGACGACGCCTTGCGCTCTCTATCTCTTGGTGGAATGTCATTGGGTTTCGGTAGAGGGAGATTTATTGTGTTGGTTGGTTTGTGTGCGACCGTTATGCCTTCCTTCTTTAAGAGTGTGCTGATGGCTTCACTGGTGCCTTTCACGTAGGGGAGAGAGATTCGCTTCTGGGAAGGCGGGGATTCATTTTTTTGGTTGGAGCCCTGTCAAAGTCTTAATAAACCCAACCAGACAGACAGATCTGTCAACATTTCTAGCATTAAAAGTAACAGTGTGTTACACTACTGAAAAGTAACATATCGGCGTTGAATAGAGACCAATCTAACGCAGTCCATCTTCCGATTAAAAGGACGCTATAAGGTTGGTGTAGCTGCATAACACGTATATGAAGACAGTCCATAGCCGCACAGATAAAAAAATGTACTTAAACAGAAAGCATTGCGCACGACGGCGACTAACTACGTTAACTTAGACAGGTAACTTCGTAAACAATATATTGTGTCGTCTTGCGTATGGCAGATCCAATTCAACGTGATTGATTCAAACTGCATTGGGCCTATTGGCTAATAAGAGAAACTGATAATAATCAGAATGATGATGGCAATATTGAGCATTCCTTTATGGAAATAAGAGCAAGAAGCGTCAGTCAATTAAACTAATTGTCAGATCATGGCATCCCTTGCAGTTCAAGATATTGCCGGAACTCCACGAACTAGTGCTGAAGTACGAACCGGAAGTGATTTGGGCAGACGGCGACTGGGAAGCGCCGGACGTCTACTGGGAAAGCCCCAAGTTTCTAGCTTGGCTCTACACAAACAGGTAAGTGGGAAACGAAAGAGAGAGTACAAGTATGCGAGCGCTATAACATTGCAATGGATGGTATCGATATGTGAATATCAACGCTAAGAAGAAGTAGCCATTGACTAATCGCCTAGGCAAACTAACAAGCAGGAAGTAAACTTCGAGTACTCTGCATAAGGAATATAGTTGGTTTTTTAAAGGGGCCATGACATGGTCGCCCGAAGACTTGTGGTTTTCAGCGAAAATTAGAAGTAGAGGGTCTATTATGCCTATACAAATTTCAAAAGTGGGCCGTAAAAGAATATTTCAGTGCAAAACAAACCCTAGAAGTCGCCGGCTGTAAGCTCCGCCCACAGCCGGCGACCGCCATTTTGGCATGACGCATGTGACGTCATGTGCAGCACGGAACGGAGCCGTCGTCTTCTACCAAAGTTTGAGCCGCTGCAAATCCTTTGATTTCAGTGCCAAGCTGAAGGAAGCTAAATATCTCGATATCACGTGCAGCTGACCACGGAACATATCGTTCGCCGCAATGCAGACGCTTGCACAGCTAGCTGCTTGTTACGTCACGGCTCGCGAGTGCACCAATGTTGCCTGACTCTCGGGCTGCTCGCGCGTTTATAAAAATATTCGATTATAAATGAAGTGCTCGACCAAATGCGCTAAAATTTCGCCAGCGTATTTGTGAATCAACAAGGATTAATCCACAAACCACAGATTATGGTCGAAAATTGAGTGTCATGGACCCTTTAATATATAAGAAAATAAAAGTGACTGTGAATATAGTAATTGGTTGAGGTTGAGCATTCACTCAAGTATAGCTGGTTTAATTATTTGGCACACAAATCTTGATTTCTACTAACAGAAGTGACCACCAAACGCTTTGTCGCATCGCTAAAACATTCTAAGCAGTTTGTGTCATTGGACAAACTTGATCTCTAAAGCAGAACTTGATGCAGAAGTGGCACTCCTTACTTTGTTGCTCGTGGACAAGCACAACAATACCGCTTGCTTCTGAATTTGTTAAATGTTCTTTTTTGAGATTGATTCACGGTCTACTCAATGCAGATGTGTCCTTATATGATAGTATTCCGACACCTCGGTTGCAGAAATGGAAAACTACTCGTCTGTGGATTGAAAGTGACTTGTAGGAACAAGGTGAAGTAAAATGACGGAAAACGCGTGTATTTCCTGCAGGGGCCGTAACTTTGCATTCGATAATGTTAACAAGCGTTGTGTCTGCAGTTCAGTCTAAGTTCATATTGCGCTATGTCAACGGACATATGGTCTAACTTAAAGCTAACTTGAATGCTTTACTTGCGAGAAAAATAATGTGCATTGGGACGTCTTCCCCATTACACCACGCGCTTCCTCATATCTAATATATGGCTAAATGGCTTTTCTCACTCTGCACTTAAGAACAATCTATTTTACGATATCGCAAACGAAAACTTAGCATGTAAAACATAAGTGATGAATGCACCTATGGAAACTGAATTGTGAATTGAGCAATATTCTCCGTGCTTAATTCTGTCCATCGCAGCACCGTTCGCGATACAGTGGTCGCCAATGACCGTTGGGGCAAAGGACTTTGGTGCAAACATGGCGACTTCAGGAACTGCAAAGACGGTCACAATCCCAGTAAGTACACTGACGTGTCTATGGCAAAGACGGATTATTTTTATTCCTGTTTGCGCCTGATTTCCATAGGCCGTCGTCAATTTGCACATTTTACAAAATTTCCTTTCAGGCAATAAACTAACCCAGTCTTTGGCAAAGAAGCCCCACCATAGAAGCAAAGAGCTCTTGACATTGGGCTAGGAGGCGTAAGCCTTCTAGCCTATTGTTCTTGCTAGGAGTCTGCTAGCCAAATGTTCTGACCCGGTTCTTGGTTCCTTCATCTTTTCTTATAAAAGCGAGGGTGGTTTCACCGCCAACTGATATTTCATTCAGGCAAAAACAGCGCAAACAATTGACAGGACAAGAATGTAGGCGCATCACCGTCTACCTTCTCCTCGGTAGACTATGAGACTGCTGCTGGGCAGACCCAATCTAACATGTAGATTGTATACTGAATTTGCACAGTCAAATTAGAAGAAGTTAGTCCGGGTAGATAGACTACTTTGTCTAGCTGCTTTTCTAGGTAGTTCGTATAATGTACAAACTACTTCACCAATTCATTCAGTTAAAGAATATTTTCATAGCCTAAAGAAAGTGCGTGTTCTGTCTCCCGTGAGGATTGGCTCCAAATCAACATCGCAGTGTAATTTACTGCAGTAGTCTGTCTACGAGCCTAAACCTCGCAAACACAACCGTAACTGCGTTGACATAACGCGTCTTAATCACAAACTTAACTAGTTCGCTAACATCACTTGTTAAGAGCTAGGTGGTGCAACAGGAGCATGTTTTAGGCTGTCTTCCTTGTTATACAGCACAAGAGAGAAAGTCCTGTTGGTTGTCTAACTCATGCATCTGTTTCCAGACTACCTGCATTCTAGCGGAAAGCACTGCTTGTTTCTTGTGCAAGGCAAAGTGGAGTTGGAAGAATCCAAAATTTATTGCAATGAAAGGTGAAATAGCCCCGTGACTTGTTTTCCAAACTCTGGGAACAGAAAACCGTCCATGCGATCTACCCTTTAACAATAATAACATCTGGGGTTTTAGCCCTATGATCCAGGATATGAGAGACGCTGTAGTGGAGCCATCCGGAAATTTCGACCATCTGGTGTTCTTTAACGTGCACTGAGATCGCACAGTACACGGGCCTCTAGCATTTCGCCTCCATCGAAATGCTACCGCTACGGCCGGGATCAAACCCGCGACCTTCGGGTCAGCAACCGAGCACATAACCACTGCTCCACCGCTGCGGACGTTTCCTTTTTAACGTCTACATTGCATACCAAGGGCATAACGTCACTACGACGCTATGCCCTTGGTATACAGGGTAATGGATGCAGTGCCAGTGTCGCCTGAGAAATTCTACATAGCATGTGTACGTATGGCCAGTATTATGATGCTTGTGCAAGAGGCTGGTTGTTTTATTCCATGTTATTTTATTCCTGTTTTTAAAAAAACACGGCAGTGTTTCTCGCTTGGCCTCTCCTCTGAAGAACAGAAAGATACAGCTTTGGCTAAATTTGTACCTTTGTACTTTGTGACAGTCATATCGATGGCATTAGGAATGCGACGAAAGAACGCAAGAAGGAAAGCAGGACCTGAGCGAAAATGCAGCGTGGATCAAACTAGAGCTGGTGGCGCCATCGACTGGGAAGGTGCGGCGTTAAGCTGTATCCTCCGAGATCAAACTACGGCGCGCTTCTTGGCTCTTGGAGCCTTTGCTCGAACTCTTCCGGTGTGCTAGTACTCCGCAGGATGGCCCTAACTGAGTGCGCTTTTACCCGTATTGAACGCATACGGCTGTGGTCTTCAGCACCTTATCGTACCCCTACACCAACCCTGTCGCACACATATTTCATTGCACTGGTAATGCCTTAGATGTTACTCCTCCACGTGCACGCCATAAACCACACTCTAAAAACGTCTAACTTTTTTTTGGTACCGCGTATATAAATTTCACATATATAACTCCCTCTAGAGAGACAGGTTCACTCGGTTTTGGATAGTTGGCGTGGGTGACACGACTCTACATACTGGAACAATCCGTAGAACGATCGCCTATAAGAGGCCACCACTGAGGTAGCAGAGTTTTCAAGCAAAGCTTGTTATGAGTGAAAGATTTGGGTGGCGGCGTTCTCTTACGCGGAAAGCCCTGCGGCGGCCGGGTACAGAAATACGGCCCTCGAAGGCGCTTTCCGATAATTCGTGCTCTCTGAATTGAGTGGATTTGTCGGCGATAAGCCGTTTCTGATATGGCAATCTGATCTTTTCTCGAGGTCACTTGTCATTTCTTTTTACCGAATTTCACTGTGGCCTCGGTATAAACGGATGACCACACGTTCCGGCGTCGGTGCCGGTACGTGAGTCCTTAGAGAAGAGGCCAACTGCGTAGGCGCGCTCTCACAGCCAATCATAACCGTTTCGCTCTCGCCGCAGATAAAAAAGAAGGAAAAAGTAGAAACTAATATAGAAAGAAACAAACAAAGGGGGGTAAAGGTAGTAGGTCAGGTACACACACGAGAAGTTTCGCTTCCCCCCCCCCTTTTCCCGATAGGGCAAGGGCTCCTGCAATCTTTGTAGAGCACGTGACTGCAACCCTTGCTATTAAGAGTTCCATGGTAAGGTGGCAGCGCTACTTGCAATAATAAATTTCATTTTAAGTCATTTTGGTTACACATGTTTCATTGTCATAGCCTTTCTCACTCTTTATTTCAATTACATTACAGTGAAACCTCGGTGATACGATCACAGCTCATACGAATTTCGGGGTGATACGAATTTTTCGTTGGTGCCGGCCAAGGCTCATTGGCCTGCAGTGTAATGGAATACGGTTGTTGCGAACCGATTTTCACCCAGCGACGTTTGATACGAACGCACGCTACCGCCCAGGTACGAGGAGGCGCTGTCGCGGAAGACGCGCCAAGCACGAGCGAGTGCGGGAACGCAAGCGTGGGCATGCGCGCCGCCCCACCAAATTGTCAGAATCACGTTGTAAGAAAAGCACTTTTCTTACGGTCAGAATAAACCTTCAGAGTCGCGTCACGGCCTCCGAGATTGTGTGCGCGAATCTTTGAGGCTCTTATGTGCATCCGGGTGCCTTCGCGTTTAGATTAGAGAGGACGTTAGCGCCATGCTTTTTTTTTTCTAACGCGTCGAGGCGGGCTGCTGTCGTTGTGCTGTCTGCGCGTGCCTGCATCGTGCATCAGACATCATATGAAAGGTGGTCGAGGACCGAAATCTCCCAAAAAACATCTCCAACATCTCCGCGATAACAAAATCATAACACAGAACCGTGGTTCTGTCATTTTGTGGCCTTTATCCATCGCATCAAAGCGCTTCTTTTGTTACTTTTGCTGCAGTACTCTTGTGTCATGCAAAAAAGCATACTAAAATTTGGAAGGGGTTACTGCTGTCGCGGGTCACAACGCACCTGGTTCATTAATTAAATACGCGCGTACAGGCCGTATATCTACGAGTGCTGGTATGATTGCCGACAGCTAAAAACTTAACTGACAATCATTCAGGGTTTTTTTCCTGACGTTGCTGCGGCCCCGGAAAACAACAAATGAATATGTACTCCTGCTTTCTTTTGTCGCATGCTAATTTTCCATGCTTTCTGGTGATACGAATTTCGAATGATACGAATATTTTTGGTGGTCCCGTGAGATTCGTATCACCGAGGTTTCACTGTATTTCGTTATATATTTTACGCTCGTTATTAATGCTACATTTTTAGTTCGTTACACAGCCACATGCATACACATTCACCGAATACACTACTTATTCTTATAAGTTCTAGGTTTACGAAATTAATCATTCACTCAATCCCTATTTCTGGATAAAAAATGGAGGATATAATCGCATGATGCACATTATGCAATGGCATGTCATCCTACAGTGACTGTTTGAAAACCACGTGTGCAGAGCTTTGTGAAACTTCACACCATGAAATAAATTTTTGTTTTGCTAAACGCCTTGTATAAAAAAATTGCCGTCTTTCCTTAATCGAGAGTTGATGAAAGCATGAAATGGCTACCGGCAAAACAGATTGGTTGAATGTGATACTATAGCCACAACATTAAAATAGGTGTAGGGCATGTTTTCATGGGCACACCCGACCACACCACACTACACCATACTGTGTAATAGTCCATATGAACGCCATTCTTTTCTGTAACTGTATGGGTTGAACTTTGCTATTATATAGCGTATGAGGTCACGACGCGACAGATATAGTCACCAGAGCCTTCTACATTGCACGAAAAGTGCAGGAAGAATGTTTAAATAGAACGGCAATACAAAAAAAAAACAAATTTTGATAACCTGAAAAAAAATCAATTTTCTCGAATATGACAACCGCTGACCGCACATTGGGCCTGAAATAAGCATCGAACACCTTTAGTAGAAGAGGCCTCAATACCCTGTCGTTGATCGGCCCGGTGTTTCACCATCTCCGAATTTGGGCCATGCTTTCGATAGTCAGAAAGGCATTCTTGCCTCCCTTGTAAGTCAACCCGGCACTTCAACACATCTAGGTCTATCCACAATTTCCGTTTTAGGACAGAAACAGATTGAAGGAATTTTCAGAATGACTCGACAAATAATGCTTCCCCGTAAACTTGCATTTCGAGCGAATCGATCGTGATCAAAAGTGAAAGCAGGATATGCCCGCAACAAATTGCGTCCTGTAACGGGAGTGAAGCGATGCCCTCTCCCTCTCCTCCTTCTCCCGGAATCTTGAACTATTCTACGAGCAGGCGAAGTCCCTCTTCCTTGGTTCGCCGAAAGCAGTGACATTGCGAAGTAGCGACTGAATTCGTTCTAGACAAGTAGCATAAAGCTAGAATGAAGCAACTGCATAAGGAAACTTCAGGTATCGATCGCAGCATTGGTTTATTTCGTGCCTCTCACTCAATATACGGCAGCTTCGGCTCGCCTACGCCATCCCCTTCTCCGGCGTCGCCGTCTTTATCGTTTGCCTTCAGCACAATCGGAAATCTACACCTCTGAGCCGGCACGGACGCGGAGTGTACCGTTTCCACATCTCCAAACGCTCTCCAAGCAAGCATGCGATCTCTCTCGGTAAAGCGCCGGGTTTGTGTGCTCACGCTGATCAAAACGTGACCTCATCTTTACGAGAACGTTGAGTGTCCCTCGATAAAGGCTCGTCTATCCGCGTTATTGAGGTGGCAATGGACTCCGCGATTTCTCTGGACCCTTTCTTGTGCGGGAATGTATTGACTTTTTTTGTCGCATTGCTCTCGACACGAAAAACCTGGACGTTGCGTCACCACGAAGATTCCCCAATTATTCCGAGAAGTACTCGCTTCATATTGCGCGCCTCTCCCAATATAGCATACAGCGGGAGCTGCATATTCACTGGCAGTGTGTGCTTTAGCCCTTCTTCTGACGTCACAGACCTGACCTAAAGCTTGGCATGTACTTGCCAAAGCGGCCTTCGCTCAGATACGGGGGCCAGCAAACTAATATGACAGCGCATTATTTGCAAGGATCAGCCGCTTTCTTCGAGACTACATCAATGTCCTCGCTGCTAACAGCGCAAAACGATGGAATGCGTGGGCAGCAGAGAGCTTTGCGCAAATATCAATCTCTCGCGAAGTATGATTGTTTGCATGAACGCGACATATTCGCTTTGAAGGGTCACTCTCACTCGATAGCGGAACCATGTTAAGATATCTTTTCACTGACGTTACAGTGGCCTTGATTTGTTAACGTGTGCTTGTACGAATGTGCGTTGCTATGTGGTTGCTGTCCAACTAAACGAATCATGCTTGGTGTTTAATATACTGTATTTGGGCACGATTAACTGTCGGGTCTAGAAATGATGTCAAGAGTTACTAATCGCAGGAACTGTATATATTCCCCATCCAGCTCAAAAGCCATATTCGTTCTTCTGAACTTAATACACGTACCTATCGTCCTGATACGGCTGATATATGACACAGTATCTGGTGAAGCAGCAGATGATTTGACAAAAAGCGCGGAAAGCGTGAGCCTGATGACAGAGCAACAATGTAATTACATGGGCGCTAAACTATTCGATCACATCGCCATTCAAGCTGCATATACGCCTCCTTATCAAACGTGGTGGTACTCGCAAGCTGCGCTATTTTTGTAAACGGGAATAAACTTCATTATGTTGAAACAATCGTACGCGCCGTCAAATTGATGTCCTCGTGTTGTGTCATTACCATAATCAGATTGATAATACGAATTCAATGTGCAACTCAGAAGTTGCCACGACCCACTCCTCCCCTCCCCCCGCTAAAAAAAAAGAAAACTCAGAGACAGCTTGACATTACATGAGGGCGTAGAGAGAGCCGTAGGCGGCGGACTCCATCTAGAAAATTTTAACAATTACTGGTATGTACAGTCATTATTAAATACAAATTAATAGATTTGAGAACAATTATCCTACAGCATACATAATAGGCACTTGCTCATGATTCATAAACATGGAAAGGAAAAAAAGTATATATTACAATGAAGTGATACCTTGACTTGGCCAACTGGTACATAGTTCGACGAATGCAGCTCGACTTTAAACAGGGTTGCCACTGACTTTCGAGTAAATGTCGCCAAACGACGCGCACAAAGTCGCCAAAAGTCGCCATTTTTTTACAAATATCGCCAAAAATGTCGCCATTCTAGATATGCGCGACATACCTTGTAATGAAAATTTTCACTCACGTATAGAACCGTAGAATACAGTACCATCTAAGACCCTTAAATTATATAGACGTTTCTCAATGCCAGTCGTATCGCCCGCTTCACCATGGGAGTGCATGGTGCTGCTTCTCCGACTAGCTGCAAGATGTGCGTGGTGGCGCAAGGGTGAATGAAGGAAACGCTCATGATATCCTTCCATTGCCGTCCGCTCGTTTCAAAGGTAAAAGTGTGGTAAAGCTTGGACGAAAACCGTGAAAGCGTTGTTTGTAGACAGCTTTACGCAGCCTTATATGAATTAAAAGGATTAAGAGGTTTATTGAAGGTAAGACGACATAATTCTTGCACGACCGATCATTTGTGAGTCTTACACCTTTTAAGTGTGTAATATGATAAAAGACGCCACCGACCCTTTTTTATAGTCACTTATATCTACGCGTGTCAATCCGACGCGTTATTAATGAACAGGTGGACAATATAAAATGTTATATAGCAATTGTTGTCATTGCACACGCTCACCGAGAACAGTGGACAATGCCTCAATAAATATTTTTTAACTGCACAAATAGCCGCGTGTCCGCCTCTCTTCACTATTCCAAAACAGTCTTTACGAGCTAAATTGGGGGTACTGCAACAGTGAATAAGTCGCCAAGCTATTCAGAACAGTTGGGGCTTTGGCGGAACAAATCGAACATGCGGCCAACCTGTCGTCTATAGCCCCTTCAGAAGCGAAACTTTAGAGAAGCTTAAAGCAGATAAAGCCATAAAATTATTAGAGTTACTGTATATGCTACCTTTAGGTAGCAGAGTTGCGCATCTGTTTTCCAAACGCCGCTAGCAACCATGCATTGCGGAGAAGCTGACGCTCGGGCCAATTTTTGTATTTCATTCAATTAACACTAGTCATCACTCACTCAATTAACACTAGTCATCGACAGCCAATGTTTATCGCCGGCCTTCGACACGCCAGACATGTTTATCGGCGACGCGGTAGGCATGTCGCCTGCAAAAATGGAGTGCGACTTCACCGCATAGCTGTGGTTGCCAGCCGGACCTATGCGCTACTCTGCTACCTAAAGGTAGCATATACAGTGATTCTAAAACTTATAATCAAACACTTCCCCTCGCGGCTTGCAAGGCGTCCGCTGACTTACATTTTACTGGAATGTCGCTGGGGGACGTTCCAGTACCTCCTGCATCTAAATGAATTGAGGAGATACAGACGAGTTACAGGATGGACATACCGAATGACGCGTAATATGCACATTCTACTCGTGAGTCTAAAGCCATGAAAAATACAGAGAATGTTACCGCTCATTGGTTGGGAAGACACTGAGCTTAGGATGCATAACTCAGTGGAGACCTAAGCCGAAAATCGCCAAAAATTCGCCATGTCGCCATTGATAATTTTAGGTCGCCACGGGCCTCTCAAATTCGCCAATTTGGCGAAAAGTAGCCACCATTGGCAACCCTGACTTTAAACGAAGACAGGAGGCACAATAGACACAGGCGACCCTAGTTCCCAATAAATAATTGAAAGTCAGAAGGTTGCAAATATAATTTCATTTTTTCCTGCCTCATTTTTAATCCTGGATTGATAGCTGAATAGTTGGGGATATATATCTCTGACTGTCAGTTCTAGACTATTTTTTGAGTAATGTTTTACGAGACTTGTGAAAGCGCTTTAATTTTGCCACCCAACGCTCGTAAGCACTTGCACCATCTTACCTCCCCAACGTGTCGCAGAGACGCTACAGAAGTACAAGTTCGAGAACGTGATGACCCTGGACAAACCATCATGGGGCTACAGACGCAACGCTCAGCTCAAGGACTACGTCACAGACCACGAGCTGGTCACTACGCTCGTGGAGACCATCAGCTGCGGTGGCAACTTGCTCATCACACTGGGCCCCACGCACGATGGCCGCATCCCTATGATCTTCGAGGAGCGGCTCACTACCCTGGGTGCCTGGCTAGCGCTGCACGGCGAGGCGGTATACGCCAGCAAGCCGTGGGCTGCGCAGAACGACTCGGTCTCGGCTGACGTATGGTAAGACGGCACTCGGCTTAGACTTGTATCGATGTGCACAATCGGGTGAGGTGATGGTCATAAGTTTTGCTTGAAGGATGAAAAGGAAAATAAAAAAGAAACAAAATGAAGTGAAATGAACGGGAGACAACGGTAGGATAGATTGCCTGTAACCACGGAGAAAGAAGTATTTGAGGAGGAGAATCTCTTGGCCGCGGCAGCGCGCGAGGGCGGCGCGATAGCGTCACGGCGGAATGCCGTTTACGCCGAAGCACGACAGATGACGCTTTCGGCATTTTGTCATCTTTTACATGCTCTTCTATGGACGCGACGCATAAAAATTGTGATAGCACCTCGTATAATGAAAAATTTTTAAGATTTCTGTCTGTAACATCAATCGGTAGATGTGACAGATATTTTAGCTGCTGTTGCTAATCGATACTCCCAGAATTATAGGCCGTACAGCGCTTGAAACGAACTGCGAGTAGTGGCCCCTGAGCAGATGACGTCTGCCACCGCATGCACGTGCCCCTCGCTCCTCGTTCACATGTTGTGCGCGCGCATGAGTAGGTGGCCTTCGGAGGAAAAGCTCCCTTCGCGATTTGCTAGTTGTCTTTCTCTTTAGCTCTCTTTGTGGCTTCCGCGCGTTGCGCCGGCGGTGCCGACTCCTCGATGTTTGCCCGCGCTTTTCCCGCCGCGACAAAAGAGAGTGCTTTGGAGATTTCGACCAGTGCTTCTTCAGGATGGGGCGGAAATGTTTCGTGCCGAACTGCAGCAGTGGATACGCGTCTTGCAAGGAGAAGGTAATTACCTTGAAAGTTCCTAGTGACCCAGTGAGGTTGGAAGCGTGAGCTCACGCCATACCCGGAAAAGACCGACAGCTGACGCCTCGTGACTACGTTTGCGAGAAGCACTTCTCGGGCCGTGACATAGACAGGCGGCGCTATTACGGCGTGCTTGCTGGCGAAGTTGTCCTTGACAAGCCGAAACGGCCAGTGTTCTTACGAGATGCCATGCCTTCAATCCTGCCGCGCGCTGTCCTAGCTACTTACCTGCTGTTCACAAAAAAAGACAGCGTGAAATTTCGACCACCTGGGGTTTCGTAACGCGCAGCTAAATGTAAGCACACGGGCCTTTAGCATTTCGGCTCCATCTAAATGCGGCCGCCGCAGCAACCTAAATCTGAATTGATGGCATATAGGGTAAGTCCCATCATTCGTTGAAATAAATTATACCTAACTCATTGAGTTCACGTTATCAAAAATTATAGATTTCGCGTTGTACAAAATTTATCAGGCTGCTAATTTTCCTTTATGTGACGCCAATTTTCTCGTTAATTTACCGAAAAAAACTTGGAGTGCGCTTGAGCTTCGCCTTTAAGAGTAGAACGCGATAGCGTAATCGGGCCCCGTGCGCATCGCCTTCTCAATTGCTAGCCTCGCTGTGACCGGTATTTCTGCGAAACGAGCTCTTTAACGCTGTCGCATTAAAATTTGGAGCCGGCGAGGACGCACAAAAACATATCCATTCGGGCGTGAAGCGCGAACGGCGACTCGGCGACGAATGGCCTTCAACCGACGAGCTTCGTTGGAGAGTGCGGTGAGAGGGACGGGCGCATTTTTCCTTCTCCGCTAGCGGACTCTCACGACAGAGGGTGCGTGAGAGCTGTGCCCGATTCCGTGAATTTATTAGGACGCCCGAGCGAGCGCAGTTTCGCCTCCTCAACAATTATTGCTCCGTGCATGTAACAAAATTTAGACTCTGGTTAGTCAGTTTACTTATACATTGCTTGAGGCGGAGTTGGCAAGTAAGTATGCAGAACGAATGAGTGGTAACGGCCAATCGGTGAGCAATTGAACCGATTCTTTGTTAAAACGTATATGCGCGTGATGTCCCAAGGAGTAACGTCCAACATTTCTGAAAAACATGTTGGATTACAAGTTATAGTACAATGACGCGACACTGAAGCCTAACTTAAAACTTTAAATGTGGTATTTTGAAGTCTTGTATTGACTAGTAATTTCTGTACTGTAATGAAATATATTAGCTAGTAGTATTTGTTCATTCATTCATGAATGTATTTATTTGGTTTTGTTTATGCATATATGTCTTGGATTCTTACGAGCGATTTCGTGCGCACTTTTCTGCAAGGAATGAAACCTCTTAGAACCGGTAGATGGAGAGAGGGCACCTTACGGACATTGCCCGACCTTCCCTTTTTCAAAATGAGAAAGCGGGAACAATCAGTTACGATATTGAGTCATAGTGAAGAACCAGACATCTTCAGTGTAGAGTCAGCGTAGCCAACAGGAAAATCAATCTGTGTAAATTTGAGCAAACATTCTATCGTCACTGAAAAATAATATCTATGCGAATTTTCGTTAATACGATGTCAAAGTTTACCATAAACATCAACATAACACTATTTGTGCGCGTTAATTTAACTGCAGCTGTTATTGGGAGAACAAGCATTTGAAGAGATGTTACTTTTGTCGATGCAGATGCTTGCTTGCCTCTCTAACAGTAGCGCTTCCGTAAGGGATTTCGCATCAGTATTAAAGCCGGGGCAGAGATCACACTGATTAAATTACATAGACCTAATATAGAAGTACACGTGCTACACTGCATAAAACATTTAAAAATGCAGAAGTCTCAAAGTATAAACATACACAAAAGAAAAAGAAAACGTTTGTGTTCCCAGGTGGTATCTTGTCCTTACCAGCTGATTTGAAATAGAAAAAGAGAAATAGTGCCGTGTTCCCTGAGGCTGTAAACAAAAATGGGTAAAGGCGGGGTCTCCAGAGATAAAGGAAAGTTGAAGAATTCTTAAAACTTCTAAATCTGACACTTCCGAATCTGGTAAAAAGCGCTGAGCTCGTTATTAGATTTCAGAAAATAACGAACACGGTGACATTCAGTATAACTGCTGCGTTCATTATCCGGTGGTTACAAAACATGATGTCCTATGTGAATGCACTTAGCTTAAAAGGGGGAACTCAGCGCCGAGGTAGATTACTAATTGTGGCTTCTTAAATAGCATGGCCCCAGCCTAGAAAACCGGTAAGGTACAAGTCTACAACCGAGTATCACAGTCGGCTGTGAAAGGATATTTATCGCTTGATATTTTCTTGCATTTGGCTCGTTCTGAGCACAAAGTGAACTTCGATTACTACGCCATTAAGTCCTGGTCTGTTTTTGTAGTGAATGTTTTAATGTGCAATTTATTAAATGAAGAAATGAACCTTCAATAAGTTGTAGGTACTCGGAATAGAATGGATGTTGCAAGAACATTTCAACGTATTTCATGGTTACTGCATTTGCGCATCTTTCTGTATATTCTGTCTTTATTGCGTTGTTGCAACATTCCTCCGTATGAAGCAACTCGCCTAAGCATCCGTTTTAGCTAAGAATGTTTCAAGGGTCAGATAAGTTCCTGAACCTTTGACAGAAAAATTGCACTGGATTTTTCTTTCCTTTCGACGATACAGTAAAAACAAAAGTGCTCGTATTAAGGAAATATTGGACTCATCTGTATGTCATTTACTACACGTGGAAAGAAATTAAACAATGCAGAATACATAAATTTATGACACCAGATTTTCAGCTACTCTCCTCCATTTTTTCCGCAATAGTTGAAGATATTCTACAAATGAAGATTGGGGGATGACGCTTAAAACATTGCATAGAGAACACAAAATACGCAATATTTCTAAAAATATTCGGCAGAGCCCACGCCTTCCGGGAATCGGTTTCATGCGAAGCAGTCACCAAGTACTTCTATGCTGTATTTTATGGCTTTGAGCCAAGCGTTAAGAGGCGGATCGACGTGGTTTTTTCAAGTGAAGTAGTTGTGTGCACATCGTGGGTTTACCAGGCACGTTGATAACACTGGCATTTAAAGGGTAACTTATGGTGTGACGTAACGTCAGCACTCACGTTAGAGTACATACGTTAGTGTTATCGAAGGGAAGTGCACTTTACGGTGAAATTATGTCAATATCATACGTAACTTTCGTTAGCCTACTCCTGTGGGACCCAGCAACGCTTCAATGTAGCTTGCTGAATCATAGGAATAAAGATGTAGTGCTTATTAGACTGCTAAAAAAGCGGAGCCAACGCTGGAACAGCGATTGACGTTAGCTCGACATAATGCCTGTATCGTAGGAGCACATATGTAGTGTTCATTGTTTTCATATAAGGTTAGATAACCAGTATCACAACCACAACTGACGGTGCACCGCCATTACGCCTGCATAGGCTGTTTTTCTAAAGCAATTTCTAGATATGGCATGGCTGGGGTCCTGCTGGGGTCCTAATTCCTGCAGGGGTCCTAATTTTAAATGCCAAGCATTTCTTAGCGAACTTCTGCGACTTTGAGCGTATCTATCTATCTATCTATCTATCTATCTATCTATCTATCTATCTATCTATCTATCTATCTATCTATCTATCTATCTATCTATCTATCTATCTATCTATCTATCTATCTATCTATCTATCTATCTATCTATCTATCTAGCCGCCTACGACTTTGTGCTGCCCTGGCCGTTTTGTTGATAGGATGTACACCAAAATTGGTATGGCGTAACATGACCTTATGACGAACATTAATGACAGGTCAAAACATGAAATTCATGATATCCATGTCATGAACGACATGATTTACGTGCCACTGTTGTGGTGCTCTTGCGGCCGTTTCGTTAGTTCGAATTATACCAAAATTGATATGACGTGACAAGGGTGTATGACAAATGTAAGTGACAGGTCCTAACGTGCAAATCACGACAAGCATGTCATGTACCGCATGACTTGCGTGCCACGCTCATGGCGCGCTGGCGGCCGTTTCGCTAGCTTGATATATACCAGAATCGGTATCGCGCGACGTGACTGTGTGACGAACACAAATAACAGGTGGTAACATGAAAATCATGGCACACATGTCATGTGCAGCATGACTTACGTGCCACGCTCATGGTGCGCCGGCGGCCGTTTCGCTAGCTTGATATACACCAAAATTGGTATCGCGTGACGTGACTGTGTGACGAACACAAATAACAGGAGTTAACATGAAAATCATGACACGCATGTCATGTACAGCATGACTTACGTGCCACGCTCATGGTGCGGTGGCGGCCATTTCGCTAGCTTTATATACACCAAAATTTGTATCTTGTGACGTGAGTGTGCGACGAACATAAATAACAGGAGTTAATATGAAAATCATGACACGCATGTCATGTAGAGCATGACTACGTGCCACGCTCATGGTGCGCTGGCAGCCGTTTCGCTAGCTTGATATACACCAAAATTGGTATCGCGCGACGTGACTGTATGACGAACGCAACTAACAGGAGTTAACAGGAAAATCATGACATGCATGTCATGTACAGCATGACTTACGTGCCACGCTCGTGGTGCGCTAGCAGCCGTTTCGCTAGAGCTCGATATACACCGAAATTGGTATTGAGCGACGTGACTGTGTGACGAACATAAATAACAGGTGGTAACACGAAAATCATGAAATGCATGTCATGTAGGGCATGATTTTGACGCCACGCTCATGGTGTACTCGCGGCCATTTTGTTAACTGGATATATACTTAAATTTGTATGGCATGACAGGAGTGCGCGACGAACATAAAAAGCAGGTGGCGCATCGTATATATGTAGCAGAATATATGTTTCATTAGCATGGCATATACCAGATTTTACACGCATGCATGTATGACAATCTCGCGGTATATAGCGAACTAGATGTCATGACATGAATGAGTGCATTAGCGTCAACTGTGGATTTAAAGTGGTTGTCGCGTCTGAAAATCTACGTTGAATTATCTCCCGAAGCAAAGAGAACTCATACAACAAAATTTGGTTATTCATATTTTCGTTGTTCATATTTTCTTCCATTGTGTGCTATTTCATTTTGCTTAAGCTTCGACTGTGTACGAAATGTTCCTTTCCACTTATATGAAACCACTTTTTCTGCGTGACACGCTGTTCATATTGCTTCAGTTATATGCTTTTGCATTCTGTGTAAGCTTCAACACTGTATTCAATGTAGCTTTTTTTCTTACGTTTGTAACCGCTCCTGCAAAGGCATCTCATCAGAGGCTGTAGTGCTTTTGAAAGAAATAAGAAAATTAAAATAAATTAATTGAATAATAATATTTAAATAAATAAATAAAACCTTCTGCAAATGCGGTGCCTTCATTGAAGTATCCAGACATGAACTGGGAAGGTGGTTCCACTCCGCAAAAGGGCGCAACAGTGACTCAGGCAATATAATCCCCCTTTATAAAACACCCGGATATCTTCCGCGGTCGTCTGGCCTGTGATTCACGCTCCCTGCCGCGTGTCAAAAGCCATTATAGTAGAATCTTGTTCTTGTTAGTTGATCATGCCCAAAACAACAGGTGGCGCAACAGGTGTGTGGTTACTGTGCGTTGTCGTCCTCATCGTCACTGCCACACATGTTACCCTTGGACGCGGTTGTAGTCTACATTGGTCAATGCCCTTACTAAGTCGTCCTTGTTTCGAGAGATCGCGTGACTGCCCTGTGATTCCAGGAAGAAGACAACACGGGGATTCATTGAGACCTGCAGTGAACAATCGGGGAATCATCAATAGGGTGGTCATCAACCCCTGTGTGTTCTGCAGTCACAGGCAGCTCGCAATAAACAGTCGTCACGTAGTACTTGCGTTGAATTACCGTTTCTTAGAAAAAAAAAAAACATTGTCTCTTGGAAATTGTATGTGTCACTATGAGCTTAGGGGTTCTAATGAACACTTTGGGCTGCTTCTTGAGGTTCGTTATCTTTCTACCTTAGCAGGTAGCTAGCACGAGACGTAAGTGGGGTGAAACCTCTTTGGATGAGCATTGAGTTATGTATAAATATAAATCTGTCTTTATTGTGGCCGAAATTTAGCGGCTTGCGCAAGGTTTGTTCACTCTGTAGAATACACGTGTAAACAAAAACAGCGCCGCTAATGATGGTTTTAAGGTAAGAATCTCGGGAAGTATGGGCCACTATGGTTCCCCACATATTGTTAGAAGTCATAACAAGAATAATTACCAAACATCGTGTAATGTAAGGCACAGCAAACGCTAGCTTGCAGATCTTTCATTGAACGAGAAACATTGTCTACCCGCATTGAAAACTTACGTGCTGCATGCCATATATTCAGTTCACAGAAAGGAACGATGCCGCTCAAAATTTCAGTTGCAGTGTTTTATAAGTGAAACTTAGACATGATTCAAAATCTTAGTGAATACATATGCCTCGACTATCTTGGTATGTTTTTAAACCCCATTAGAAAACTGAAGCTTGATTTCTTAAGAAACGCCAAGGAATAACCTTTGGCAGTATTGTGTGGTCTAATTTCAGAGTTCCAAACTGTTGAGAGTTGCGCCGTGCGCTTTCTGAGGTTTACAAACAGGAACTTTTCGTCTGTTTCTTTCCTTCAGCAGTTGTTATAATCGAAAACTCATAAATGTTTTCTGCGTTGCCGTGAGCTTTTTATTTTTAAATGCGAAGCATTTCTTAGCGAACTTCTGCGACTTTGAGCGTATCTATCTATCTATCTATCTATCTATCTATCTATCTATCTATCTATCTATCTATCTATCTATCTATCTATCTATCTATCTATCTATCTATCTATCTATCTATCTATCTATCTATCTATCTATCTATCTATCTATCTATCTATCTATCTATCTATCTATCTATCTATCTATCTATCTATCTATCTATCTATCTATCTATCTATCTATCTATCTATCTATCTATCTATCTATCTATCTATCTATCTAGCCGCCTACGACTTTGTGCTCTCCTGGTCGCTTGGTTCATCGAATGAGCACCAAAATTCGTACGGCGTAACATGACTGTATGACGAACATAAATGGCAAGTCATAACATGAAAATCATGACACGCGTGTCATGTACAGCATGATTTACATGCTACCCTCATGGTGCGCTGGCGACTGTTTCGCTAGTTTGATATACACCAAAATTGGTATCTTGCGACGTGACTGTGTGACGAACATAAATAACACGAGTTAACATGAAAATCATGACACGCATGTCATGCACAGCATGACTTACGTGCCACGCTCATGGTGCGCTGGCGGCCGTTTCGCTAGCTTTATATACACCAAAATTGGTATCTTGCGACGTGACCGTGTAACGAACATAAATAACACGAGATAACATGAAAATCATGACACGCCTGTCATGTACAGCATGACTTACGTGGCACGCTCATGGGGCGCTGGCGGCAGTTTCGCTAGCTTGATCTACCCCGAAATTGGTTTTGCGCGACGTGAGTGTATGACGAACATAAAAACTCGAGTTAACATGAAAATCATGACACGCATGTCATGTACAGCATGACTTACGTGCCACGCTCATGGAGCGCTGGCGGCAGTTTCGCTAGCTTGATATACACCAAACTTGGTATCTTGTGACGTGACTGTGTAATGAACATAAATAACACGAGTTAACATGAAAATCATGACACGCATGTCATGTACAGCATGACTTACGTGCCACGCTCATAGAGCGCTGGCGGCAGTTTCGCTAGCTTGATCTACCACGAAATTGGTATTGCGCGACGTGACTGTGTGACGAACATAAAAACACGAGTTAACATGACAATCATGACACGCATGTCATGTACAGCATGACTTACGTGCCACGCTCATGGGGCGCTGGCGGCGGTTTCGCTAGCTTGACCTACCCTGAAATTGGTATTGCGTGACGTGACTGTGTAACGAACATAAATAACACGAGTTAACATGAAAATCATGACACGCATGTCATGTACAGCATGACTTACGTGCCACGCTCATGGGGCGCTGGCGGCGGCTTCGCTAGCTTAATCTACCACGAAATTGGTATTGCGCGACGTGACTGTGTGACAAACATAAAAACACGAGTTAACATGACAATCATGACACGCATGTCATGTACAGCATGACTTACGTGCCACGCTCATGGGGCGCTGGCGGCGGTTTCGCTAGATTTATATACACCAAAATTGGTATCTTGTGACGTGACTGTGTAACGAACACAAATAACACGAGTTAACATGAAAATCATGAAACGCATGTCACGTACAGCATGACTTACGTGCCACGCTCATGGGGCGCTGGCGGTGGCTTCGCTAGCTTGATCTACCCCGAAATTGGTATTGCGCGACGTGACTGTGTAACGAACATAAATAACACGAGTTAACATGAAAATCATGACACGCATGTCATGTACAGCACGACTTACGTGCCACGCTCATGGGGCGCTGGCGGCGTTTTCGCTACATTTATATACACCGAAATTGGTATTGCGCGACGTGACTGTGTGACGAACATAAAAACACGAGTTAACATGACAATCATGACACGCATGTCATGTACAGCATGACTTACGTGCCACGCTCATGGGGCGCTGGCGGCGGTTTCGCTAGCTTGACCTACCCTGAAATTGGTATTGCGTGACGTGACTGTGTAACGAACATAAATAACACGAGTTAACATGAAAATCATGACACGCATGTCATGTACAGCATGACTTACGTGCCACGCTCATGGGGCGCTGGCGGCGGCTTCGCTAGCTTAATCTACCACGAAATTGGTATTGCGCGACGTGACTGTGTGACAAACATAAAAACACGAGTTAACATGACAATCATGACACGCATGTCATGTACAGCATGACTTACGTGCCACGCTCATGGGGCGCTGGCGGCGGTTTCGCTTGATTTATATACACCAAAATTGGTATCTTGTGACGTGACTGTGTAACGAACACAAATAACACGAGTTAACATGAAAATCATGAAACGCATGTCACGTACAGCATGACTTACGTGCCACGCTCATGGGGCGCTGGCGGTGGCTTCGCTAGCTTGATCTACCCCGAAATTGGTATTGCGCGACGTGACTGTGTAACGAACATAAATAACACGAGTTAACATGAAAATCATGACACGCATGTCATGTACAGCATGACTTACGTGCCACGCTCATGGGGCGCTGGCGGCGGCTTCGCTAGCTTGATCTACCCCGAAATTGGTATTGCGCGACGTGACTGTGTAACGAACATAAATAACACGAGTTAACATGAAAATCATGACACGCATGTCATGTACAGCACGACTTACGTGCCACGCTCATGGGGCGCTGGCGGCGTTTTCGCTACATTTATATACACCGAAATTGGTATCTTGTGACGTGACTGTGTAACGAACATAAATAACACGAGTTAACATGAAAATCATGACACGCATGTCATGTACAGCATGACTTACGTGCCCCGCTCATGGAGCGCTGGCGGCCATTTTGCTAGCTTGCTCTACCCCGAAATTGGTATTGCGCGACGTGACTCTGTGGCGAACATAAAAACACGAGTTAACATGAAAATCATGACACGCATGTCACGTACAGCATGACTTACGTGCCACGCTCATGGGGTGCTGGCG
Organism: Rhipicephalus sanguineus; assembly: GCF_013339695.2. NCBI lineage: Eukaryota > Metazoa > Arthropoda > Arachnida > Ixodida > Ixodidae > Rhipicephalus > Rhipicephalus sanguineus. Next base: position 123,065,717 of record NC_051182.1, read on the forward strand.
GCCGTTTCGCTAGCTTGATATACACCAAAATTGGTATCTTGCGACGTGACCGCGTCAGGAACATAAATAACACGAGTTAACATGAAAGTCATGACACGCATGTCATGTACAGCGCGACTTGCGTGCCACGCTCATGGGGCGCTGGCGGCCGTTTCTCTAGCTTGATCGACCCCGAAGTTGGTATTGCGCGACGTTACTGTGTGACGAACATAAATAATAGGAGTTAACATAAAAACCATGACACGCATTTCCCTTAATGATATACAAGACGATGTATGCAGCTCTTTGCTGGCTGCTTCGCATTACATCGATTCCCACAATGCGTGGGATCTGCCGGCTTTTTCGAATGAGGTGTTCACGAATTCAATCGACGACGTTTTTGTGTAGGCTATGCAGAGGTAGGCAACTAAATTTCGCCTTGTTTTTGCATCTCTTTTCTTCGGGGTTCGCGTCATCACCTTACTTCATTGCAAGAGCTCTTGACAATGTTATTGCGATGCGACTGAAATACGATGAAGAAAACGCACTCCTACTGAGAGGACGACAAATCCTTTCGGCTCTTGACAAGAAAATGTTTCTACCTTCGTCACTGGAAAGCGTGCTTTCTAAGTACGTTGCAACAGCATCTTTTTCTGTTTTTCCTTCTTTGACATCTTTGTGAAGGTATTCTCGCGTTTCCCCTAATCTCACAATATCACTTCTACGCTTCCAGGTACACCACCTCAGATTTCCCTCCACCACTGCCACCCACCGAGCCGCCGTCCTCCATGGTGGACCCTCACGGCGGCTTCTTCCGCCCCAAGACCGGACCTCCCCCGACGGCCCCGGTGCCCGACAAGGGTCCCGTGGTATACGCCTTCCTGCTCCAGTGGCCCACCAGCGGCTTTCTGCGACTCGGCTCGATGTATTTCAACGCAAAAACGCACGTGCAACTCATAGGCCACGCCCCTCGACTCACGTGGAAGCCCGTCGGTCAGCTGGTGCTCATAGACCTGCCGCCGCCCCCGGTCAATATCGCCACACGTGTCGGAGTCTGGGTACTGAGAATAACGAACGTGGAACCCACGCCACCTCCGGGCGCTTTCTGAGACGTTGCTGTTGAAAGCATCACCGTTGCTTACACATCGCCAAGTGTGAAGAGCTCATTCATAAAATGTATTTTGGCAATGCAATTCTGTTAACAGATTTAGTCATGCGTTTTATATGCAAAAAGTGCAGCTTAACGCAGCCCTCTCCTTCCCCCTACCCACAACCTAACAATTTGTGAACGGTCTCCTGACCTAACGTGTTCTCTCTCGCCGTACCATCAGTGGTTGGCATTGTGCAATGATGGTCAAACTAATGACTGCCAGTTTTGACCAATGATATCAAGTTAATGGCTGATTTGCAGTAGTGGCGGCAGATATTCGGTACAGTTTCCTAGACTTGGATAAGTAATGGGTGACATCGTCTAGTAATCAGTAGCGTCGGAGGTAATGATGGCAAATATTAGCTCGTACTGTCTAACCTTTCTTAAATATGGCGAAAGGATTGGTAATGTGGGGTTACGGCAGAGAAATATCGGTTAGTGTTCCCGTATCCCGGCTAAACTGCGGTTAATGTCGCCTAGACGCTGGTAAATGTTGGACAATGTGGCTACTATGGATTCAACGTTATCTGCTGGTATAGGAGCACCTTTGTCGCTATTCATTGTCTATCCAGTGAAACCCTGGCTGGTACACAGAAGAAAAGAATTTGAGTTGATTATTCCTGAAATCTATAGTGTTTTTTTTTAGTTAGCCACATCATGGCACACATATTAATCTATTGGCGATCCGCGGCAATAAGAGACCAGACGTGCGTGTAGTGCTCCTAACCAAAGTAAGAGAACGCAACGCGTATTATACTCTTAATCCTTAATATACGCGACATTAGCATCACACCACTCGGAGCCGTTTCGCTGCGATTTTTTTTCATTGAGTGGGTAAACATGTTTCTCAATGTGCTTTACTGTCACCGTAGAAACTATCACACAGTAGGTCTAACTACTTCATCATACCACGGATAATGCAAAATTATTATGCGAAACGATCACGCTATGTTCTCTCACTTAGAATTGTTGTTATGTTTCGGAAAATAAAGTAAACCTTCAGCTTCCTCGAAACCTGAAATATTTCGGCTTAGAACAGCTTACACTCAATTTATAAATTAGAAAAATCGCACGGTATTTATCCGTGATAATAGCGACGTAGTCTTGAATGCTTTTACATTTCTGAATTACATCTTGCAAGGCCATCATACCTACAACTATACATATAAACGAGGCATCTGTTATTCAGCAGAGGAGAAAAAATACAACTTGTTTCCGTCTTTGTCTCTCATAACAGATGCAAAATGCTAAGCATTTATTTGCCATATATAATGCGCGGAGGATTAGTAATGATATTCAGTTGTGTAGCCTCTGATATCGACCGTGTTTTCGTTCTCGAAATTCATTCCGGCTGCACATTCTTTTAAGAATTGCGGCTTAGACCAAGGAGGTGGGTGGTGTGATCAGTGTCAACTTATTCAAACGTTGGTGCAACACCCTAAAAGAAAGCACTGCACATATGCCTGACGTGGTCAGGCAGACTGTAGGTCGTTCTTGCGCTTTATTAAGGTGTCTACTGTGACCATTTTTATTCATAAAATGTTAAAATAAAGGTGACACTACCGAAAATGTCCTGCTGTTGTCTGAGCCGCTACAAAGCGAATGATTAGTAATCCCTTTCATATGAAGTGCACGTTTATATTTTTGCCCTGATTTTATTGAAGTAACGTCAATGCGTTTGAAAATTTTGTTGTTTACGATATACAACGCAGTTGAGCATTCCTGCAAAGAGTACGCTGCCACTCTATGAAGTTACACATGTGGGAATGAGTAAGACAAAAGCACTGTAGCCATCAACAAAAAAATATTCTTTGCAGGCGGACTTACACACGCTTTTTTATAGAGTGAAATATTCCTTAATTTATTATTTTTGCCACACGTTCTCCTAGTACGCGCTAATTGCACGTGACTCGTTTTACAGCACTCTTGTGTACACACTCCTAAGCTTATGATATTCTTTAAGTTCAGACAAGGAAACAATAACCTAAGCATTCGGTTTATCACCCCACTGTTTAAAATCAAGCCTGCGTTGTAAGTTCATTGCACTATTTCATCCGCTTGCTTCATTAACCTCTCGCTCAGCTATCGGCGCAGTGGTCGTCGAACTGACTTCGCAATCATTTTTAGTAAGAAAAAAAGGAACACCTGAGGTTAGCAGTTCCGTTCTCTCTTTTTCTTCGTTATTTTATCTGCGTGTGGACACAATTTGCGATACTTGTGATAAGCACGACATGAAAGATGGCTAAGAAAAAAAAGCCTCGTAACGGAAACTGAAAGATTTAACAATGGAGAAATCAATGGGGTCTCTTGAGACGTCCTTGCGTCACCGGAGAAGCAGACGCTATTATGCAAATTGGGGTCAGCTAAAGGCGGTAACCTAAGGTTCTTTTGCGGGGCATCAGATAGGTCATTAGTTGTCTCAAACAGGTCATCGCACGTTTGAAATATTGTCAAACTTGTGAATTCGAAACGGGAAGGCAAAAAGGTAATTTGAAACGCTACTTGCTCAAAAAAAGAATGCGTAACTGCGTAAGGCTAATGTCCGTTTCAAAAATTATTTTTAGCAGCCCAAGACAGTCCTTTTTTCTTAAGGTACCTTGAGTAAGGGATAAAGAGGTGTATTGTTTTTTATGGAGCTTCGTAACAGTGGCGACGGCCCTTAAACCTACGCCTGGATTCGGCTGAAAACCTACAAGTTGTTATCCCGGAGTAATAAGGTATTAGGTGTATTTGATTGGCGAAGTGAATAGGGATTCCTAAACGTAACGTCTAATGTTCTTAGGTCACCAACTACCGGACATCTGCCGGGCTGCTGAACATTGAGGAAATCTATGTTATGGAGGAAGAAGGATGTCTTAACTCCACAGAAACGCTAATCTTTCACATAATGAGATAGATAGATAGATAGATAGATAGATAGATAGATAGATAGATAGATAGATAGATAGATAGATAGATAGATAGATAGATAGATAGATAGATAGATAGATAGATAGATAGATAGATAGATAGATAGACAGACAGACAGACAGACAGACAGACAGACAGACAGACAGACAGACAGATAGACAGATAGATAGATAGATAGATAGATAGATAGATAGATAGATAGATAGATAGATAGATAGATAGATAGATAGATAGATAGATAGATAGATAGATAGATAGATAGATAGATAGATAGATAGATAGATAGATAGATAGATAGATTTTTAGGCAGATAGTTGCCACGTTCTCACTTGACTACGGATTGCGTTGCATACCTACCAATCACTGTAAAGCGGCCGGTTCAAGCAAAGGGATCAATGTCGCCATATTATTGCTGTTCTTGAGGCCAATATTTGTAGTCGGCTTTATGTGCAGCTCTTTATGGTAACCCTCTGGGCTTGTTGGTGTTAAATGATGCAGCGCTCGTCTGTGTCAAACTTCTTCTCTGTCCTTGTCTTCTGTGCATTTACCCTGTGTGAGATCTTTAGCGATCTCTTCAGCTCCCAACGGTGAAGTTTTTGTCCGTGGAGCGCTCTTCATTGCTTGTAGCACGACCTCTTGACAAATCCTTCAATGAACATAGTATCCCCACAGGTTGTATCGTGTTCTACAGGGGTTGCTACTTGTTTACGAAAGAGGACATTCACATGGGCAGCTGAAAACGTAAGCCTTGCTTCATGCACAGTTTGTTGTACCGATTAGATCAGATTACCGTGGACAACACGCGTGGGCGTACACATAGTATCGTGAGGCGTATTATTTCACGGTGCTCGTTGTGTGCTTCCTGGAACGGGGATGGTTCGTTAGCCTTTAGACACTGCACTTGTAAACGTGAATATTATGCCTAAGGGCAAGTCTATGTCACAATAACAAAAAAAAAGACGTGTCTTGGTACAAGTGTTTTGACTAGTGACCTCGGATGTGTTTTTCGACTGGTACGGTATTCGTACGCACGACGTGCTCTGGCACACTGGAACGGCCATGCCATCATGTTCTTCATGTTAACGATGATGTTCTCAGTCGATTTTGCTGAACCCCCCCACCCTACCCCGCAGTTCGCGCTGAAAACTGAATTACTCAATAATATCTTGATGGGGGAGCATTCCTGCCTTTTTTCTTCAAACCTGGCATAGCCTTCAATACTAAGAATGGGGCATGATTTACTTTAAAGGTCAATATCTTGAAAGAGCCGAAAATTAGACTGTCTCCAATTCTCACTCACAGCAGCAGTGACAGTGCTGTCTTACTTCAGCGCTCTGGCGCCATCCGATCGCCAGGTAAAGGAACATTGGCGTCATCAGTTCATTAACTGGTAGTGGAGCTAGCGGTACTGGGGCCAATGAACCGACAACGCAATTCAGCCCGGTAAAGAGTGAAGAAAACCAGAGGTCACGAATCTCTTTTTTGTTCACTTTTCACACCTTTTTGTGTTTTTTTACTGGCGTGCACGTAATTTGTGATGCTTGTGGTTGGCGTAATATTGAGCAGGGCACTTAAACTGAAGCCTCCTAACGGAAATTTAAACTTAAGTTTAAGCGATGAAGAAGGACTTATCCGGCTCTCTTGAGACATCCGGGGGCCACTCGGGAACGGGACGCTGTTACGTAACTCGGTCTGGGATAAAGGCAATAACATGAGCATCTGTCTGGGGCCAAGACACTAGCGCGGTCATTAGTTCTTTCAAAAAGGCCATCGCACGTCCTGAAAGATCGTCGAACTTGTGAATCCGACGCAGAAAGGAAAAATTAGCTTGAAACGATGCTTCGCTGAGAACACAGAATGATAGGGGCAAATATATCACTGATCTAGAATTTTCAATATTTTCGAAATTTTCGGCATCATGCAGCTATAATTCTTTTTATTCAACTAGAATAAAAAATTCATAGCGTGTAAACAAAGCGTGTAACGAACAGTCAAATATTTTATGGGAATATTGACGCCTACACGATGCTGTTGCCTTCCTCTTCATACTGAAAGCAAATGTTGTGATAATGTTGTGATTGTGTGTTTCATGGTAAGTGTAATTATTTGCCTTAGTTTGCATTCCTATGTATGACAAGCCGTACCGAATAACTGAGTTTGGATGTCTACATAAAAAACTTATTTAACCGCTTTGAACTTGTGGTCGACTACCTGACACTCATGCGTTGTTCGTTTGTACTGCACTTGCGCATATCATATTCGACTGTACAAAATTTTGTGCCATTATTATTATTACTATTTTGTACTACATATCTGTCTGCTAAGCGTGAACGAGTAGCCGGTGCCACCATAATGGCACCAACCTCTCCTATTCATCATAAAAAAAGTGCGTAACCATGTTTTTTATTAGGCATATTATCGTTACCGATGACTCATAGAACTTAAGCCTTCATTCCTGCTTTGTTTAAAACGCAACAATGTTTATCTACCGCTTCAGAGCTATATAATCTTCCACCTAAGAGCTACAAGTGTTGCCGCAACTGGAATTTCTTTCAAAGCATATGACTGGCGCAGTTATATGCTTTGAAAGAGGTCATGCTGAAAAAGCCGCCCATCGCCATCGCGTCCACGCGGATTCTATCAAACTCTCCAAGCGTGGTGACTTGTTGACGAGAAAGACCATTCACATCCACGTCTGCCGGTGCAACCCCGTTTTCTCAGAGTTCGATGCACCGGTGAGCGCAGATTACCACGCACAGATAACGGACGTATAGCCGCGGACTTTTTATGATTGTTTTATTTCATTGCCGAAGGCAGTCCTTTCCTAGAGGAGGAAAAGTTCACTACACTTTTTCAGAGGCACTGAGTTGTGAACCCGAGGCCGCGTCGCGTTACTTTTGTTTCGAGCAGTGAGCTCCCGTGTTTTTCCGCGGTGTCAGATGCAGCTTCTCGCAAAATGATGTGGTCATGCTTCCGTCAATGGCAAATTTCATCCCGATAATCAAGCTGTCATTACAATTGCTGAATATAATGACTGCAGTACTCTTATAATTCTTCATAATAACTCCCAGGGGTCTTTTTTGAATTCTTTGTTTTCCATATAACGCGACGCATTTCTTAGCAAACCTTTGGTACTTTTAGCATTTCTATCTATCTATCTATCTATCTATCTATCTATCTATCTATCTATCTATCTATCTATCTATCTATCTATCTATCTATCTATCTATCTATCTATCTATCTATCTATCTATCTATCTATCTATCTATCTATCTATCTATCTATCTATCTATCTATCTATCTATCTATCTATCTATCTATCCATCTATCTATCTATCTATCTATCTATCTATCTATCTATCTATCGATCTATCTATCTATCTATCTATCTATCTATCTATCTATCTATCTATCTATCTATCTATCTATCTATCTATCTATCTATCTATCTATCTATCTATCTATCTATCTATCTATCTATCTATCTATCTATTACATCTGAGTGCTATCGTGATCGCCTCCTTAACTTGGTGCAGACCAAAATTGCCACAGGAGGCTAAGATGATTTGACGAATATAACTGTCGGTCATAACATGAAAAATCTCAGAATTCTGTCGCGTACGCTGTCAAACCGTTTCCTCCAGGCACGCCTGGCAGATATTCGTTTACCACGGGCCGCGGTGTACGGGTATGCGCCACGGGTGATTGAGAGTTTATATCTACCCAGGAACGGCGACAACAGACATCGGTAATTTAAATGCGAGAGCGTTAACCCTTTCGACCCTGGCGGTCTCAGTTGACACCATCACATAACATTTCCCCTAGCACCTCGGAAATGAAACCAAAACTGCCCGTTCTTGGGGAATACTTCTTCAATGATCCCCACTGCGATTGACACCAAAGTGGTGACATTCTTGCGGAGCTAGGAGCCACAAAGAAGGAGCTTGACCATAGTCTGAAACTCCTGAAATTATTGTGGGTCCCAGGTCACTGCGACATACAGTTAAATGAACTGGCCAATGCTTTAGCCCGGGCTTCCCTTGATGGACCAATAATTGCGGTACTCCCAGATGTAGAATACATAGCAGCGATCAGATATCGAAAATTAGCAATTTGTACAGATATGATGAAAACTATAACTAAATGGACAGAATATCAACACCTTAAATTTCTATGGAAACCGAAGTGGAGTCCACCCCCCCCCCCCCCCAATCTAGAAAGTTTGAAGTTATTATTACCAAATTTCGATGCCGTGTCAACCCATTATTCTTATATTTACACAGAGCTGGTCTGGCGATATCACGCCTTTGCCCATTTTGCGAAGAAACAGAATCTATTGAACATGACTTTATATCATGTCGCAACTATTCAATAATCAGGAAAAGACTTCTGGTTATTCCGTTTTCGACGACTGGTTTAAGTTTAACTGCCGGAAATGTTCTAAATTTCGGTGCCTCTGTTTTGGGACATTATCGTAGAGAAATTTTTGATGCTGTGTGTAATTTCATCCTAGCCACTAAGCGTATTTCAACATAATGTCTAATTTAAAAAATACTGGAAACTACTCGTGAAGTAATTATAAAATGTGATTAAAGGTGAGACATGCAGTCGAATTTGGTCGGGTCAGGTAAACTCAGCTGTCTGGTCGGCTCAAAATTTCAAACTTCCGTTATTATGATAGCACCTATATCCTTTTTTTTAATTAATGCAATTATCATCAATAGGCTACAATACCCTTTGTAATTTTATTGCTCTTTAACTTCGTAATTTTTTTCTACTTTAGGGATAAGGAGGTAAACAATAATGTAATTATCATCCATACGCTACAATAAGTCTTCTTGGCCAATCCCCCAGAGTGGGTATGCGCCAAACTTGGTAGGCTACAAACAAACAAACAAAGTCATGAATGATGCCGAGGCGGGTCAGCTGCGGCGAGTAAGCGCCATTTTCGGGTAGACGTACCGAAGCTGTTTCATTGAGTATCACACTGAAAAATGAGACGTACGTTCACATCTTGTGTACTCTAGTAAATATCAGGAAAAAAGATGTCATTTTTCTCATTTCACAACCGCTGAGCCGTGATCACCTAATTTGATGTAATGTCTGTAAATGCATCATTACTTGCACCACTGGCTCAATTTTTCGTTTGTGGTCTTCTGAGGTCATAACTATTAGGAAAACACGCACAAAAAAAGTCGCCGACCAAAATAAAAAATCCAGGGCTGAAAGGGTTAAGAAAAACTCTCATCGGCAGCGTTAACACCGAGGTATGCGAATAATAAAAATTAGGATCCCAGCAGGAATAGAACCCAAGCATTCTGCGTGGCAGTCAGCTATACTACCACAGAGCCATTCCAGCTCTAGAAACTGTTTGGAAAAACCAAAACCTATGCAGTCTATACAGGCGCAATACCGGTGCAATTTGATTTGTGGTTGTGGTGCTGGCTATATAAATTTATAACAAAACAAAAACACTACCTAAGTACTCCTACGATACAGACGTCATATCTGGTTAACATCTGGGGTTCCAGTATTGGCTACATCTAATAAACATTATATTTTATTCCTATGATTCAGCAAGCTATATTGAAGCATTGCTCGACCCCGGAGGAATACGTTAACGAAAGTTATACGTGCTATTCACATCATTGCACTGCAAGGGGCACTTCATCTCGATAATACTGACGTATGTGCTCTTACGTGAGTGCTGAAGTCACGTCGCACTATTAATTACCCTTAAAACACCAGTGTAGTTGACGTGCCTACTAAGCCCACGATGTGCACACAACTGCTACACTAACAAAAACACATCAATCCACCTCGTAACGCTTGGCTCAGAGCTATAAAATCCAGCATAAAACTACTCGCTGACTGATTCGCACGAAACCGATTCCCACAAGGCGTCGGATCTGCCGAATGTTTCTTTAATGCAACTGAATAACATGCCGATTTTGTAAGGGTATATTGAACTCTTTCTTCCCGTTGGTGTTACCGCTTGTGCTGCGTACTGTGTTAAATCGAGACGTCGCTCACATAGTTTGTTCTCTTTGTCCTTTTTTTCTTGAGATATTGGTTACCTTCCACACATTCGTGTTGACTTTCATTGACAATATGAAATAAAATAGGTGACTGAAGAAATATTACACGATTAAACGTTGTGATTAGCTTGAGTATATAAATTGCACGCATCTATTGGCACTCGACCATAACACGCGTATGAAAGGGCTGTAGTTGATGGAAACCTACGGTCAGCGGAAGCTGCAGCCATGGATCTTTAGTGATCCTGCCTTTCATCACTGAAAGAAAACGGTGCCAGGTGGAATCCGTTTTTAAAGGGGTACTGACACCATTTTTCTTAGGCGAGTTTACTCCGCCATACAAATCTCCTGTTAAAGGGATGGCTCTGAGCAAGTGCGAAGCTCAGCAAATGCTGATAAGATATTTTATTTTGATATTAAATTGAATTTTCTCACTGCGCACTTACCGACATCAGCACTAGCTTGACGGCAGGCTACAGTGCTAATTCAGGTGACTTCATGCGCGCAGCAGTCTGGCTAGTTGTGATGACGTCAGGCGCCAAAACTTCCAAGATTGCCGCATGTGCTTCACCAATACAATCAAAATGGCTGCTTGTGCGTCATCGACAGAGCCATGGTTCGGAGCAGCCGTGAAAGCGTCACGATATACAGTAAAACCTCGGTGATACGAATCTCAATGGGTAGCGTTTAATATTCGTATCACCAATAAACCAGCAAGAAGCACATTTTCGGCCATTTATTTACGCGAGAAGAAGTCCCGGATGTCCTTCTGGACCTTCTTCTTCGCCAGGTCGACCATCAACGAAGCCTGGAACGTAAAGAACTGTGCTGACGTGCTTTCACGAGCTCTCTCCGATGCCACGCTGCACCTCATAATGTCCAGGGCATGCATAATTTCGGCCGTCGACGGGGGCTGCTCACTGGCACTGCAGTCGTCGTCGTCATCGCTGCTCACCATTTCGGGATGTGAGGGCGCCACTTCCTTGACTATTTCGTCGATCGTGCGCAGTCCACACGTCGCAAGGTCGTCGTCTGCGGTGACAAAGTCGTCTGCGGAACAATCTAGGCCAAGTTGCTCCCATTCCTATATGTCGTCCTCAGACTCCTGCGAGGCTGTCGCCGTAGACTCCACAACGCCGCATTTGTCAAAGCAGTTCGCTATAATTGTGGGCGTGACACGATCCCACGCCATGGCAATGAAGTGCAGGGCGTCCAAAAGGGTGATCTGCAAGTTATCGTCTTTGCGTTCGATTTTGGCCAAGAGATGACGCACAAGAAGTCTTTTGAAGTAGTGCTTGGCATTCCGTATGATGCCGGCATCTAACGGCTGTAGATGGCTTGTTGTGTTGGCCGGCAGAAAAACTAATTTTATATTGCAAAGCGTAACTTGCTTAGGGTGTGCGGCGCACTGGTCCAGAAGCAGAAGGATGTTCCTGTTTTGGCTCGACATCTTGCGGTCCAAGTGTGTGAGGAACTCGAGAAACATCTCCGATGTCATCCAGGCCTTCTTGTTGGCCTTGTAAGTGCACGGAAGGCTCCCGGCCAACTTGAAGCAGCGAGGATTCTGATAGCGGCCAATGACGGTGAGCTTCATCTTCTCTGAGCCGTCGGCGTTGCAGCAAAATAAGACTGTTACGCGCTGCTTACTTTTCTGGCCGCCTTGACAAGAATCGCCCTTAAAACAAAGGCTTTTTTCAGGCTGCAGATTATAAAAGAGACCGGCCTCATCTGCATTAAAAATATTGCACGCTTCATAGCCAGCAATGAGTGACGGTAGCGTGCTTAAGATCCAGTCGTTAACAACAGCAGCATCGACTTTTTTGCCTTCGCCGCTGACGGTTTTGTGCGCTAGACCATGTCTAGCCTTGAAACGGTGAATCCATCCACTGGAGGCCTGAAAACAGTTCACGCCGAGTGACCATGCGATGTCAGAGGCTTTTTCTCGAAGAAGCTGGCCGTCGACATTCACCCCGGCAGCCGTAACCTCTCTAAACCATGTTAACAGGGCCTCCTCCACCTTTACATAATGTGCTCTCTTTGCCTCCTTCACATTTGCGCTGAAGCGTTGTACGTTGCGCATGATTTCATGACGCTGTCCAAGAATGGTGGAGAGAGTCGACGGTGCTAGATCTAGCTTTTTCACGATGTCGATTCGTTTTCTTGTGGGGTCTTCGTCTACCTTTTTAAGAATGTCGAGCTTCTCCTTGAACGACAGCGCTTTTCGCTTCCTCGACATGGTGCCTAGAAGGTACGTTCAGGGTGATCAGTCACGGTGAGACGAGTGAGGTCCGACAGATGGCAACTGCGAACGAGGAGATGAGAGAACTCCGGCGGAAAAGCCTGCCAATGGACTGCGCCAGCGTTGCGCCGTTGCTGCTCGCCGCTAGTGCCGCTAGGCCCGCGAGAATTCCGGCTGGGCCATCTGTACTCATAGAAGGGGAGGCTCACCCTTCCCCACTCACCTTTTGCTGGCCTCCCCCCGAGCTCGAAACATGGAACCGGTCCGACCTGCGGAGCCACTACGGCGGCTCCACACTTTGCAGGCCTCCCCCTTAGCTCCAAACATGGAACCGGTCCGACCGGCGGTCCCGCTCCGGTTGCTCCTTACAACGGTACCGCCCCCACCGTTCTTTTCTTGGTCTCTCTCTCGCTCTCTCCGGTGCGGAGAGGAAAGAGAGCACGTCTCGACGCGCACGCGGCCGCTTCGCTGGCTTCGCCGCTTGCCGTCGGCCACCGTTCACTCATTCGTATCACCCGTACCGTTGCGCATAAACGTTCGGAACACCCGAAATGTGGCCCATAGTATAATGAACCCTTCGGCCGGGACATTGTACGAATTCGTATCAGCCCGAAATTCGTACCAGCCGTGTTCATATCACCGAGGTTTCACTGTATTGCGCGACCACGTGGGGAGAAGCTCATACCGTGTGTGGTGTCAGGGTACAGTAGGAACCGAAACTGTGATTACTTTTTCAGGGTGCACTCATGCTTAGCAGTACATTTTCTAGGCTCTTGAGGGATTGGCCTTTGATTTGACTAAAAAAAACGACAACTGAAAATTTTCGTGCCAGTACCCCTTTAACTGTCCTTGACATACAAGTATAAACGATATACTTGTCAGAAAATAAAAGCTTGTTGTTCTTTAGCAAAATGATAATTTTCGCTTGACCACTGATACTGAAGTACCCGATAAAGTTTGAAACACCAAAGCACTTACCTCTTTTGAGTTCTCGTCGGCTCTTGCGGATTTTCTCCTTTACGACGAACAGTGCGCTTGCGTCATCAGTTCACTACCTAATTCTGCCAATTGCTTCATTTAATTTCATGTAGGTATCCGCACACTGTCCACTGAACTGACCCTGCGATTCTGTCCCTTAGAGAGGCAGGAAGGCCTATGGTCCCGAATACACTATTTTTGCCTTTCAATCATTTTTGTTAACTCTTCGCGTACGTGTAGTTTGAAATGCTTGTTATTAGTGCAATATCAGTCAGGAAATCGAACCTAAATCCTCATAACGGAAATTGAAGCACGAGGAGTAGCAATCACGCACGAAACAAAAAAAAAACGTTCTCTTGAGACGTGCGATAACGTCGTAAAAGCCGGTTTCTATTACCGACATAAGGATCATCTAGAGGCGATAACCCGAAAATGCGTTCGAGATCGAGCCCTTAGGACTTTGATCATTTCTTTCAAAAGGTGTGGTTGCGGGTCGTCTTGAAGGTGAAGGGACTTGAATATTCAAGATTTAAAAAAAAAGAAATAACCCTGAAACACGACTTTTCGCAAAGCACACAATAATACTGGCATGAGTTAGAGTAATCTCAAATTATCGATACTTTTCACAACGCAATAACCCAGATGGAATACACAACGGAAATGTAAGATGACAGACTTTTGGGCTAGATCGTTTGTTACGTTCATTGAAGCCATAGCGCTCATAAGACAGGGACCACAGAAAGAGGACAGGACGTGCGCTACTCACAACTGAATCTTTATTTCGGAAACATGTTGTACTTATACAGCAATGAAAAGACAGCAATCATCACCACAAAACCGTATCACAAGCGCAAGTCTGCATCATCTAGATACGCGATTTCCTTAGCACTAAGAGCAATCGAGGGCGCACTGACACAGCTGGTATCTTCTCCAGCAATCAACCATGCCTCGACAATTTCCCGCGTATATTTATCAAAGTTCCTCTGCAGAACTACGCACTCATTGAACATAGGTCGGCAGCCACAGTCATTACAATGCACTGATACATGCCCCTCGCGGTAACAGTCAAGCTTCTGTTTGTGCTCTCTGAGCCTATCATTCAGGCATCTGCCCGTCTGCCCGATACATACCTTGCCGCACGAAAATGGAAATCCATAAACAACACTTTGAGCACAGGCTACGAAAGGGCACTGGTGCTTCTTCGCGCATCCTCGGCGTTTCTTGTGGAAGGGGTCAGAACCCTTACAAAGGCTCACTAATTTCTGCGGAGCTGAAAACACCACGTCTACTTCCGCTTTGCTGGCCACCTTCTTAAGTTTGTGGGATAGCCCATGCATATATGGCACAGAAACGAACTTCCGCCTGTCTTTATTTTGCCTGCTCGAGCTTGCCGGTTCTTTTAACTTTCTTAACGCCTTCTCTCCCAATGACAGGAACACGTGATGTGGCGTTTTCAGCTCCACAGAATTTAGTGAGCCTTTGTAAGAGTTCTGACCCCTTCCACAAGAAACGTCGAGGATGCGCGAAGAAGCACCAGTGCCCTTTCGTAGCCTGTGCTCAAAGTGCGCTATGGCTTCAATGGACAACGGAAATGTTCGAGCCTGTTTCTTGAAAAGTACTTCATCGCTTTCTGTGGTGCATAAAGCATGGTGCCCCATCGTTACTCATTTTATTATGCAACACTTCCCACGATCGAGTTGGGTAATTTCGTTGTATTTCAGAGCTGCCTAACTGTGACATACGAAATATGTTCAGTGGTGATAAATATTCATGTTCGTGGAGGTTTATTTTAAGAGAAGAGTTTCTTATTATCTGAAATTTGACATGCACAAAGGTTTTTTGAAAAACAAAATGAAGGTTAATTCTTGTTGATCATTGCCATCCCATGAAATGATAATACATTCTTCCGAACATGTAGTACAGAGTGATGCAAGGCCACCTGCAGAACGCCACCTCTCTGTGTGTCCGCTTTTGTTGGTCGTTATTTTTTTGCCCTTTTTTTTCTCTCAAATTGGCTAGATGTCCTGGACATGCATTGTGCGCGGCGTTGCTGAAACCTCTCTCCTGTCATCAATGGTTACTACATTTTTTTTTTTCGAGCAGGTTTCAGAAAAACCTAGTCTCCCTTGACAATTAAAGCTGTAAAAAAACTCACAGGGTTCCTTGTGAATTCGCCTGACACAACTCGAAGGCGAAAACCATCTGCTTCTTATTCTTAGTCGCTGTATTGATCCTCTCCTGCCCCCCTCCGAAAGCTTTGTGCATTTAACGTGCTTTTGCACTGCTTCCGGTACCGGAGGCATTGCATGCTTTCTTCTCACTTGGCTTTGCGCTGCCTGCGGGTTGCGCCCACTATTCACCAAGCGACGACGTCACGTGATTGCGCCATCGTGTGACGCCATGTTATCTGTCGTCATAGAGGCGTCATGACGACACCACATGGTGACGTCATCATGTGATTATTTTTTTCATCCCTGGTGTGGACGCCGATGGTCAATTTTCGTGTTTGAAGATGCATCTAAGGCTCACGCCATATAATAATAACGAAATTTATTACCACTACTAATACTACTACTACTACTACTACTACTACTACTAATAATAATAATAATAATAGTAATAATAATAATAATAATAATAATAATAATAATAATAATTGCTTGGGTCGGACGTGTGAAATCCAGCATATGATTACGACTGACGCAGTTGTGGGGGACGCCTGGCTAATTTTGACCATCTGGGGGTTCTTTAACGTGCACATAAAAATAACAACAAAGGAGGTGCTCTTGCAATTCGCCCACATCAGCTGCTTGGGTAATGGGCTCATCCTCTTAGTTCGAGCAGCAGATAAGGACAATAGAGTTTCATCCATGGATATTAACAACCTTATCTCTCTAAGCTTTTCCTGGTGGAAGTCATTTTTGTAAAAAAAAAAATCTAAGGTCCTTATGACTGCTTGCTGATGCTATATCAGAGAAAATTGTTTGTGAAAACAATGAGTCTGTGGTATTTTCACATTCATGACTTTATTTCTGTAGATTCTTCATTTTCTTCATTCTGTGTTCGTTGTTTGCATGAGTCGCATAACTGAATGAAATTCCTTTTACATTGTGTGTGTGGATGATTAGCCGTGTTTGCTTTGACCCACGCAGTACAGATGCTCCCACCTAAACAGAGGCAAAGTCTTGCTATAATGTAAGTTAGATCTAATCAGGCAACTTTGGTGCTGTATGTATGTGCAGGACACTTGAGACACAAGAAAAATATTTCATAAAAATGCAATGACAGTACGGTGCCTGCAATCGTCTCAGAGCAACTCTACGACAAGGGGAAAGTACCTTGTTGCTGTGAAAATTACCTTTATAAGACTGAGCGACAGATAGATCTGTTTGAATCTTTTATGAAATTCATGGCTGTTCTTTATGTGCGAACGTTGTAGAGCGGCAAAACTTATGGCACACTAAATTCAGAAATAATCTGTTATATTCATCTTCGATCGAGGCCCAGTCCACGCAGTGAAAATGAGCTCGCTTGGCCTGAAGGAAATTAAGGTAGCTGCTCTGCTATGACAGGCCGCACAGTCCTTCCCAATGAAGGGACGGAATGCACAGCACGCATCATATCGTTATAAACACCCACCCAATTATCTATATATATATATATATATATATATATATATATATATATATATATATATATATATATATATATATATATATATATATATAGGTTACATCATATCATTCGACCAATGATACCAAACCAATCGTTCTAGTGTATTTCAAATGGCCAGTAGTCGCTCAGGCGGTATTTTTTTGTAAAAAATTTTGTGATGCCTGCGAGGCACCTCGAACTTCGAAGTTCGCATACGAAAGAGACACTGTGTCACAGAAAATTATTTGTACAAAATTACTGCGTCGAAAAATTACTACCAAACAATTCTTTTCTACATATCAACGCATCGATTTTCCGTGACTATTATAGATTATTCATAATGTCTTAATTTGTGTTATTTTTGGTTATGAAGAACATCGCAAATGCTGCACGTTTAATGTTTTTAAAACCACAATTTTCATCTCGCGAATAATATATTCAGTGTATGGGTATTATAATTTCATATAATAAATGGAAATAGCACTGCGAGAACGAATGAAGCAGAAACGTTGGGCCAAAACTGTGACAAATTTGGAAAAAAATTGCATTTTGACCCATATTGCGGCTTAATTCACTTTTGCAATGAAGCGGCCCAGGTAAAAATATCGCTTATACATCGTTATGTATTATGCTTTGTTGGTATTATGTATAAACCGTTTCAGATGTCCAACTTTTGTTTGAAGCGAGAAAAAATTGTCTAACTGAACAACCACAATGTTTAAGTTTTGCTTTGCCTCGCGTTCACTGCATAGCACATCAGTGCAGGATACCAGTGGGCGCCTTTTCAGCGGCGAATGCAAGCCGTACAACTGATTGTCACTTATTTAAGTAATAGCGCGGTGCACAATGTTAATGTTTCGACCATATGGCTAATGCGTAGTGTGATACGGCGCTGGTAAAGGTTGCGGAAATTATTCGCGCAAGAACACGAATAAAAATATGTGACAACGGCTGTCATTTTCTATGAAGCTAAGAATGGCTGTAAGCACGGTCTTATAAAACGAAAAAAAAATGTGTTCCTTATGCGTACTGCATTGACCTTAGCTGATTTCATAACTTCTGAAAACACCCTTACAAAAATTTGTACCAACCGTCAATAGACAGTTTATTGGGAAAAGTCGATAGAACCTACCGACGGTATAGTGAAAGTCGTTAGACCGTCTTATATGCCAGCAACCAACGTTCCGTCGACTATTGGCCACCGATAACCAATAGAAATTTCTCTAATAACTTTCAATAGACGCCAAAGGAACGTTAAATTGAAAGTTGTTAGACCGTTTTTAAACGTCCTATATACCAGCAACCAACATTTAGTCGACTACTGGCCTCCGATAACCAATTGAAATTTCCTTTATCACTTTCAATAGATGCTAACGGAACGGTAAATTGAAAGTTGCACTGTTTTTAAGCGTCCTAAATACCTGTTACCAATGTTTCGTTGACTACTGGTCATTGAAGCTTTGTTGATGCACCTTGCGTAATGGAGATTATTCTTGCTTTAGGAGAACAGCCGAATGTAAATGCAGGCGCTTCTGTGCTGCATGCCCTAGTCGCCCTGGCTTGCGCTACGGAAGGCACTTACACTTGGCCATCCTCCCAAAGTGGGATGATCTCAAGCAGGATATATAGCTGTAATAAATGTTGCTGTAATGTCCAATAAAGCTTTTTATAATGTAGTTCTCAAACATACCACATACTTAACATTGTGTTAGGTACACCAAGCACTGTTTCAAGTTTACTGTAAAGTTTAAATTATATGTAAAATCCACAAATGTTCACACAGGAAATATTTTGACAGAGTGCAAGCACACCTGAGTAAACATTAACTATATTGATGCCTGAAGTTAGTGACTGAAGTTCTGATGCATGTTAGCAAAGTTCCTGTAAACTGACAAAAATAAGTGAACACAATTTTCAAAGCAAGATGTTTATTTTTCAGCACAACATGTCTTTACATCTATAACTATTAGTGTCTTGATATAGCACAGAACTTCCAAAAAGGTACCTAATGCGTTAACTGCCTACAGCGTGGCAAAACGACAATACTAAGGAAAAGATCACTTGCATAAATAAAAATAATTGTAAGATCATCAGATGTATATATATGAGGGGTAGTCAAAAAGTAAAGCGACTTTTGCTGTCTCTCCTGCTAGAGTTTGTTAACCCTGCTACTCTCGGCGACAACTTTTCTTGGCAGCACTATAGAAGCCACAGAACCGAAACGCATGCCTACTACGCGCTAAAAAATAGTACTTAAGTTTGCTGATAATTTTCTCATTTGCTTGGCTGAAATAAATGCTGCCTTATTTATTATGAGACTGAAACAGTGGCGGAAAGTCGTGGGTAAAATACAGTTACTGCTCACTTTGCAAGAATGCCTTCCTGTTCTTTCCATTTCTTAGACAGCACCAGCTTTTCAGAACGCCCGTTTTCCGAAGTAAACAAGGCATCCATGACGTAGTGGGTCAGTGTGCGGCCGCAAACGCACTGTTTAGTTCTCCAAGCAAAATATACTCTTAATACGACACTAAGATGTATACTGAACCATAAAAATGTCTCTCCCATTTCACATTTTTCGTGCATATGTTTTTATAAACGCGTGAACGATACAAGCGAGCTAAACCGAAATCAGCCGCAAGCTGCTGTACTGCTTGCGGAGCAACACGAATGTGCGGAAGCCCCGGCTCTGTACTCTTGGCTCCACTGTTGAGATAAGTTGTCACCGAGTATAGTATCCGGCACTGGATTGGTGTCGTCTGCAACACTTCTCTGGAATGTGTCACTCTTATTCCCGCTTTAGTCAGAGTTGCAGACCGTTAAGCGTGGCAGCCCCGCTGTCGACCTCCACCAGGGAGGAAATGAGGGCAGCGATTCGCTTTGCTCTGTGGAAGGTGTTAAACCTGCAGAAATTATTTGTCGAATGTAAGCACATTATGGTGACATTTGTTTATCATGAAGCAATATCTCCGAATCGATAGTGCGTGTCGAACATGGAATAACTTTATGTGACGTGGAAAGATCGAACAGGCCATCAACGTTTGCGGGTATCGTGATGGAAAACAGACGAATCACAGCGGACGAAATCGCCAATACTTTACATATCAGTTTTGGTTCAGCGTATTCCATCTGAAAAAACATGCTAAATTTTTCTAAAGTGTGTGCAAGGTGGGTCCCGAATGAATTATCAGCATATCATAAGACAGAAAGTTTGGACATCTCTCTTGTAAACGTTTGACCCGTTATCGTTGTGAGGGAGATGGGATTTTTTTAGTGCAAATTGTTGCTGTATATGAAACTTGGGTACGTCATCACAAACTGCAAGGTGAACCTGCGAGCATGATTTAGAAACACTCATCACCAGAATTTAAGGAATTGGAACATCAACCATGAGCTCATAAGGTTATGCTAACACAATTCTGGAACAAGGACGGTGTCGTAGCCGTTAATTTCACCCCAAGAGGTGAAACTGTGAACAGTGTGAACTATTGTGATGTGTTACGACCGAAACTGAAACCTCCAATCAGATCCAAATGTCATGAAAAACTGCGAAAAGGTGTGATCCTGCAGCAAGATAATGCTCGGCCGCATTCTGCCAAGCGTACTGCCAAAACAATAAAGAAGTTGGGTTTTGAATTGGTCGAACACCCACTAGACAGTCCAAACCTGGCTCCAAGGGCTTTTTATACGTTTGGACCATTGAAAGAAGCACTCGGGGGAAGAAGATCCGCTATTGACGCAGAAGTCATGATGCTGTGCAAAATTGGTTACAGGTGCAACCAAAAAACTTTTTTTTCCCGATGGAATCAAGAAAGTTGTGAAATGTTGCACAAAGTGCGTTGCAGTGCACGAAGTAATGTAGAAAGAATAATGTATGCTTCAGTTTTCTATCATCAGAATAAGTGTACCGTTTCTCAAATGTGCCTTTACTTCTTTACTTTCCCTCATACATAGTAGTTAACAAGTAAACTATCTGGAACCATAAAAATTTACATTAGAGGCATCAGAAGTTAAAAAAGCCTATCGAAGCTGTTGACAGTGCACATACACAACTGAAAAAAAGGAAAGTAAGAGAGTGTGACACTATTTGTAGAACTCCTGTAAACAACGCCAAACTGCATGATCACACACTTGCCCAAGGCTTATTTACAGCTCACACTATGCAACTGTGTATAAACTTTAGCATTACAAAATCACAAAATTTGATAAGGTAATGTAATTGGTGTTAGATTAACTTAACGTGACTGTTCATACACTTGCACATTACAAGATCACAGCTCTTCACTGCTGGTTGCACAATCCATCTTCAGCTGCCCAGGCGACTCTGATTCCTTCGACAGAAGTGGGGCCACGGTGTTCCTTCTCTACAGTAGATTCATACCCGGAAGCCCCTAAAACAAAAACAGGAGTAATGACCAAAAGTTTCACAAGAAAGAGTGTAACATGCAGTATGCCCCTGTCATACTGGAAGTTTCTTAGTTCTGTGTGGGTATAAATGCAGTGCACGGCCAACATATTCAGTGAAATCTGACACCACACAATGATAAATGCAAAAAGGGCATGCTGATGAATAAATGCAGCAAAAAGCGTATTGTGGCAGAACTTTCTATACATCTGATATAAAAGATCTGAACTTTACCCTTTTAGCTCACTCATGCACCAACGCAAAGCTACAGCTCTTAGGCGAAGACGCCCTCTGTGAGCTGTATGTGTTGACCACGTGTAATTGGAAGTTAAGTTCTGTGTGTGAGTAATGTCGTTGGCTGCTATCGGTAAATTCTGTTCTTGCAGCTGGCCAAACGTGTGCATGAGTGCATCCACACAGGTACATTTGTATTTCTGTAGATATACTATGATACTCATATGATGTGTTTCTTATAGGAATGCAATGCAATATGCCTGATATGAAATTTTATTTATTGCACAAGGCACAATACCACTGCACATACATGAGGGTATGCACAATCATCATGCATCCATTGCAGCTAACACCTAAAATTATGTTACGTGTTAACTTGTGAGTACAACTAAGGTAGCCTTCTTCATGCTGCTCACATTGAGACGATTATATAATGTCAGAAATTGGGTTCACTAAATGACTATTATGTACTGCTAAATTGTCGTCATTAGTTTCAATTATTCTGGTTGGCTAAAAAAGACAATACTCCTCACCAAAGCAGCACAGGCTGTATGGGGGAAAAGGTGGAAATGCTAAGACTTACAAGGCATCAACCTTGAACTACATGCCATCACGATAAAGCACGCAAGTTTCTGCAACCCCCGGCACCCAGAATCCTGGAAGCTACTGAGCGCAATTTAGCAATGCACAATAAGCATTCGGTGAAACTGATGTTCGAACTTGTATAATTGTTCCGATGCCAGCAGCTTGAAAAAAGGCAGTCTAGATCTGTTGTGTGCTCACGTAAATATATTGTCCAATTTTACATTTGAGCAGCAACACATGCATGTGTACTTATGCAGTGTACCGTGAAGTATGCATAACTTCATTGAGTGTTTTCAGCAATAAATAAAGTATTGATATGCTGCACATACCACAGACCCCTTTAACATCTGTAGCGCACGTCTAGAGAATTTACTAAGACCGTAAGACCGTTAGGCTTGTCATCTACCAGAAAATGTAATTGGAAGTGGTGCTACAAAGTGTGCTTTATAATGTTCGTACACGTAAAGGTATTTAGCGAAGTTTTAACGCCAAAGCGGGGAGACGCGCATGCAATCCTTAATAACCAGAACACAAAGCCAAATATGGTGGAAACAAGCAGAATCAAATAAATTGTGCTCGAACGCATGCACTAATGCTCAACCTAGCGCTTGCACAGTTCAGATACGGCTATTCGGCCACACATAGACAAGGAACCGTTCGACTACAGTTAAAGTTCAACTAACGGCTCAACAGACACGGGTGCCGGCCGCATCAGGCAACCTATCGGTACTTATGTTGCGGGTGAATTAAAACGTCGGTCCGATTTTAACGAAATTGGCTGTATTAACACCTAAGCATAAGTGCAAGCACACGCATTAACCCGAATATCACGGTAAATACGTGCCTTTGAGGATGCATACATATGCACACGTTTGGTCACACGCAAGGAAAACAAGTCTCGATAGTAGCCACATAACGATCCTGTAGCTGTTGAAAAGAGGACGCGCAGCATATGGAGCTTTCTTAGACACGTTCACTTTTTTAGCGCTCAAAACAAACAAGGACGGGAAAAAGACAACGCGGACACCGCGTCATTCTTTTCCGACCTTGTTCGTTTTGTGCGCTAGAAAATTCACCATGATTTACCAACATGCCTAAACGTACGCGCTTTAGACACGGTCGACGCTTACACACAGGCGTCGTCCCCGACCTGCAATTATTAAACCAAAATAGTGACTCATCGCGAGCAGGGCCCCCCTTCCAACACCACTGCCGACAGAGGAGAGCGCCACCACAACTCTGTTCAAATCCCCCGCCGAAACACAGCTGCGCATCCGCAGACTTGCTCCAAACAAAAAAACGTACGCCCACACTTTATATCACACAACTTTGCCTTGATCCTGATGAAATTATACACACCAACAGGCTCGCTACGTTAACAAAAGCCCACTTATCGTCTACTAGTCAAGAAAAACTTAGTTAACAGCGTTATTATCCCGCTCACGGTCTTAACAAAGCGCTGACAGCAGCAACGTTCACGTACCTGTTTTCGTTCGGCGACGGCTCAACGACACGAAGCAGCAGGTCTTCGCTTGAGTCTTCGTAATAAACAGCACTGGCAGAACACACAAGACGAGCACAGAGCGCAAGCACAATTCAAACAAGAGAAAATTCATCTTCAAACTCGGCCCTTCGGGGGCGGCACGGACGCGACGAGCAACAAACAAACAAAAGAGGCCCTAGTCCCGCAGACGTCAATGGATCCGCATTCATGCACTATTATTTTCTATTTCTAACTAAAACATTCATTTTTGCTTGTAAATAATAAAAAAAAAACATTTACAAAATATATTTGATGCGTACAATGTCTCGACATCTGCAAAAAAAAAAAAAAAAAAAAATGGAACGTAAGCGCGCAAAATTTGAAATGTCTGGTGCAGCTACAGGGAACGTTATTTTGAACAAGTGAGCAAGAACGCCAATAATTGCTACAAAACGTATATATCTCGTGAATTAGTTATTCAGTTGGTGCACACGTATACACGCGAGATTTTAATGTAATGATTCATAGTCCTTACGTCAAATTAAATAGATACCAAATGCAACTTTTATTCAGACAGTGGTACGAGAAAAAATACTCGGGAGTCTGAGCACGGTGCATGAAAACTTTACACGTAGTGTGTGTGTGTGTGTGTGTGTGTGTGTGTGTGTGTGTGTGTGTGTGTGTGTGTGTGTGTGTGTGTGTGTGTGTGTGTGTGTGTGTGTGTGTGTGTGTGTGTGTGTGTGTGTGTGTGTGTGTGTGTGTGTGTGTGTGTGTGTGTGTGTGTGTGTGTGTGTGTGTGTGTGTTTGCATATGGTTATGGTGCAGTGGTTATGGTGCTCGACTGCTTACCCGAAGGTCACGGAATCGAATCCCGGCCGCGGCTGCCGCATTTTATGGATCATCTCATTCATTTTCATTTATTAACACTGTCAGCCCTGTTGCAGAGCTATTACGTAAAGGAGTGGAAGGTACATATAGTCGGTGACAACCTAAGAATAAATATAACCTCCGCCCACGAGGCCGCATTGCTCATATTTTGCATGCCTCCGCGCTACAAACGAAGTAGTTCCTAAACAATGGCAATAATTTTCACTCATATAAACCTTATTTTGCAATACTGCACTGATATTGAAATAAAGAAAGCCAAGCTAGATAAAATAAATTGTGTAGGCACGGAGTTGAGCGTCAGCATAACAATATATGTGTTGTTTAAATCGCACCCCCCGCCGCGTTCATCTCGGAGTCTATACGAAAAAGTAATGTACATCTCAAAGGCGATGTTTCTGAGCAGTACATAATATGATATTAAAACAAAGAATGCCAGATTTAACATAAAACTTAAAGTAAAGGAATCGTTATTTTACGGTTTCACAGAACAAAACAGGGACATTATTCACGTTTAATAAGGTCGTTTGTAATTCTTTTGCGAAACTCTCGCCGCCAGTTTTCTTCACTGTTTGCTGTAACTATGGTAACTGTGACTCAAAGCGAAGTATGACGAAGTGGTCTGAGATTGCCTTTGTGATCGACTCTTGTGTTGCCGCAAATACCTCATTTGTGTCTCCAGTCGCCATGCTTGTCATCGTGTTTGAGGAAAACGTCAAGGCTTCATCTGACGTCTTGTTTCAACGAAATAAAAGCGTGTCGCACACACGGCGTTTAACTGTGGGGGCCATTGCATGTGTTGCCGTTGCGTTAACACCAAGGAGATGTACGCGGCTAAATTGGCATGGACTAAAAGCTTAACGTGGGATTGTTTCACTTTTCGACAAGTTGCACTGGCACTGCCATTACCCCTTAAGCCCTTGAACGCTCAAGATTTTGGTTAATTTATTATTTATGTATTACATAACTGCGTCACCCCAGTGGCAATTACAGCAGGGGGGCCCACGTTTGCTAGAAGAGGGGCCCCTACCTTCTATATATCTGTGTATCTGTGCGAAGGTATATGTATACGTAGATTGTGAAGAGGCTGTCATCGGTTGCCGTAAGACAAATAGGAAAAGGATACACGCTTCTCAAAAGAGTTTATTTGTCAACGTTTTGATCGGAGACCGATCTTTATCAAGGGAAAATTTACGAGGCTTCGATGCGCTCTTATAGCATCGTCCTCCGTGCAGGTAGAGCGACAAAATAAAATAAATAAGGAAAAATGTAGAAATGAAAAAATCAGGAGCCAAAAGATGACAAATATACACTCGGACATAGAAAAAGCACGTGCATCCTCGAAGAAAAAGAAGGAAAACATAGAGATGTCTACATAGATAATCTCGGTGGACACAATCAGTAAGTACATTCCTTTCGTACATTGTCAAGCCCCAGCTCTCCGGCTCCCCCCTCCTCATTTTTTCGTGAAGCATAGTGAGGGGGTGAGGTTTCACAAGAAGCACTATAAGTTTCACGAGTTTAATATAAACGAATTATCACTGCGTAATACGTGCACACAATACACGCAAAATGCTAAAAAACGCACGTTAGACAAAAACAAGGATTCCGAATATGATATCGTGAAGTATGATGCAACGCCATTAAAAACAAAAACTTTTTTTTTCACTCAATAATAGTTTTAGCGGCGTCACTTCAGTTACGACCATGATCCATGCAATCGACGTGTCATAGCGAGCGCATCATTTCACGCATTGTAGACAATGATTACCTTCTCACGGCGTTTCTCATAGCAAGGCGTTCGTGCATCGAGCGCGATACTTACGCGACGGGCACTTCAACCTAGCAAATCATTCTGGGCTGGTGGAACTAAATTCCGTTGATACGACGCAACTGCGCCAATAAACACACGTCACATAATCACAAACGCATCAGATGACCACAATTTTCTTATAAATCACACACCACTGCATATTCTCCACACCTGGTTTGTTTACTTTCGCATTGTGTTGCGCTAACGGGCTACGTTGGTCGCTTTCTTTCTCTCACGCTTCTTCTACACATACGTCGCTTATATAGGCGCACAGCACGGCGCATATCACAATAGATCACCAAGATTTCCATGTCGCGAGCTCCAAGCAAAACACACACGCGCACATGTGGCAACGCTAATTCTATGGCTTTTGCAGGCGGTAAATCGTACACAGACGCGCACATTCTGACTTCACTTTCACCTCACTGCACACGAATGAACGTGATGACAATCAATGATGTGGTGACCCTCAGGCGATATGCTTGATGTATCCGAGCGATGGAGGGAACACACGTCGTGTTGCAATTGACGCTGCCGAAACGACGGAACGCGCTAAAGCGTTCTAAAACACTCCGAGCTGCTGCCACTTCGGTGCACTTCAAACGCGGCACAGTCGCAAGCTTCTGCTGCATCGGATGACGACCGGCGAGTACGATGGTGTGTACGTGCGAATAACAGAAGAAAATAGCATCTTCTGGAAGATACAAATACCGCAGGAAATTCGAAATGGCGGATCTCGGTCTCGGTGCAGCGGTACCTCGCCTCTCGTCGCGAACGGCGCCATGTTGCATTTTTCATTGGTTCGTCTTAACCGTTACGTCAATGTAAAGATCGGCCGTAGTTGGACGCGCATAATACAAATGGACAGCGGTACAGTTTACTTTTTATTCTTAGCTTGTCACCGACTATAGTAATATTACCATGCACTGAATGTACAGGGGTGGTCAAAAGTTCCCAGGCCGCAACGCCCGGCTGAGGAGCAGCAGCTCGCTGCTATCGGGGCGCTCTCATCGCAATCACGCCTTGGCGCACGCTGGCGTCGAGCGTGTGCGTGAAGGGTGAGGGGCACCCCTCTCCATTTCTTGCTCTCCTTGATAAGAAAGCGACGTATAAACTTGGTGCGTCATGTTCCCTCACTGTCCGCTCGTCGATGTTTTACTACTGTGCAGCGTGTAGCGAGGCGGCAGTCTTTCGGAAAACTGACGCATCATGATTGCGGCCACATTTATCTAGGTACCATATACATTACCGTGGTTTTCGGCTTCCTGGATAACAGTATCGTGCGTTTAACTTTCCATTGGCACTGCGGTGTTTCTATCAGCCGTCTTCGCAGGCCAATTCGCTGTATACAAGCATGGTCGGAGCCCGAAATGTATTCAGAAGAGCTTGTGTTGGGGCTAGTTGGAACATCTTAGTGGAATAAGCAGCGCTGCACAGTAGTAGTTTATACCTAGGTTCCTTATGAAGGAGAGCAACAAAGAGAGAGAGGGACACACCCCCCCTCCCCTTCTACGCACACGCTGGACGCCAGCGTGCGCCAAGGCGTGATTGCGATGGCAGC
Source organism: Rhipicephalus sanguineus (assembly GCF_013339695.2). Lineage (NCBI taxonomy): Eukaryota > Metazoa > Arthropoda > Arachnida > Ixodida > Ixodidae > Rhipicephalus > Rhipicephalus sanguineus. The sequence continues at coordinate 123,093,629 of NC_051182.1, forward strand.
GCCCCGATAGTAGCGAGCCGCTGCTCCGCAGCCGGGCGTTGCGGCCTGGGAACTTTTGACCACCCCTGTACGTAGTATATACATTATTATATAGATCCCCGGGCACACAAACACACACACACATTATATATATATATAAGGTTAATATAATTAAATATGCAATCACAGACAGAATGTGCAATTGATCACAATGAAGTAAGAACATGACCATTACCGAGGGCGTATACCACAGTTTTTTTTTTCAGGGATGGGAGCAGGGGGGGGGGGGGGGCGTCGATGACCTTTACGTCTCTTTGTATATGAGCGCGTACAACATGCAAAATGTAAAAGTTGTGATGCGTGGGGCAATGGCGTGGCACAAATTTGTTTCGGGGGAGGGGTTGTTCGCCCTTGATCCGACATGGGGTCCGGGCAGGTAAGTGTGGTCGAGCGTCATTTTCTGAGCTCTATCCCGCGGGAGAAAAACAATTTCGAGGGGGGGGGGGGGGCACGGGCCCGGTGCGCCACCCCTTGGCTACGCCACTGGCGTGGGGGCCCGGTGAGGGAGGCGCGTACACCCATGCAAAATGTAAAGGTTGCGATGCTTGGGGGGGGGGGGGGGGGGTTGAAACCCCCAGCACACCTCCCATGGCTACGCCACTGAGATCTTTTTAACAAACATTATTTTCACATTCTTTAGAGAAATTGTCTTTAGACTAAAGTAAAGCAACTTTCTTTAGAGGAATTGTCTTTAGACTAAAGTAAAGCAACTTTCTTTTAACGGTATGTTAATAGAACGTGAAAGTCCATAGCCCGGCATTAAAGTTGGTAGATTGTTGGTTAAACGTTTAAAGACCGTCAACGTCCATTTTTGTAAGGGCATCCACAGTCGTACGAGCCCAGAAGAGCCATAAATATTTTAGCTCTTTTTTATCTTGTTGCATATTGCTCACAAAAGACTGAAGAGTGCTCAGCGCGAGGCATGAATTCATATGGGCTACTATTCCCGGCTTTTCTGCTTCTGCGAGTATCTCTCAGAAATGTTTTGTGTGTCCTTAAAAATTAACTAAAGGAAGCCTAATAATTCTGAAAAAAAAAAGCATCGCAGTGTTGAGCAAATTAATATATACCATGCTTCCAGCTAAGGTCATCACTCACCGCTCTTCAGTGAGGAACTCAAAATAAAGCAGTCATTATCAGCATATACAATCTTATGGTTCCCTGTCACCAGGTCTCCTAAGGTGCTTCCGCCTTGAAATAAAGAATAAAATTGATAGCGGCAGAAATTAGCGTTTCTTCAAACATTGCTGCGCGCTTGCCCAGGTTCCCGCAATTTGTAGAAAAAAGTAGAATATTTGCATCAAATTTTAAGAACAGGAAGCTCCTACAAAGCTACGACCAGTTTATTTATTTATTTCAATGTGGCGGTGTTGTAGGATACAAAGAGTATTCTTTATAATGTTTTAAAAATCGCATATTCACACAAATTAGCCAGAACATACACGGAATAGCAACGATAGAGTTCGAAATACATGAATATATTGATACAGAAATTACAGAAAATGTTATAAAAATACAGATCTACTAGCTAAACTTTTACAAATTTACTGAACTACCCCTATTGTACAAAAATATTTATATCTTCTCAAAAAGAACAGCTTATCTAACGTCAGCGTATCACAATGCTAGATTATTCCAGTATTTACTTCAGTTACGTGGAAGGTAGTTTTGGAAGGCGGTTGTTTTGCAATGTGAACTGTTCAGCCTTTGGCAGGCTTCGCTATGCACATTGCGGCCGTTCGCGGAAACTGAAATGTCTAATTAAATGCCCCATCTATATGAGTAGCGGTGGCACAGTAAGTGAAGGTTTTTTTTGTGTTTACCATGACCCATAAATCTTTTCGAACGTGGTATGCTGTGAGACATGTCCAACTGGGCCTAATTGTAGTGTGTCAATAATATAGACTCGACTGCAAAGTCTGGTGAAAAATTATGGCCCGTTGGCGGAACTGGCGAGGAGAGGGGAGTGGAGGAGGTGGCGTGAGCGCTGCCTCCGCTTTGTTTCTCCCCTCCCGTTTCTCTCTCTCCGCCACAGCTGCGCGCTCGTATATAATGCGGCGCGCGCTCGCTCCCGTTGCACTCTCCTTCTCAACGGCGCTATCGACGCTATAGAAGCTGAACGTAAACGGCAACGCCGGCAAGCGAATTCCGAAGCTGCGAGGCTGCGAAAGCGCGCGTTCGCTGTAGTTCCGTCATTCTCTCTCTGTGCAACGCTGTGTGAAACACCATGAACAACGTCAGCGTCGGCGCTAGTTGCAGCGGCAGCGCCACCGCCGCGGAGCAGAAGATGGCTCGGAAAGGCGAACGTAAACGTCAGCGTCGGCAAGCGGTAATTCAAACGCCTCGACAACCACCGTCTCATAAGTCACATAAGAGCAACGGAAACTCGATGCGCACCCCCCGTGATGCTTTCGCATCCCACCATGCTTGCCCGTAGGAGGAGATGATGTGTAATTTTTGCGGATCGTGCCCGCTTAGAGATAAAGTGCTTTTGCTCTGTTAATCTAAACGTTGGGCAAATTATAAAAGATAACAGGCGATTGTTCCTGAAAAAAAAAGTAACCCCTTGAGACGACTACTGATGACTTGATCGCCAATAAGATTTGCCAAGTGTTTGGGGCTTTTTAAGGAAACTTGTAACACAATGGCACACGTCGAGCAGCACCTGTCTGAAAATATTGCCCATTATTAAATGTTATGGCGTGTGAGAAAAGCGTCGCTTTTACTTTGGTAGACGCTTTTATCTTGCCTCTGGTAAGATGGCAGATTCTTGGCTTCACTTCCGAGGCATAACTTCCACGCCATCATTGTGAAAAAAGAAGAGAATAAGCGGTCTTACGCAACGAATAATTCGAAGATCGTGCAGTACAATATCGCCCTTTCAACAATGGGTGATTTTAGTGGCTTTGAGGTACTTTAACATGATATTAATGCAGAGTAAGATGCTGAAGGTAATTCTAAGGCAACTTCACGGCCGCTGACTTTGAAAAAACATCGTGTCCTCAGCGAATTTCTATTCACTTCTGAGTAAGAAACAGGCACAACAAATCACAATGTACAAAAATGCAGCCCCCAAGACTTTGGCGATCTTCGATGATAACTATTGTAGAGCAATCCTAACTTAACCTGAGCACGCACAACCGTGTTGATAAATAACGTATTCACAATTTTCTTGTGAATTAACATGATTATAATATCAGCACAGAGAGTACAGCAGACATAAGTGCGAATGGTCGAAAGAGCATATAGCGTATACGCAGTATTTCGCTTATTAGAGGACGGGCTCAGTGACAACAAATGATAAGTATAATAATTAGATTACCAAAAGTTTGGAAAGCCAAGCCTAAGTTTCCAAACAGGGAGACATAAAATTTGCGGTTTGTCGCATATTTTTTTTCTACCAAAGTCTAACATTTGAAATTAATCAGAGTAAGTTCCAAATCTGATTAAACTGAAGCAGAGTAGAAAGTTTAATGTAGACTTACTATCCTTCTCAATATTTAAGATTGTGTGTCCTCCTTGAACCATGAAGGTGATCCTAACTTCGGCTTCCCTGAAAGAAGATTGTAAGTATTGTGTTGTTGTTTTTGTGAAACTGGAGCCATGCGAGAAGGATGACAGAGATGGGAATCTCGCTGGCTGAAGAAGTGCTTACCTATTCTTATGATAATTTTTTTTTCGCATACGTTACGTTTCCCGTAAGGTGGCTTTCAGGCGAGAGTAAGAACCATGCGCAACCAACAGGCACGTATGCAATGGCTGCTTTGTCTTGATATGCACCGATGAGACGTTCGATTCGCACCGCCGTCCGGCCGCACTCGCGGAGCTGAATCTTACGGGAGTCTTCTCCCATCGAGCGACCGCGCCTATACGAGTGAATACCCCAGAGCCTGGATGCCGCGGATATCTCACTTGAATGTGCTGAGTCAGAAGAACTGCAAAGAACAGTGCTGTAACAAAAGTAAGCTGTTGTGATCGTCAGTGGTTGCTTCCCGGACAGTCACAGGTTACAGCTGCGAAGCGATAAGAAAAGGGCTTTGCTACATCATCGGCACCCAGCCGGCCAGCTGCCTGTGTGAGTGCGTCGCCGGCGCAGGCGACAAAAACGTCATGTAGGCTTTGTTTCACAGAAGAGGATGCTGGTTGGAATAAACTACTGTTGAAATGTGTATTTCGCTTCATGCGACAACAGCTGTCAAACATCTAGCGCGACGGCGAGCACCATTACTAGGCAAGCGGAACCAGCGTGCAGCCGCCGGTGCACTGTGGATACAACCACTTTAAAAGCCGTGACTGCGAGCCGTCTTGTTCGTTGTAACGTCGCTCCTTAACACGACGCGGCCAGCGGACACCCACCATTCAATTGTGTCTAATACCCCTGACAGACTGGCAAATTTAGTGCCAGTTTGGGAATGATAGTAATGGCGATGGGTAAGGTTGTAGCACGACATATATTTGTTATTTTTCGCAATATTTACTCATTAACAATGTGTTTTAGTTATAAGCAGCCCTTCGAATAAAATGTTGGTGCAAACACGGTGGACGTGGCCATTGCATGGCATGTGGGGTGGTTGCCCCTGGCGGCATTGGTTGTGAACTGCCTGAGAGCGAGCGTGATTAGTTACGCTCGACAGCGAGATTAGCTCCGGCAACGTGTTGCTGGAGCTAATCGCGGACGTCACGTATCGTAAATAGCAAACTGTTCCTTTGTAGAATAGTGTTTTTACTACGTAACCATATACTCCTAATAATGAAAACTATGGTTAAAAATACCAAGAACACAGCTTCCTGCATTGAGTTATTCATTTTCCAGCCACTGCTGGCGAATGTACTCGACGGTAACTCGAATGCAATCGAAACTCGAATTTGGTGAATGCACTAGAGGGTAAGGGCGCTTTACAGCGACACTAAGTGTGTTCATGTGACAGCGTGTGAATGACAAGGTAAATGTAACTGGTAGCGAAGCTCCCATAGAAGCCCATACGTTCAGAAAATGGCCGCTCATCAGCTGCTTATGGGGCTTAGCGCCATCTGTGTGAGGAGGGAACACTTCCGGCGGAACAAAAAATAAAGCGGATGTGACGCAATATCCAGTCAAAAAGTGATGTCAGTTTGTTGGCACTAGCGCGAAATTTGACCTCAAAATAGTTTTCTTAGACCCCTGATCGCTAAGGGCTCGCACTAATGCGAGCTGACAAGTCCTTGACCAGTGCGCTTGACGCTAGATAAACTAATATCGGCTCATTACTAAACAGCGGTGTTTAAGTGTACGGCCCTTTAATTCGCCGCAATTTTACCACGAAACCTTATTTTCGGAGCTTTTATTCTACGTTCGTGTTATCTTCCCCAAACGGATTAAAGTAAGTAGCAGCGTACCTGTCATCTCTGCAGTGTTGCTATTTGCTTCGCACGTGCGCAGGGGCCTTAAAGTGCCCATTGCTTGTGTGCTTCAGTCCTAACGAGAAGAAATGTCGCCTCGTCACGCAAAAATGATTACATTGCCGTTTCATTCAATAGTCACAATAACGCAATTTTATTACACCCTACACAATGAGCAACAAGTGTCGTAATGAGTACAAAAAGTGCGTACACTACGTGCACTATGTTTTGCCTTATGCTCTGATAAATTAACCTTACCTGTAACGTATACAGGCATGCGAATTGTAGCGCGGCAGATATCTTAGGGATCTGCTCACCGATAACAGGAAATATAGTAGGTACTGCGTGTTCAAGAAGGAAACCGGGCAACAGGAATACTGATCCATGAAAATCCAGCAAGCACACTACTCCGAACCGTTGCCCCGGTGTCTTATCTAGAAGAGATGGGTCGCCAGGCGTACGCGTGTTGCCATTGCATCCTTGCCCGCGACATCGTTTCCGCGGGTACCGAGAAAAGTTCTCGGCGGTAAATGTTAGCCGCGTCGTCCCATTGCCCTTTCAACACCGTAATCAACACGTTCACCAACGATGAAACGCACCTCGCAACTTCGCGCACAGCACAAATCACATTCCCACTACAATAATTCAGAGAATGTAAAACACCAGAACACGTGAAGGGGCGTGTCGTCGCAGACGAACATTACGAGCGCGCCTTTGCATGCACCGCAAGGGCTGCACTGAATAACAATGACGTGCGCCTCTCTTCAGGGGGCGCTAAGAAAAAGGTTTTTCGTAATAATTAAACACTGTCATATATTGTTGGCACATTGCACCTATATAATATTGTTCTGGAAATAAATGTCATTTGTAAAACATAACGACTGCTTCGCCTTGAATAAAACGTGGTTTTTGGCTATCAGTGTTGGTTCCCTCCAAACATAGTCGCGCTTCAATCGCAGCACCCATATCTCTCCTGGTGTCGCTGGCAATAGGTTCTGAACCGCTTTTCGTCAGGAGCTTCGGGACCTATTTGGATCGACCTTGTGAATGACAGTAGCGGTCAAGTGCACTCACTGAAAATGACACTGAACTCGCCACTGTGATGCATCTGTCATCATGCATCACAGTGCATCGACAGATGTACCAAGTTATGCATCTTTCGAAATTACGGGGATGCTAAAGTTACTTTAAAATGAATATGCCTTATGAAGAGTTATGTAGCGCTGACTGATACGTACCTTTTCTGTCTTGTGATTACTTGGCCGGTATTCTGAAAAAGAGCGGTAGGCGGTTTGAATCGTCGATCGACTGCAATTGAAAGAATAGCTCTTTCCTTTCGTAGAACGTTTTGCCCCCTGAGAAAGAAGCATAATGCCGACAAGGCGCTATTCTGCTGCCGCGAAACGCACCACTCAAGAAGAGTTCTTAGAGGAGATAATTTTATATGTCGGGGTTTTACGTCCCAAAACCACATGATGATGAGGGACGCACCTGGTGCTCTTTAACGTGTACCTAAATCTAAGTACACGGGCTTCAGTGTTTCGCCTCCATCGAACTCCGGCTGTCGCAGCCGGGATTCGATCCCGCGACCTCCGGGTCAGCTGTCGAGCACCACTAGATCACCGGGACGAGTGGTTACAAGAGAGGAAGAACGCTTACGTTTGCAGCCCATGGCTGGGATTAGAAGCTGGCGCGCTTGACGACATGCAACTCACACGACTGTTTCTGCAACAGTATTGAAAGTTGGGCTAGTTGGTACGGCAGCATGTTTGTGTACAGCGCGAGGAACGACGAAGACGGTAAGAACAGAAGGAACACGGACGAGCGCTGACTCGCAACTGAAACGATTTATTGAATAACACATGTACCTAAAAGCAGAAAACATATCAACACTGCGCAGAAGCGTGAAAAACGCGATGGAAAGAGTAACAGCGAATCACCTAACGGCACACGTGCTGAGAAGATATCCTTGACCGTAAGAGACAACGAAGCCTCACTTACGCATGCGTCACCCATTCGGTTGATATGAAAGGCCTCTATCACTTCTCTAGTGGTCTGGGAACCATGTTTTGACAATATCTTTGAATCGGCAAAGACAGGTGTGCAGCCACATGTGTTGCAATGCGATGCCAAATGCGAAGCGTTAGGATTTTTCAGCGAATTTTTGTGCTCTCTTAAGCGCACATTGATGCATCGGCCGCTTTGGCCCACGTACGACCGCCCACATGTAAGTGGGATCTGATACACAATGCCGCTCTTGCAGGGCACAAACGAGAAAACATGCTGAATTCCACAGTCTTCAATATCATTACTTCAATAAGATTACTTCAATATCAGCATCCCCCTTAAAAATAGCATTGTCCTCTACACGGTAGTAAGCTGCCAGCGCTCCATTTTTTATGAGAAGTAAGCAAGCAGCAGCCACAGAGCGTGCGTGCGGGAGGCCCGTGGTCGCAGAAGTGCATGTAAACTTATAAGAGGAAACAAAAGTTAGCGGGAAAGGACCTAATGGGTGGCAAACAGAAAATATGAGGCTGGGAAATTTAATTCAAGGAATTACTTCACTATAGAGACGGACCGCCCTTGGATAATTTTCTTGGATAATAGCGGTCAGCTGCTGGTGACGGCAAGTAAAACTGGATATTAAATATGCTATTTAAGGAGACTGGTATAGTGTACTAGAATAATGGTATACTCACATCAGTATTCCATCCGCTTGTAATAGTGCACTTCAACTTGCCCTGGCTGCTATACTGGACGAATGTTGACATCAAGCATTTGTCATATGGAAAATCTTCTTGCAAGTTTTCGCCCCACAGTAAAACAACAGGCATATCTTGAGAACCTAGCATCTGAAAAAATAACTAGTACTTAGGGCTATCTTAATATACCACACGGTTCATGCATTCATGAAAACTTGCTGCAATAATTGACACATCATGAATGTGTAAAAAATATTTGACCAAATTTTATTTATGCCTGTCAGGCTGAGTGATTCCCATTGTAATAATCAATTTTGAAGGTCGGTTGCAAGCACCTGGTAAAAAGAAATAGGTTGTTCTTCCTCTAAACCTCATCTTTAGCATCTGCCCTACATATGCTGCCACCTGGTAGACTCAAGAATGTCAGCTCATTTGTGAACGAAGAAATTACAGAAGCGGTGGCACTGGTCCCACAGTGCACTGAGGCAGCTGCTTCTTTCACGGCAGATAGTGTGGGATTGCCTGTCGTCATTGCGCGGGTTTCCGCTTAGTTCTGCACCACATGCCTGGTCATGAATCTCTCATATACAGCTGTCCTACGGCACTCATTGAGCGGGGTGACGCCAGCCTCTCTCACCCGGAGCCGAATCTCTACGGTGCGCCGCTCCCAGTCTCGCGAGACATTTCTTGCGCGAAGGGAAAGCAGACTCACTCTCTCGGGAGAGCGTAGGCTTAGTCCGTGTTTCTTTCCCGTCCGTCGGCTCCTTTGTTTTGGGGTTCACTCGGAGGGAGTTCGCCAACGGTACCTGGCGCCGTCGGCGATCGCTTACCTTACGTTGTACCTTCCGAACACTTGGCCGAAGAGCGGTGCAGTGTATTCGCGCGCAGTCATATACGCGGAGCCGCACTTATAGAAAACCAACGCGAGCGGAGTTCGCCCTCCCTCAAGTGATCGGGCCCAGTGGTCGCTGATCGTGAGAGTAGCCAGCATGGTCGCGAGGAACCTTTTTCTTAGGGGCATATCGATGTGAGTCATTGCCCTCGGAGACGTGCTAGCGGCGCCCCTTTTTTGTATATTTCCGCCCGTGGCACGTTTAAGCCCTTTCGCTTCTCCCGCCCTCTTTGGGAGCGGGCGCGCTACCACGTATTTTTCTGGTGTTGCCGCAGGCGTTCAAGTATTGCGGATTTTCTGAGAGCAGCACTGTGTACTTGCCGCGCTGCGCTCGGCGTCGTCGTTGCCCGAACGCATGTGTGCAGAGGCACGCTAGCTGCCGCGAGGCGACGGCAAACGCGGCCATGTGGCTCGCTAAACCCGAATCCACGCTAGTGGCTCTACTCTGGTGAGATACGTGCTCACTACAATAGGTAAGGACTTATTTCAGTTCTGTATCGAGAATTTGAATTTTGGCTATCGGGTATTATGCTATCACATCAAAAGAATTGTAAGAAATAAAATATTGATATAATAATAAATGATAAATAATTGCTGAATATTGCCGATCCCTCAATAATTTTTATTAAAAGTGCGAGCACGGACTTTTTTTCTGTCTTTGGACTACCATCATCACGCGCATCTGAAAGTGTAAAAACCAGTTGCTTGACTTGAACAGATATAATTTGAGCCTGAACAGGTTAACTGGAATATCTCAATACGTATGATATAACGTACGTGACAGGACATAACATGGCTGTTATCAACGTATTGTACTTAGTCGCGTAAAATCAACATCGGTAGAGCATCTGTTGACTAGTGCTTTGTAATGCTACCCGATGCGCGAGTGCCGACATCCGGTCGCAATGTAAGCTGCCTTTTCAGTCTCAAGGTGCATTCGACGTGGCTGGTATAGGCCACGTCGTAACGCACACAACTGCTTTATAAACACAAAGACGCGAGTCCGCCTCTTAACATTTGGACTTAGTCAAATAACGTGCCGTAGACAACAAAACCTCAGGCAGGTGGCTCGGCGGCGCCTCGCTAATAGTGCCCCTGCTTTAAAATAAAAAAATCAGTTGGTATTCGTAGACGGCGCTCTGTCGGCAGTTTGCTTAACTGCTGCACCTTGTACTCTGTCTCTTTGCCTATTGCGCCCGAACTCACAGCGAGGCTAAATAATTCTACTTTCTGCGTTATTTCAGCTTCTTGTTCTAAGGACATCATGTCGTGATTGGCAAATAATAACATGCTTACGTTTTTTACAACTGACTGCGGGTCGTAGTAAGGTCGGTGATTGCTGCGTGAGTCTGCAAAAATAACGTAATGGCAATTTACATTTTAGGACATATGTATCTTTTAGTAAGAATGCGCCTTAGTTGACTTGATGAAAGTTTGCTGCAGTCTGAAACATAAAAACGCCCAACGTCACCACAGCGAAGTGCATATTTTGTGCGCTTTATATTAAAATGGAAAGAAGCCTCTACCAAGGTTCTTCCACGAAATGTTTGAGAGGTGGACATGGCGGACATTTTTTAGAGTAAAGGGGGGGGGGGGAGGTGAAGAATGCGATATATAATATTCCAGAACTCGAGAACCAGAATTCGGGAACGGAGAAGCGGCCGCAACTGAAAAGTACCTTGTACGCTGCACTTGAACGGCAATCACTGAATTTGTTGGTGTGTTTTACGAAACAAGTATCGGTCCGCTTCTTGTATTTTACTGGCTCATTCTTTCTCTGCACAGCGGCAAACAGCTTAGCTAGCCTATTAGCAGCGGTAATAAAAACATTAACGCCGTATCTACTTCCTGCTTTCTTTGGCCATTGAGATACGCAATGAATGTGCGGTATACCTACGACACGCTTCTTCCTATCGCTTTATAATGAATATTTACCTACTAGCTATGCTCTCTGCTATTTGAATGCTGAGACTCATTTTCACATAACCAGGTGGCTGGAGGCATGGCTTGCCAGTGTCGTAAATGCACAGTTGCAATTTATTAGTACCTCATGCCAGCACTTCCAAAGAGTGAATCGGATCGAAAGACAACACCGCAACGCTGTGCCAAAAGGACCGCGAGCGGTACGGAGTAAAGACGAGAATCTGCGGGCTGGACCCATCCACGCTTCGTACGGATGACTGTGTAAACGATGTGGACTTGTGGCCAAGCGTCGACATCTCCGATATTCAAGAATTTATCGTTTTGAGGACGAATTTTATTACCTTGGAACAGCTGAAGTCGAGAAAGGCCCTCGAGGGTCACAACGTTACGAGTGACTGGGAGCTGTGTGCGAAGAAAGTCGCCGCCGACACCGTGACCATCGTCACTCATGTAAGACATGCTATTTGAATTTTCCGTAGGTGCTAATTCTGTGATTCGGCCAGTTCAATAAGCGTACCATTTGGCGCTCATGTTTTGCTTCCTTCTTCTTGCCTCGATGCTCCTCTGAGCTTTCTCATTTACGCCAAGTGTAGCCCGAATTCGAGGGCACCTCTCCAAAAGCTCTTGGTGAGTAAGGGTTAATGCGGATCTGTCATAAAGCTTCAGCCTAGAGAAATAAACATTAGCACCTACGAAAAAGTCAAATAATTAACACGTCTTACTTGAGTGACGACGGTCACGGTGCCGGCGGCGCGTTTCTTCGCCCGCAGCTTCCAGCCACTCGTAACGTTGTGGCCCTCGAGGGCCTTTCTCAACTTAGCTGCTTCCCGGTAATAAAACTCGTCCTCAAAAGGAGAAATTCGTGAATATTGGAGATGTAGACGCTTGGCCACAAGTGCACATCGCTTACACAGTCGTCCGTACGAAGCGTGGATGGGTCCAGCACGCAGATTCTCGTCTTTACTTCGTACCGCTCGCGGTCTTTTTGGCAAGCGTTGCGGTGTAGTCTTCCACTGTAGCTGACATCGTGCACGACGCTCCTTTGCGTCGCGTTCGCACTTGATCACACCTGTGAGCTACGCCAACACTCGCAAACACGACTGCGCCACTGCACTCCGTGGTCGCTTCTGACAAAAATATGGCTGCCTACACAGAGTGCATAGCGTCGCCGCCGTTCGTGCAAGCTCCCTTTATGTGGTTTTTCCTGCGTTAATATCATCATCAAGGCGCTCGAAGAACAAGAGAAAGAAGTCTTCTCTTTCGCGCGTGTGTCGATGCTACAGTTGGCTATGCTATATGTGGTTTTGCCTGCGTTAATATCATCATCAAGGCGCTCGAAGAACAAGAGGAAGAAGACTTCTCTTTCGCGCCAGCTGCGCCTGTAGCGGTCGCCTCTGGAACTAAGGTTACGCTTACGGAGCGGGACTTTTCCCCAGCTTAAGAACCTGGCGAGCCAGCTCCTGATAAACAGATAAATAAAAAAATTATTACAGAAATAATCTGTACCGCGTACAATCGCGCGTCGGTTGGAGCTCGTGCACACGAACAGCTGGCACGTGGTCTCTCGACATTTAAAATTCCTTGATGTCATGCACACGGTCCGCCAGAACGACGCAGTGTTCTCTTCATTTCTCACGAGGCTGAGCGATAGCCTCATGCTGACCGAGGATGATGTTACATTGATTGACAGCCGCTTTTTAGACTAGACTACCTGGGCCACCTGCGCCCAGGTGGCCTACGAATACGATAAGCGTCATCCATTGATGCTGGTCTAGGTAGCACTATCCAGGGTTAGCAGCCTCGATGGCCTGTACCTAACCAACGCAAAGGGTGACTTCAGGTTCCGACATGTCGCCGGCTCTATCGATAGACAATGAAGGCCTTGACGAAATTATTCGTGCAATTACATATCTTGGCATAGGAATTTTGTTTTTTCGTGGTAGGTTAAATACAAGTTAACTTTTCTAATTTCACATCAAAATTATAACCGAACGTGATGACTGCCAAATGAAATTTAGTGATGCTTACATCAAGAAAAGGTTGCCAACGTAGTAGTTTCCACTGTATGCAGTTAGAATACCTTAAAAACATTCCAGACATTTTTTTGCGATAGCATTCAATAGCTGCACGCATGATAATCGGCCTCTAAGTGTTAGGTACGATCGTGAATTTTAGACCATGTCATAGAAATAATTCCGCTGTTTACCTGGAATCCCGTATGTATGTAATTAAACGCTGCCAATGATATCCATAAATATAGCTCGTGTGTGTGCTGCAGACAACGTAGAGAACGTGCAGGAAATGCGGCATGTATTTTCCACTTTCTGGAATCGCTGTTCACTCCGTGCAAATACGTTTAATGAGGGGGCTTTAAAAAATAATTAAAAAACGACAACAGGTTGCCTACATGCCTTACATAACATTAAACACTAACAAAGAAATCTACGCGAGTAAATACCCGTTTTTTTTCTGTATTGCAAGTAAAGACACGAAGCCCCAAATGTGCTTGAGAGAAGAGATTGAGAATTGTTTACCTTGACCTCCGGCGCACCAGAATAGCGTTGCGAATATTTGGGCAATCAAAATTATCATCTCCATTAACTTTAGTCAACCTAAAATAGAATGAAAGTAGAGAAAATTAATTATCGAATTCTTGCTAGAAAGACACTATCATAGCTTTCTCCCATTGTTGTGCTGCCCTGAACTTCCTAGAATTGCTTGATCAGGGGCGGAGATGGACAAGTGGTTATTCTTCGAGCAAATAAGTTGCACAATTTTGTGCAGCGCTTCGGTTTTCACCACTCAGTGCCACAAAGAACAGAGCAGAAGTATTAAAAATTTTAAGTACCTATGCACGCGCTTGTGAAGTTGTTACTAGAAACTCGCGTATTTTGCAAAGAACTTTGACTTCGCGTATCAAGGAAAGTTGTGTTTACCTTGCAATTTTTCATGACTAGTCAATATTTTACTTTTGCTCGGCTTTACTTTCACAATTGGAAGCTTGAGGCTGAAGTAAGTGGAAAATGGTTAGTGGATTACATAAATAACGGCTTGGACGACAGAAATTTAGGTATAGCTCGTAGGGCTTTGTCATTCAAGAATGCGAGGCGTGCAGACCTGCATTAACGGATGACAACTGGACAGCTCATACACCCACTATCCACTGTGGGCGCTTACGCTGTTGGGTTCGCATATACTCTCTTTAAAGCCATACTCTTTTACAGCGAAAGCACTTATGAGATCACAACAAGGGCCCTTTTTGGCGCCGTAGTTGTCCGCCGCCGCCGGTATCCGTAACCACTATCGCTCGAAATAAGAAAAAAAACGAAATAAGAAAACATTTCCAGGATGGAACGATGTTCCAACGTGGGCCCTCTGCGTGGGAGCCCAGTGTTCTACCTCAGAGCCATGCCGGTGCTTGAAACTGCGTTTCAAAAACACTATATACAGGTTTCATGTCGCGAAAGAACCACAATAACGCACGTATTGTAGCGTGGTAGAAGAGTAAAATAACAACCAAGCGTCACACAACGTGAATTTTGCAACCAAGCGTCACACAATGCGAACTGCGCAACGAGTGGATTGTTGAATGCTTCCAACCCATTACAAAGGGCTCTCCCATAAGTTTTCATCGTCATCAGCCACAGCATCAACAAAGTGCACATAATGATTTAAATGTGTTTAGTGGGTACGACGATTCTCCGCAGAATGACGAAAAATGAAATAGTGGCTGCTTTCCTACATCAAACAATTATGATCATTTATAGCGTAGTGGGTTCCCCGCAAGTGCACTTTTATAGGTTGCCAAGGAAGCCCATAAGGCTCCCATGATGCATTTCCTCAGGGTCTCAATAAAGGTCTTTCTCTGTCTCTCTCTTTCTCACGTTGACCTATGTTATATAGCGTGGTGGGGGAGTAAAATAACGACTGGGCGTCACACGATGCGAATTACGTAAGTAGTGGGTCGTTTAAAGCTTGCAACCCATTACAAATGGCTCAGCCATAATTCTTCATCGTCATCAACCGTCGCATCAACAAACTGCACGTAATGCCATACATATGGTAGCTCGTTTCTCCGCAGAATGACGAATAATGTCGTGGTGGGTGCTTCCCAACTTCACAAAAATTATGATTTGTGGCGTAGAGGGTACGTTGCTAGTTTACTTGTATTAGTAGCCAAAAGAGAGTTCATAACGGGCTCTAGAAATGCTGCTCTGCCAGCTCTCGCTGTGACTGTGCTGCGCTTTCTGCGCAGGCCTGGCATTTTTAGGGGCGAAGCTCCTAAAGCCGTGGGTCTGTCCCTCCTAGCTCGTACGTGAGCGCCTATGCCGCGCGTATGTGCCAGTGGTGATGGCAACGAAGCAGCGCGAGTGTTCTTGGCCCAGCGCAGGGACGAAGAAGACGTTGCAGTTCTTTCTCTGATAGATAAAGCGTGTTTGTTTGTCGTGCTCCGTTTCCTCGTCGATCCCACATCGTTACACTGGTGGAGGTGCGGGGTGAGCTTCATGCTTGGCACTCCATCGCGAAGCCGACAATCGAGCCCGGAGTCGCCACCACGCGTCGAAACACCGGTCCACCGATTCAGTCGCCGTCTGCTAGTCGCCGTCACGACCGTGTACCTCGCACCCAACCTGTCTATCGGGGACGTCAAGTCGTTTATAGACACTGCGTTACGTGACTACGACAACAAGTACAAAAACCGTCCGTTTGTGCTGGTTGGGGACTTCAACGGGAACCTCATTGCCAATGACTGGATCGTGCAGCACATGCCTTCCAAATACGCACTCAGATGTATCCATATGCAACCTACCACGATCCGAGGGACGTGCATAGACTTAGTGTTTGCAAACTTCCCACTGCAGCCAGTACAAGAACCTTCTCGCTTCATTTCACGGACCATAAAGCCGTCATAATGAAGGGACCTCGCAATCCAGCCGCCATGACAACGACGAAATGAAAAGAACAAACGAAGAAACGAAATAACAAACGAACAAGAACAAAATAAAAGTCGCTTTTGTATAATATACGCACGGTCTGAAGTCTTTCTAATGATGTAATGGGCTAACTTTCACGGGAGAGTTACGGTTTACCGATGATCTCCCTCTCTCGAGCTTCGCCCACTTATCATCATTCATTCCGTGGATATGGCGTCATTTTTTTTCATGAGGAGTTTTAAAGCCGGTGAAAATAAATTTGAATAAATGCTGTTTGTAAGGCATGTCAGCGTCAACTTCCAAAAGCAGTGTTGGCGTAGTTCACTGCGTCGTAGTTCATTGCGTCGTAACTCACCTGCGCCGGTGTCGGTGTAGTTCACTAAAACAGGTCGCGTGACGAGAGACAAATGAGTCACCTGAGAGGGAGAAAAGAAAGGAGGCCACATGACCGACCTTGGAGAGGAGGTTTATGTGAAGGAGAGATGAAATAAAGGTATTGTAAGGGTGTTTACGTTACGGCACTCGGCGACAATACGCTATGGGGGAAGTCAAGGCAGAGTATGGACTTCCAGCCCGCGCGGTGTTCTTTCCGAATGAAGCCGAAGAGGACGACCCAATAAAAAGCGCTGGGGAGGACGACCGATTACACAGTTTTAGGGCTTCGCTACAATTACACCGCATACGAAAAGGGAGCGGCCCGGCAACCTAACAGCTTGTCACTGTAAGCAGGTCATGGTAGGCCTGGAGGCGCTCAATGCGGACAATGTCCCGCCCTCGACGGCGCATGTCCGAAGATGGTTCAATGGATTCCATGAGGTAGTTCACCGGGCATGCGCGTTCGACGACCCTACTGGGTCTTCGAAAGCTCATACCCGGTGAACTGTCGCTGTGTTTGTTCGCCGCTGTGTGTGTTCCCTTCCTGTGTCCCCGTCGTTTACTCGCGCTGTGTGTTTCATTAAGGCCCTTCGTATTTGGCCAGTAGTTTTGAAGACAGGTCAGTTGCACAGGTAGAAAGCGAGAGCCATACGAGCGCTCTAGGGAGGAACGTGGGCGCAGAAGTAGTGTTGTCACCGCGAATGCTCTTGTTGAGTTGTAAAGGTCTTGGCAAGCTAGCGACACTCTTCAGCAAGCCTAGCTGTGGCAGAAATAGGCCCACATTCGGACGGATCCGGCTTGTGTGGAATGATCGTGTCGATTGTGGGCGACGGGTACCTTACGTACAATAGGAAGAAGGGTAAAACAAGTCACAGTTTCGCCGCAAGGGCGAAGAAATGAATGCGATCAAAAGAAATGGGAATTTCACACGAAGAACGACAAGCAGCTCGATACTTTCAGCGTGCCGCTGAATCACCAGGAAGGACGCCCGAAAAAAACGCACAAGCATGCACAGGGCAAGCGTGAACTAATAACTGCCATAGTTGTCACTTCTTTCTACTTGAGCAACGCGCTGCAACTAAATAACAATAATATCAGGGGTTTAACGTCCCAAAACCACGATATGGTTATGAGAGACGCCGTAGTTGAGGGCTTCCGGAAATTTCGACCACCTGAGGTTCTTTAACGTGCACCTAAATCTAACTACGCGGGCCTCATACATTTTTGCCTCCATCGAAAATGCAGCCGCCGCGACCGGGATTCGTTTCCGCGACCTTTGGGTCAGCAGTCGAGCGCCATAACAAGCGCTCTGGAAGTGTCGACAATGGAAAAACAGGCACTCTTAGATATTTCTTTTTCTTTTAAACTGTGGTGCGTGGAGTGACCCCCTGTGCCTCCTGCCATACGGGAGCATCTGATGCAAGGTGTGCCCGGTGTTCTTTGTTCTTTTTTCCTTCCACATCAGGAGTAGGTACAGAAAAGGGGCACTGTGTCTTGCGCGTCTCCAACGGCAGTTTTCAAATTCAAAGAAAATTAGGAGCGTTGCATTATAAAAAAACACGCTTAAGCTCCTCCGAGATTTGCTTACAAACAGCCGCAAATGGTGTATATAAACAGCTCGCCGTGATTTCGCCGGCGCATACATGGGGCATGGTTGAGTTTTCTAATGGAGCGGGCTGGTGAACGAGGGGTCGATGGTTCGAATCCCCGGTCGGGTGCTTCGGAGGTACTTTTTCTTCTGCTTTATTTTTTTGTGCCTTTTTATATATATACATGCATATACATATCCGGGACATAACGGTGACGGCGACGACAAAAATCAGCCGAGAGTGTCCATATAATTGCCATTGCAATAAAACCAGTATGTTCTAAGGGGCCGTTTTAAAGGCATAGGTGATGAAGGGCAAAATGGCATCCCAATTTGTGTGATCGGCGGCGACGTTGAAAGCATGTCGCCGAGCGTACGGTTAAAGCAATCAGTGAGGTCATTCGTCCGTAGGTGGTAAGCAGGAGTTTCGTGGTAAACAGCATGGAACTGTTTGAGAATGCCTTCGACGACTTCCGACAAGAAGACAGGGCCTCGATCGCTGAGCAGCTACTGGGGTGGACCGTACGCATGAATCAGTGGAGCAGGAAGGAGGCTACATCGCGCGCTGTAGCCGCTAGGAGGGCGGCGGTTTCGGCGTATCGCATAAGATGGCCAATAGCGACAATGGCCCAAAGATTACCAGCCGACGTAAAATGAAGTAGCCCATACAAGCCGATGCCCATGCGCCCTAACGGTCGGTTAGGGCACGGTAAAGGTTTTAGACTTGCTGGCGACACGTGCTTTGAAGGTTTTCGGAGTTGACAATCTAGGCAGGAGCGAACAAACTTCTGCACGCAGCGGTACATCCCTCGACAGACGTATCGCTGTTGAATACGGTAGTAAGTTGCGCACAATCCTGCCCAGAAAGTTCTTTGCAATTGTGATCGTTGTAATTGCGTCGGTGCAGTAGGTCATCGCGAATGGCAGAATGGTGGGCTTGGTGACGCAAAGCGCGTGTGGGTGGTGTTGCCGACCGATCAGTGAGTAAGTCTATCAGCGAGCGGCCCATTCATCCTTGCGCTGTTAGGTCGTGATGGTGTGAACGTCGATGGACGAAACAGCACTGTGACCTGCTGAGCAGTGGGCATTGTCGTCAGACAAGGGGGAGGGCGAGATGGCGTCGGCGTATGCATGCTGGCGTCCGTTGCGGTACGGACCGCAGATATCGTTGGCTTGCTGGCGAAGTGCCCAGCGGGCAAGACGGCCTGAGGGATGTTTCAATGACGAGAACTAGTAAGTGCGTGATGATCGGTAACGATAACAAATAGACGACCATACAAGTAAGGTTGAGCCTTTGTAAGGGCCCAGTTGATCACCAGGCATTCTTTTTTCGTGACAATGTAATTGGTCTCGAATTTAGTAAGCGTACGACTTGCTTATGCCCCGACATACAGGGAACCGTGGTTTGCGCTGCGCAAGGACAGCGCCGAGGCCAACACCACTGGCGTCCGTGTGTACTTGTGTAGGGGTCATAGGGTTGTAGTTGCGTAGTATGGAAGGAGACTTCAACAAAAGACGCAGTTTCCGAACGCGTCGTTGCACTCGAACGACCACAAATTTAGGGGCCCGCTTCTGTTAAGGAGCTTCGTCAGTGGTGGTATGATGGCGGCAAAGTGTTGAAGGAGGCGTCCAAAGTAGGAACAGTTTTACGAAACTGTACAGTTCTTTAACGTACGTAGGTTTGCGAAATTTTGTTTGGACATTAGTGCTCAGCTCTTCGAAGCGGATGTGCCGGCTACATACGCCGACGTCATCCCGAGGCCCCGACTGCAGCTCACCATGCAGTCATATCAGCAGTCCCCCCGTCAATCGCGTCCTGCGACATGGGTGGGACCTGCCCCGGTGAACCGATGGCGCTCACCCGACAACCGCCCCATACGCTTTGCATGCGCTTACGCCGGGCACGTCGCACGTTATTGCAATCGCGTGCAGCTACCTAGAGTCGCGTCACCCGTCACCAGCCAGTCCAACCACCCATATAACGACACTGCCCCTCCACCAATTTGTAGAGGTGTTTATTTGACGGCCCTCGAAGGCAATGCGCTATAGCGGCAGCAGAAAAGACAGAGCACGGACTCCCAGCACCAGCGGCGTTCTGCCAGAAAGGAGCCGAAGAGGACGACCCACTTGAAGGCGCTGAAGAGGACGACCCTTTACAGAGTTAAAAGGCCTCGCTACAGCATAAATCAATTTATGCTGTAGCGAGAAATCAAGAAACACAAACCCTTTACAGTGGTCGGCAATTTCAACGTAGTCTTTATGGACCTTAGGACCTAGCTTTGTCGTCGACGCTCACTGTCCGCTGTCATGGTGGTTAGAAAACCGTTGCAATAGTCGAAACATGTGTGTATACAAATCAACAAAAGGTTTACAATAAACGAACCACAATTGTAATTGTGACAAACCATATAAAACACCTACACGCACAAAGCCTTTATACTAGTCGGCGACTTCAACGTACACATTATGGAACTTAGGATGGTGCTTTGTCATCGACTCTTTATGTCACTTTGTCACTCAATTTGCATTATATGGGGCAATGCTCGGGTAACATAAGTGAGACACAAAAAAGGCTGAACAGAACACTAATATCAATCGCAACTGCGACAGAACAATATAAAACTCCTACAAGCACAAGTCATTTATACTAGTCAGCGACTACAACATAGAAATTATAGACCTTAGAACCTAGCTTCGCCCACTCGTCATCATTCACATCATGGAGGTGCGTTCCCTAAAACGCATTCCCTTCCCGCCACAACATAAAGCAGCTCAAAACACCATAAAAAAACTCGCATTAAGCGTCCATCAATCAAGCCTAGCACAGCACAATGCATGCTGGAGTGAAAATACACTAGAGGACGCTGCGGTGCAAATGCGTATGAAAGCGCGTTCCAGACCACACATGCTCTTTCTGCCATGGATGAAAACGAACGTAAGGCGCCGCATGCGGCGGCTCAACGGCAACGCCGACGTCAAGCTACTACTCCGGAGGCGAGGGCGCGGGAAGCGGCGGCAAAACGGCAATAACCACAAACGGGAGATTCACGGTTACCGAACGATCCCCAGTGCTTCCTCGTACTTATCATGATCCTCTTCGTGGATATGCGTAGATTTTTTTTCTGCACAACCACTCCTCGAATTCTTATTTTGCTTCTTGCATTTCACGCATGATGTCAAAACCCTCCTCCTCAAGAAGAAGAAGAAATAGACTTTTTTAAACATAATTGGCCGGGAGTTTGGCCTTGGTGGCCTCATATGGCGGCTCGGAGACCCTACACTCGGGTGGCGTCCTCGGCCTGCCGGATGGCCGGGAACTGTACCTTCAGCTCCGAGGTTTTCAGGGACGCCTCTTAGCGGTCGCGGAGCCGACGAAGAAGGTCCTCCACGGCTCCCACAACCTGGGCGGCGGTGGGAACGAGTGAGCTCAAGGCTTCCTGTCATCTGGCAAACTGCCGCACGCGAATGGCGGCAGTTTCACCACCGTTGTCGCCGGCACATTATTCAAGCATAATTTTTTTTTCACTTCAGGGAGTGCTTTCAGGAGCTCTTCTAGCCACTTGTATGAAGAGATATGAGGACAACAATTTCTGAATGAATTGAACCTGTGTCGAGAGGAGTCCCTCCTTATACAGACATTTGGCAGAGCTTGGTTGCGTAACAAAAGTAAACCGTGTACAATCTAAACCATTCCTACTTTTATTACGCATATTTATGAAATGAAGACTTCTCAGTATCTTACACGCTTCGAGAAATTCAGCTATAATGCTTAAAATGTGCACATTGTTACCATATACTTGAAGGAATATTCTGCAACCACAATAATAGCAAAGAAACTTACGCACTTGATACATGCAATAAACACATTTATAGAACATGCCTTCTTTTGTGAGCGCAGCATTTTCAGTCTCTCTAAATGAAAAAATTGTATGGGAATGCTGGAAAGGTATGGGACAAATATGTTCCATTAAGATCCTCCACAATTATAATTACAAAGCCTCTACATCTCTTTTTTTTTGCTGGACAGCTAAAATTATGAAAACATTGTGTTTTATTTCAAGGTGTATACAATATATCCAAATTGCTCTTAAAACAGTCCAGGACCTATACAATCTTATGGTCGCCTATTTTTGTTGAAACCTAAAACTTTCTTATGTCTTAAATTAAACCAAACTGGTGAAGCGGTTTACTTAAGAATGCATTTCGAAGTGTTCCGTGTATCTTATAAAAAAATAAAGCTGGGCTTGATATAGAGCTTCTTTGAAATAGTACTTACAGTGGTTGTGTAAAGTTGAACTTGTGAAGCGTCCTGTACTGCGGTGCTTGACAGTTTCTAAACTGGCAACTGTATCCAAACCTATAAATAATTCGATGTTTATACCACCTGCCCTAGAAACTATGGCAAGCAAACTGCACTTTCTGTCATAGACACACAAAAAACAATTCACGCTTTGCTTGCAGCTCAGATTGGTATATTGAAGTTCATTCTAGGTATAATAAACATCACTTCTTGGAACTGTGCGAGATTTCTAAATCTATAGTGCAGCTCCAATTTTCTGTGCAACACGACCAGCACCCCAGTGCATGTGTTGCTGAAAGTTTACTCTTATTCGCTTCCATTCAATACTCTGAATCAGTTTTAAGACGCCTGCATACAAATGAGTTCTCCCTTGTTTTGTGCTACAAGCAATTATGAGTGTTTTAAGTTCTTATTGCACACTATCGAACCCTGTAATCAAATGACTCCATGATTCAAAGGCAACATTGTGCATTTACCAGGTCACGCGTTCTTTCCTTATTTTATTCTTTACGTTTCATCGCTGCTTCTGAGAAATGAAGATCGGGGCGTTCCCATTTAAAAACATTTCGGCTAAATGAACATCCATTTAGGAAGAATGATTCTTGGAACTGCGCGAGATTTCCAAATCTATAGCGCAGCTCCAACTGCCTGTGCCACGCGACCATTTTCTTTAAATACATTGGCACTGCTAAATGTTCCTCTTTTACCATTAGGTACCAGTACCCCAGTGCATGTGTTGCTGAACGTTTACTCTTAATCGCTTCCAGTCAATACTCTGAATCAGTTTTAAGACGCCTACATACCAATTTGTTTTCCCTTGTATTCTGCTACTAGCAATTATCAGTGCTTTAAGTTCTTTTTGGCGAACTATGGCACGCTCTGATCAAACGACTCCAATATTCAAAGACAACGTTGTACATAGATCCGGTGACGCGTTGTTTCCTTATTCTAGAATTTACGTTTTATCGCTGCTTCTGAGAAATGAAGATCGGGGCGTTTCCATTTAAAAACGTTTGGGCTAAATGAACATCCAATTAGGAACGATGATTATATGGAAAATTTTATGGAGTAGGAAAACCGAGAGGACAAGACGGACAAAACAAAAGAAGTCACGGAGCGTAAACTATCAACCGTTGAGTATCCCTAAACACGACGCCTAAATATAGTAATTTATACGGGCGTGCGAATATTCAAAAACTTTGAACAACGAATCGAATAGTGTTCTATTCAATTCGGTAGTGGAATGAAATAGTGCAGTGAAATAGGAATGAACTAGTGCAATGAAAAAGTACCGAATACTTTTCGAATATTTTCTGGATGATAAGCACCGATGAAAACTTGGAGGACGCTTGAGCTTCGCCTTGAACAGCAGAAGGCGATAGCGTAATCGGGCCCCGAGCGCATTGCCTTCTAAATTGCTAGCCTGCCTTCGGTTCTCGGTGCATGCCTCAACCGTGCCGTAACGAAGCGAACGAGTGCGCGCGTAACATTGGCCGTTTCAAAGTATCCCAGAATTCCTATTGCAAGTTGAGTTGTTAGGTGCCAATTGCGCCATAATTATTCATTTTGCGAATCAGCGAAGGGCCCATAACGCGTCAGTAAACCTGCGTACCTGCTCACTTTGTTGATGCGTTTGCTGATGATGATGATTCAGTATGTCTGTGCGCTTTGTAATGGGTGGGCCTTCAAAACACCCACTCGCTGCGCAAATCGCACGTTTGGGGCCTGGTGCGATTATACGTTCTGCACGCAATATGACATGAGCTAAGGAGATTCCACTACATCATATTCATATAGTGTTTTTTTTCCGAAGAAATTTTAAGCAATAGCGTAGTTCCGTGGTAGAACAGCTAGCTTGCCATATAGATGGCCTGGGTTCAATTATTACTCAAACCGAAGATGTTTTTATTTATTTTATTTACATCTTTCTCGATTTTTCAGTCACGGAAAAAAAATGATGATTTTTCGCTTACAACCAGCTCAACTTATTTACGTTTTTAGTAACCTTTCTTGGTGATACAAGGTGAAATGCTTTATTAAAGCGTAAAAATATTTTATTTGTTTAGCTTAACGTTTACTGAATAGTTACAATCTCATGACTAATTTTTAATTCTGTTACTGTAGAGAAAAAGCTTCCCAATAGCAAAGTACGATGCTAGTGCCAAGGAATCACTCATTTTAGTGGCTTGTGTTCATGTAGTTTGCAATGGGCATAAATTAGCGATGTAAAATCATTACTGTTTACAAAGTGTGACGCTTCAAATATTGGGAAGAGGTACAGCATATTCAATGAGCCAGTACCTAGAGAAAACGCTTGAAATATGAAAACTATAAAACAATATAGTGCTTCAGAATTACCTGCTCAAAAATGACTCCGTGGGTCCTAATATAACTGAACCTTTTCTACAATACGGCTGCACTGCCTCTCAGCTGTTTCTTTTCCAAGCGAAGCTTCTTGTGAGTTAGACGATTCGGTGGCAGCGGCGGCAGCGGCGTTGCACGCGAAATACACGGGGCCGGCTAGAGTACGGAAATACAGTCCTCGGAGTTGCGCCGGTCGCATGCGTATTTGTACGCGCCGTTTTCCAATAATTGATGATATCTCGATCGTGGGCTTGTCGGCCATCAGTCGTTTCTGATATGGCAGTCTGATCTTTTGTCTCGATCGCTTGTCATTTCATGTTGACACATTTCGTTGTTGCTTTGATATGAACGCGCGTCCATGGTTGTTGCCTGTAGCGCCTGAAGTGTCGGGCTGCTAAGTACGTGGATGAAGGCCCGATTCCCGGCATGCAGGAAGCAAACGTTCGGAGGGAGCATTAGGCAATGCGATCAAAAGTAAGTAGCAGATCAGGCACGTGCACATCAAACATTGTTAGCCCCCTTTTTTTCCGGCAGGGGAAGGCTACTGAATGTCTTGTCTTGCAGGTTTCAGGCACCACTACATACTTAAAAAATGAAGTGGCGAGATTTAGGAGTCAAAACTGCCACTCAGAGCACACCAATCCGTAATTTTCTCACTGCAGGTGAACAGCAAACAAAAGTAGTATGCTTGTTCACACTGGCACAGTTCTACGGCAATAACTTTAAGATTATCACAATTGTACCTTTTTTGTACGTTGCGCCTCTTGCTGATCGGAGCGCATTGTTTACGGAAACACAATTGTGAAGCTTTCCTAGACTTCGTACAGTTTGCGCCAATTTTAGTAAATGCTAATTTGCAGCCACCATGAAAACGTTTCCTTGTGTCCGCATGCGCACATGCGGACACAAGCGCACATGCGCACATGCGGACACCTTGAGTAGACAAAAATCATATCAAAAGATTTGACGAAACTGCATACTCTTATGTTAATACCGTCATGGTACTTCCCGATGTGCGAGTCGGTAAAAGTTAGGTAATATTAAACTGATTTCGTAATAAAATGTAGGTGCGCCAACTATCTGTATGAGTCACCGCTCTGTCGTCGTCTTAGGCGATAAAATTGCTGTTATTCTCATTCCAATATATAAGGTCCCATTTGTAGAATAAATTAATTTACGTAATGCACTATCGCTTAAAAATTCATTTTAGCCGGGGTGCTGCTGACCAGTGCACACTCAGGTACGTTGCGGTTTGCTGATGTGTTATTTACAGGTGTTGGTGAAAATTTTGAAATTACAAAATGCGTTACTGAAATTTATTTATTTATTTATTTATTTAATCATGCTGCCAATCCCAAGAGGGATTATTGCAGGGAGGGCAAGAATATACAATACATAAATACAGTCAAAAAGCGAAATTATACAGGCACACAAATTTTTGAAATTCTGGGAAAGTAACACAATGCTATATAAAAAAAGAAAGAAAGAAGCATGCAACACTACAAAGTCAACAGTACACCATTGGAAACCAAGCATACACAAAACGCAGTGGGTGCGATATATGATAATAGGTTACAGATTTTTTTTAATACATGTGGTATTCAATTTTTACAAAGAGTAAATGATTTAACATACGATAATAAGGATTAGTAGAATTCGTTACACAATGCAATAGGGCCACAGAGTCATTTGCGACGCGATTAAGTGAAACTCCTAAGACTGCAAAAAAGTTTCTAACGTGGGACTAAGTACAATATGAGAGGGCAGGTTGTTCGAAAGAAATGTACTGCTTACTGACTTCCTCTGTTAAGCTTTGAAAAACTGTGCATTTCTTTCCATGTGGGAGTCTTATTTTCTGTGGATCCGCTGAGATTCAGGCATTGAACTACCTCTAAATAATTTTTTTCTGCCGTTAATCTGTTCATCGCCGAAGCTGATCCAAAGTAGTGACACCTGAAGTTTGTCCTTCCTCATTCTGATGGTATGTTACGGTGTGCGTAGACTTAGTTAACATTTAAGAAAAAGGAAATGCTGCTTGCTGGAAATACCCGAATGTGAATCAACATTATGCTCAATATAACGGCATCAGCCGGCAAAAACGACTCACCACGCCGTTTCCCTGCAAGTGTAGTCGAGCAAAAACCAAGTTTGTAGTATTTTTTTTTTCTATTTTGGATTATGCCTAAACGACACCGTG
Source organism: Rhipicephalus sanguineus (assembly GCF_013339695.2). Taxonomy (NCBI): domain Eukaryota; kingdom Metazoa; phylum Arthropoda; class Arachnida; order Ixodida; family Ixodidae; genus Rhipicephalus; species Rhipicephalus sanguineus. Next base: position 123,120,322 of record NC_051182.1, read on the forward strand.
CAAAGCTTCATGCTTACCTTTGATTGTGATTCTCGTCAATTTCTCAACGTCCTTATGAGAGCGCAGTCGACAGCGAGGCACCTTATATATGAACTAGAGCGTTATTTGCATTTGGAGAAAGATATTAAAAAAAAAACATCTTTTTTTTCATCACATTCACAAGAAAAAAATGTGCCCTTTTTTGGGGGAGGCAGTGGACCTAATGAACAGACATGCGATTTATGAGCACTGAATGTATTTCAGCTGCAGAAATTGGGCACAACAATGGGCACCTTGAAGATAATTAAATATATGAAGAACGTTAACCTGTTTAGCAATATCACATCAGCATTGTAGCATTTATACCAAAGTTGGCTTACGCTTCAGCGATAATTGTATGTTACTTTCCAACAATATCCTGCATACTCGCCGGTAACAATCAACATCAAACATGACTTCATCAGTTTGTGTATCATAAGGGAAAGTAAATGTGAGTGACCTACGGCGTAAAAAAAGAACATGAATCACTGAGTGTGATTGTGTTTTTTTATCGGATATGACTCGGATATGAGTTTTTATCGTAGTGAGTATTGTTATGGTGACGGAGGCTACTAAGGTTGCTTTTTACAAGTTTGCGGAGACATTACCACATATACAGTGCACCTTACCAACCAAGTCTTATGTCTGTATTTTCATAACGAGGTCGTTACAGAATAATATTTTTCCAAATTGGATATTTATCATAGCACGGCAGTCTTGAGGAAGACATCACCACACAGAATTGATGGTGACTTCTTTAGCGAGTACTGAACACGATAGAACATCAGAAACACTTCAAGAGAGGTGGCCTTAATATTGCTTCTAAGTTTCTTTAATGACACCAGCCTCTAGCGGTGAACTTTTGGTTCACTTCCGCACATTTTAGATGGAATGAAAAGTGTTCTGTATTGCATATGTGCCATCTTGATGGCACATACCAACAAGGAAGCAGTCAGCTCTTTTAATGAACACGTTCACTTAGTTTTCATTATTAATCATGTCACTTAGGTAGGAATTAACTAAACTTATGCACCGATATCATATATTTCAGATACAACTTTCAACTTTAGCCACTGCCTCCTTTTCATTAGCCTATTTCTTTTCCATTCTGGTTTCACTTCTGATTGGCTGGGGCGAAATCTGGCGCGCTCGTTGAAATAACAAAATGTCGCTAGGTGCCAGCGCCATAAAAATCACAAGGTGGAGAGGAAGTTATCACGAATGATTGATAAAGAAGGAAATAGAAGCGACAAAATGACCACGAATCGGATGCTACGGCATAACCACGGAAAGAAGTTTGTCTTGCAGTTTACGACTGTTTCGCGTAGCACCTGCTTGACCTTAATATAATAAATATTTAGGTTTCACACCCCAAAACCGCAATAGGAGCATGAGGAACGCCATAGTGGAGGGCTCTGGAAATTTTGTTCCTATGGCGTTCTTGAAGTGCACCTAAGTGTAAATACGTGGGCTTCTAGTAATTCGTCTCCGTCGAAATGCGTCCGGTGAGGCCAGGATTCGATCCCGTGACCTTCGGGTCAGCAGTCGAGCACCATAGCCATTAGACGACCGCGGCAGGGCTGTCGGACCTTGCGAGCACTTTAAATTCTGCTTGTGCCGTCATACGTGAGAGCAAAGCAGAAGATGCGGCAGGAAACAAGGCAAGCACCACTGATGTGCGCTCACAAGCGGAGCGGAGTTCTTTGTTTGGATGCGTAGTATGACGGAGCGGAATGTACATAGAATAGGGATTCTAACCGATAAATCTTCGCCGCTGCGACTTTGCGCCTGACGCTCTTCGTTGCCCCGTGGCCTACACTGCTTGCCGCATATTTTCCGCAAATGGAGGTGAGCCTCTATTTCTCTCCCCTGTGACCCAACGCTCTTCCTATACAAATGTCTTGACACTTTATCTGCTCATTTACTGTGACGTGCTGCAGCGGCAATTCGAGCGTGTCGAAACGGGAGTGGCAAAAGCAGGCTACATAAACAAACAGAACGTTCCTAAATTATTATGAAAGAGCCAAAGATTGCTTTTCGCAATCAAAACAAAGGTAGACTATCTGAAGCGTTACAACTAGAAGAGAATTCATCGTTTACAAGTATGATAGTTTGCAAAACAATATTTGTTCATGCAAGTAGTTTCCCTGCCTAATTTCAAGTATGAGAACGTCGTAGTTTGATTTGCGCAAGAGTTAAGCGCACACGAACCCCATAAATGCTAATGAGTGTCTAACCGCAGCGTGACTATGCTTCAGGCTGTGGATTGAACCCTGCTCGCGGCGGTTGCATTTCAAAAAATAGGATTGGTGAAAATCCGCAGTTGCTAACCAACGGAACCGAAGAAAATTCGTTCTCGAAAGACGACGTTTTGTGGGAAAATCTGGATAGATTTAGCGTGACATAGTTCGTCTATACCGCTCAATGTGATGCATGCATTCATGCGTGCTATTGTGCCATTGCCTTAATTCCCTTGCATTAGCTTGTGCCCTAATCCACAGTTTGCATGTCGTGTGGCTCCATATATCTAAGAGCAGTAAACAGAACGTACAATCGTTCGCAGCTGAATTTTACGCTACTGCTAGCACCCTCCTTACCGCGTCAAATGCCTTGTAAATTGCGGCGAGTTTGTCGAACGATTTGTGCCCTCTTTCCCACAACCAACTATATCGGTTGCAGGAACAACACTTATACCAGCGGCGGTAGCGACAGCGTTCCTCTTGCTCTGAGGGAGCCGACTGGGTAGGCAGCGCGTCATTCGCTTCGCTTCATGGTGATTGTTGCCAAACGCATAGCGCGTCTCCCGGACGCTTTCTACAGCTGCATGGCCAAGTGCGCATGTGCCTTTTATACGAAAAGCACGACGATGACGCCGCAGGCCTCAAATTAAGGTGATAGAGAGAGATATAGAAAGGAAGAGGAAAGGCAGGGAGGTTAACCGAGCATGGGCTCGGTCGGCTACCCTACACTTGGGACGGGGGAGGAGGAATAATAGAAAGGAAAGGGTAAAGAAGATAGAAGAAGAGTAAGAAAGAGATGGATGAACAGTTAGCTTGAAACTACACAACACGAACTCGCGCGGCTAGTTCACAGGCGCTCGTGAAGTTCGGTGGTCCTCAAGAATCACAAGAAGGCTTTCGTGGCATTGCGCATCTGCGAAACCGTAGGCCAAGGTCCCAGGATCTTTTTTTTTTCAGTGGTCTTGAATCCAGGTGACGGAGCTTGGCTGCCATACTACGTCGTTGAGCCTGGTATGATGGGCAGTGGCACAGAGTGTGTTCAAGCATCTCCTCGCAGGCGCAAATGTTGCATGCCGCAAAGCTGGCCATTCCAATGAGACGAATACGCATTAAGGTGAGATGCCACAATATGTCTCCCGCTCTGAGTCATACACCTGAACTTTGAAAAAAAGCCAGAGATTCCGTATAATTGATTTGATAATGAAACAGCTTTCACCGAACTGCGCACGAAGTGCGTAGATCTCGAATTCCAGTAAAGGTATCACTACATTTATATGGTGAGATAATCAACATGTCTCCCGTTCTGAGTCATACGCCTGAACTTTGGAGCAAAGCTCTAGATTCCGTATAATTGCTTTGATAATAAACAGCTCTCATAGAATTGCACATGAGGTGCGCCGATCTCGGATTCCAGGTAATGTATGACTGCATATAAATGGTGAGATACTCAATATGCCCGCGGTTCTGAGTTAAACGCCTGAACTTTGGAGCAAAGCTCTAGTTATCTTATAATTGCTTTGATAATTAAACAGCCCTCATCGAATTGCAGATGAAGTGCGTCGATCTCGAAATCCAGGAGATGTATCACTACATTTATATGGTTTTTGCTTAAAAGCATGGAACGTTTATTTTCCCCATTTGCGTTGGTTGGCAGAAGATTGATTTAACACAGCTGTTAGCGTTTGCGCGCTCTAGCCTAACAGATGATCCTAAAATAATCTGAAATATTCCTAGATATTCTGGCGCGGTTTGCGCAGCGCTGTAGCTACATGTGCAATGAGCCGGTAATATGAGATACGAATACGCATTAGGTGAGATACTGAATATGTCTCCCGTTCTGGGTCATACGCCCGAACTTTGGAGCAAAGCTCTACATTCCGTACAATTGCTTTGATTATAGAACAGCTCTCATCGAATTTCATATGAAGTGCATCGATCTCGAATTTCAGGAAATGCATAACTACATTTATATGGTTTTTGCGTAAAAGCATGGAGCTTTTATTTTCCACGTTTGCCTTGCTTGGCACAACATTGAATAAACTCAGCTGTTCGCGTTTGAGCGCTGCAACCTAACAGATGATTCTGAAATAATCTGGAATGTTCCTAGACATTATGGCACGCTTTGCGCAGCGCAGTAGCTACATGTGCAATGAGCCAGTAACATAAAACATAGAAAAATAAGAAGCGCATGTGGCATTGCCCCCCACTGACAATGCATCATCCCGATGTGTTAAGAGAAGGTGGAAGTACAATAATAACAATACGATCACACAGCGATTTATGGCTTGAAGCACGGAATTCGCAGCCAATTTGTTTGCATTTACCGTAATTCACAGATCATAGCTATTGAAAGCGCACACGTCAGAAGTAACCGCTCATTATTGAACAATTTCAGAAGCACTTTTAACGCGATAGCGTTAAGGAGCTCGTTCCGCAGAAATTATGGTGTTGGCGTCAGTGTCGGCGTCATTGGTTGTGAGCGAGCACTCATTATCTTGTATAAAGTAAATAATAAAAGCATGCCGCCCAATACAAAGGGCATACATATTGGTGCGCGCGTTCTCTTACACACACGTAGTGGGCACACTGTTGTCATAAAAGCGCAGTTGAAGACGGCGGAGACCATCACCTTTTTTATAGGTATGCTGAATTTGTGTGCGTGTGTGTGACACCGGTGGACTACACATAATGAGAAGCGAAACAGAGCATGAAGAGGACGGGGCCGGATATTGCTATCGCGTTCAAGTCTTAAAGGCGAAGCTTAAACGCTCCCCAATTTTTGAAGATTTCAAGACTGTATAGGGCAAATGCACTCTAAAAAAAGTCAGCGTCTGTGATAGCGACTTCAAAGACATAGGAGAAATAGGAAGATACGCATAAAAATTATTAGAGATGCATTAAGTGCGAATGTCACAATGAATCTTTATAAAGAGAGCACCTAATAGGTACTTGTACAATTACACACGTAAATATCCTGAATGGCAGAAATAATCTGTATGTCGCGGACATCCCTCAGAATAGTGTTTTTCATAGCAATATAATTTGTTTCTGGGCGTGTTTGTGAAATAAAGCACTAACAGCCAATCAACTGTATTGATACGAAGAGATAACTTGACATTCGTTGTTTCAGAAAAGGCTGTCTCTGAATCAGTGCGAGCTTTATCGTTCTTCATATTCCAAGAAACCCAAGTATTTCTTTCTCGGGAACTAATGTAAGTGTGACAGTTACTTGGGAACGTTGGACATGTTGGGTTTAACTCCATACTTGCGACACATTTATTCAGCGCAAGAGATCAATCCTGTCTGCTCTACCGGAAGCAAATAACCTACCAGAAGTCAAAGCCCTGTTGCCTCTGGAAGCACAATGGTGCCAACAATTAGGGTCAAACCTACAGCAAGTAGCATATGAATAACCGCTACAGAAATGTCTCCATATTCAAGTGGAATGCCAACAGTCTTCGAAGGAAGTGTGCTGACTTTGGTAAACTGATTGTGCAGTATAACATTCCAATACTTTGCATTCAAAAAGCTGGAACAAATGATGATTTCCATTTCTCGAACTACGTGATATACAAGTCGTGTCGTCGAGGTGGGTTTACCAGAGTGCACTTGTGTGTCAGAAAGGACCTACCATGTTATCAAGTTCAGTCAAGCGATTATGACTTTCCGGAATTCATCGCATGTAAGGTATTGTTTGATAAGCGGCGCGTAACAGTGATTATTCTCTATTTACAACGTTTAAGACGTATTTCAGTGGAAGAGCTAGTGAATATCTCCAAAATTTCTAGTTCTAATGTGTTTATATGTTGAGACTTTAATGCACATAATTTTATCTGGGGCAGTGACTGCTGTGATGCACGTGGTAACGTTGTAGAAAGCGCCATAGACAAGTGAAATTTGTCTATTTTAAATGACGGATCACCAACAATTCTTCGCGGGTATAATTATTCAAGCTGTATAGATATAACCTTATGTTCACAAGATCTGATGAATGGTGTGGGATGGTCAATGGATGTGGAAACAAGAGGAAGCGATCATTTTCCAGTCCTTGTAAATCACCCTAGCATGCGGATTGATGACATGAGGTGCTACAGCAGATTGACGAACTGGAAAGCTTTTCGGTTTCGCCTAAGCAAGCAACTTAGTTAACATACAAGCATTGAATAATTTACCGAATTTTTACAGCATAATGTGAACATATGCACAAAGAAGTTTCCAATTCCGAAAGACTACGGTGCAGTTGACGGAGAGTAAGAACACTACAGAGCCATTAGACGCCGGTCTGAAAGAGCGTACCGACGCAGTTGTACTTTAGAAGCTCACAAAAGCGCTCAGAAAATCCCCAATGTCATGCGCAGACGCATGGAAAATTTATGAAAATGGCGCTGGCGTAGCTTCTGGGGCACGCTTTCTCCTCACACCCCTGTTCCGAGAACACGGTTGGCATTTCGAGCGTTTAACGGCCCTGTAACACAGAGCTTCCCATTCCTTGATTTCGCTTTAGATCTGTACACACAGGAGATAGTGGTTGCAGATGGGTCATTCCACGCCAAACGTCCCAGACATTGCGCTCGACCCTCTCCAATTGTATTGTAAAAAATTGTGGACGTTCATATCAGTGCACTAATTGCCCTCGGAAAGTATTTTTCGGAAAACAAATTTTTCTTGTCTGTTACAGTGATTTGAATTTTGCCGTAGTGGGTGAAACATAGGTTGCGAAAAAATACTCTAAAAAATCCAATACTTTACGGAACGCTTTAACTATCTGCTGCTTACTTGAAAAGGAATGGCACTATCTTATTATCGCCCATTGACGACCACTACTTTGTCTCACGATGTGCTTTGTGGTGAAGCAATGCTGCAATTCTGCCCCCATTTTGATAATTTTTTAAAAATTCTACGAATATTACAGACAAAATAGAACTATATCACATGGCTGGATAGTTGGCAGTAAGCGTGTGAAAAAAATATTGAAGTCGATGACTGAGTAGTTTCGAAGTGGAAGGGGCGCAAACATTGAAAAATGTGTGAAATGCTCCAGGTTCAGGCACATGTAGAGTGGTGATGCAGTCTAAGTAAAAATGCACGCTTGGCCTCGTTGGGAAGAGTAAACAAAGGAGATTTATTTGTGAAAGTTTCATCGGAGTGTTTTTTGTTTTTGACGAGAAACAAAATTTTATGTTGAGCACTCGCGGCGTGCCTGGGTGCGGGCCCGTATGTCCGCTTCACTGCGCGGCCACTTATCCTTGGGGCAACGGAAGTATGCAGCGCCCACGCGGGTGGCACGATCGTGTACTGCTGTGAGTTTTCACGTTGCTAAAAACTTGCAAACAGTGTATATGGCTGGCAGAATGTTTCGGAAGGGCACTAAAGGTTGCCGGTTAGTAGTCGGAGCAGAGCACGATTTCATTGCCACGTCACTGCATGCACATGTACGACAGGCGCAGAGCTTGGGTTGTGTTTTCGATCTCCGCGGAGGTTGCAGTTCTTACTGCCGCTGCCGACGTATGGTCTTCGCCACTTGAAATGCCTGTGTTGCTGGGTAGGTGGTGAGCCCGGCATTAAGAGTGGTCAGTGATGACGGCACGAAAAGGTGAAACGTGCGCGTACCTTTGAGGGAGATTAATAATATCTGGGGTTTAACGTCCCAAAACCACCATATGATTATGAAAGACGCCGTAGTGGAGGGCTTCGGAAATTTCGACCACCTGGGGTTCTTTAACGTGCACCTAAATCTAAGTACATGGGCCTCAAACATTTTCGTCTCCATCGAAAATGCAGCCGCCGCGGCCGCGATTCGATCCCGCGACCTTGGGGTCAGCAGTCGAGCGCCATAACCACTAGACCACCGCGGCGGGGCCTTTGAGGGAGATTGTAGACTCAAACCTTTCTGAGAGCTCAACTTTCTGCCACGCTGCATGCGATGCTTTCATCTTAATAATCGCCTTGCGATTACTAAGCGGAGGCGATAGATTTAAAAGGACGAAGCCGCCTTAAAGGCAGCTTCGTCCTTTTGTATATTTATCGCTTTCGGTTTCCATTGTACAGGCTCTCCGTCTAAAATATGACACGATAGCAGTATACTCACCATTCGCAATGTTTATCTTACGCGCTGCCAAGGGATGCGGCCGAAAGACGAACCTTCGAGTGCCGCGTGCTCGCTCGGCGACGCGATCACCGGAGCAAAGTTCACCTCTGCCAAAGATCCGAGCGTAAGAATACGTAGCACCATTCGGCTCCGAAGCACGAATTGCGCGAGTCACGTTCAAGCGAGCTGCCCATAAAAAAGAATTATAAGTGTATTCCCGGTGCCTGTTAGCCACTTTTATTATATAATAATATATTTTAAACGAACCATCACTCGTTTTCCCTGACACTTCGTCGGCGGCACTGAGGAAAGCCGAAGAATCCGTGTCGAAACGTGAAAACTCACACCAGCACACGATCGTGCCACCCGCGTGGGTGCTGCATACTTCCGTTGCCCCAAGGAACAGTGGCGGCGCAGTGAAGCGGACTTACTGACCCGCGCCCAGGCACGCCACGAATGCTCAACATAAAATTTTGTTTCTCGCCAAAAACAAAAAACACTCCGATGAAACTTTCACAAAAAAATCTCCTTTGTTTACTCTTCCCAACGAGACCAAGCGTCCATTTTTACTTGGACTGCATCACCACTCTACATGTGCCTGAACCTGGAGCATTTCACACATTTTTCAATGTTTGCGCCCCTTCCACTTCGAAACTACTCAGTCATCGACTTCAATACTTTTTTTACACGCTTACTGCCAACTATCCAGCTATGTGATATAGTCCCATTTTGTCTGTAATATTCGTAGAATTTTTAAAAAATAATCAAAATGGGCGCAGAATTGCAGCATTGCTTCACCACAAAGCACATCGTGAGACAAAGTAGTGGTCGTCAATGGGTGATAATAAGATAGTGCCATTCCTTTTCAAGTAAACAGCAGATAGTTAAAGCGTTCCGTAAAGTATTGTATTTTTAGAGTATTTTTTCGCAACCTATGTTTCACCCACTACGGCAAAATTCAAATCACTGTAACAGACAAGAAAATTTTTTTTTCCAAAAAATACTTTCCGAGGGCAATTAGTGCACTGATATGAACGTCCACAATTTTTTACAATACAATTGGAGAGGGTCGAGCGCAATGTCTGGGACGTTTGGCGTGGAATGACCCAGATGAATTTTGTGAACTTATCTGCAGACCTGGCTCTGCATCAAATTGTTCAGCATATAATAATTCTCTTGGGTAAGCAAAGCAGAAAATTAATGCTTGCTATTGGGCACATCCTCAACTTGACCCTACATTCACATTAAGCGAACTGCAGTGTGCAATTGCTTCATGTCGTGAAAAGTCTGCTGCTGGGCCGGAAGGCGTTACTAGCAATAAGTTAAAGATCGCGGACCGACAGCCACAAAAGCTCTTTTAGTCATTTATAGCAATCTATGGACGGAAGAAATTGTACCACCCCCTTGGAAAGTCGCTTGAGTTATTCCGATTCTAAAACCTGGAAAGACGCCCTTGGGCCTTGATTCTTTTCGCCCAGTCAGCTTGACAAGTTATTTATGCAAGGTAATGGAGAAGATGATTGGCACGCGAATTGAGTGGTGGTGCAGCAATGAGACGGATGTGTTGTCCAACTAATTAACATGTTTTAGAAAACAGAGATGCACAATGGATGCTATAGTAGACATAGTAACGTACGTGGAACACGAACGCACCTACGGTAACGTGACGGTCGCAGTATTATTGGACATGAAGAGGGCATTCGACACTGTCAGTCACGTACATGTTCTATTCAGCATTTTTGGAACTCGGAATGTCCGGCAGGTCCTTGCGATGAATTTCTGAAGTTTTATCAGGTCGCAAAATATTTGTCCAGACGGGTGAAGGAAAGAGTGCTGACACGATGTCAAGCAAGGAGTGCCAAGGGGAAGTGTGCTTAGCCCTTTTCTATTTAACTGCGTCATGGCTGATTTGGCAAGACGACTACCGAGTTACAACTGTCGGTGTATGGAGATGATGTGTGCATTTGCACATCTGTAAGTAATGTTCACTTATTAAGATGGCATTACAAGAGGGCATAAATACCATCAACACATTTTTAATAGAGAGAGGGATGGCTCTGTCGCATGCGAAGACAACTGTATTGCCCATCAGCCATAGGATGTAAAAAAATTTCAATCTTAGTCTGGAAAGGCGACCTTGATTGATTCTGACATAGCATCAATTTCTTGGAATAGTATTTGATCGGAAGCTATCCAGGACACCACACATAAAAAACCCGAAAGCGATGTTTATGCAATATTTATTTCTTTATTCAAAATACCTTACAGATCCAAGGGGGCATTGAGTAAGGGGAACATCAAATTATTATCTACATGACTATACACAACTTCAATATTAATAAAAAATGTCGATGATTATATAATGTTGAACAGTTACAACGGTAAAGAAAATGCAATGGAAGCTAAATACAGAATATGAAACATGCGATGATTGTTACTATACAGCAACAGGCTACAAAAAATAATTACAAATTCTAAAACGGCATGGAGTTACACAAGTCACAAAAACAAAAAGCATTGCTCCAGATTATACACTAAATATGAAGTGAATGTTAGTAGTCAAACATAATGAAAATCACAAATAAAACACAATAGTGAATATACTTCGCAGAATTACTGGAACGTCATGGCGTGGATCAGTGTCGTCCCCGCTAACTGTTCACAATGCTTTATTAAGGCAAAGAATTGCATACTCTGCGGCAATCTTACACGCCCTTTTACCCACGTCAGAACAGAGCCTTGAAAGGCTTTTAGTGAGGGGATTTAGCATAAGTCTAGGAGTTGCACGACTTATTTTCGGTTCCCTTGTAATAGCAGAGACTCGCCATTCTCCATTTACAGTCATGAGAAGTATAAAAACATGTCGACATTTTTTTCACCTTCAGAGGCAACATAGAAACCACCCATTGGCTCTGGAGGTATTACAAAGGAATAGAAGCTGTGTTCATAAAGAAATTAAGCAAAAATCCTGTATGTTGCCAACGAATGAATTTTTTAACTGAAACGTTGATTATCCTCCATGGCTACTTACGCTGCCAAAAGTAGAAGTGTCAGTGCACGGCATCCCTGCACTTGCAACTGCCTAATCTAACAGGTCGCACTCAATAGCACAAAATTATGCAGCAGATCAAATAGGATAATACCTTAATTCTGGAGTACCACTTGCCTTCCGCAATGTGACTTACGCACCAAATCTTCATGTCTTACTTTTATTTCCTGTTTGCATTTTGTCACGGGTAGGTCTAGTCTGAAGTAAAACAGCGGAAGAGATTCCTGCGTGCTCGGTACGTTTGCTGCCCCATGCCCATCAAATTCAATGATAGATATCTCAAACTATGTGCTTCACGAAGTGACGGAGGTGAGTCCGCGATATCTCAAACTAAGCAACTGCACTTGATTCACTTCATTTTTGCTTTAATTGTACTTGACGAACTGTAACTGTATATATTTCGGCTGTACATATAATCTGCTTTCAGTTACGGTTTATGTTGGAAGCAAAGGTTTATCACATGGAACTTTTAGTGCCTACATTTTAATATCAACTGTTATATCACCCACAGCTAAAAATACTCAGGTGTTTCCATCTACTAGCTATATGCCAAAGTGCTCGCTGCGTGTATAAACAGTGATTTCAGCAATATAACAGAAGGTTCGCTTGAGTGTCATTCTGTAGATGGCCGCCATCACCAGAATATCGTGGGCGGAGAGTTCCGTTTTCATTGCGGAGAACGACTTCTCTTCAAAGAGTGCAGTGGTGTATTATAAATTCAGCAGCATTGGAATACTATATGGCGTAGTAATGTGACAAACTATTCTTTCTGATCATCTAGCAAATGGCCCACATTTTCAATAAATAATATAGCCGCCAAATTCAGGACAGCGAACGGTGCATCACTGCTTTATCAGAGGTGTAATTCCACGCAATAAATTTCACAGTGAACCATAAATAGATGCACACAGTTTCTGCACGTCATACAGTACAAGACTTTTTCATCGTGAATCAGCAACCTTCTTACACAGCACACAAAAAGCTGGCGCATATAGTGCTCGTTGGTATGTACGAGCTCGTAATCAATTTCTGGGCCTCCCCTTAGCACAGCAATAGTCCACATAAGGCGAGGACGATTTTTCGTGCCCACGTGAATTTGTCGTTCCTGTGAATTACTGTTAGTCTTTACATCCGTCGGACGTCATAGATGCTCAGTCATATTTGCCTCCATAAAATAGCCCACTTTATTACTGTATAAAAAATTTCGCACAATTTCCGACACAGCACAGCATAAGATTGCCACTGAGGTTTATTTTGCCATCATACTAAGAAATGTTTGGTCTTTTCCTAAATTTGTGGTTGGTTACATTTTTCAAGAATATCGCCAGGCAGTTATGTAGCAGTGGTCCAACAACAATCACAACGATGGTGGCTCTGATCCTGACAGGGCTTCAAGACAAGGGCGGTTGTTTTTTTACTAGTACTCTTAAAATGCAGTTTTAATCCAGTCACGTGTAACTAAAAGTATTTCTGGAATAGCAAAAGACGATTGCGCATAGTTAGTGTAGATTTATGCTAGATCTTCTCCTTGCTTCAACACCGAGTATAAAATTTGCTTAATAAACTTCGGATTATTATGTCTTTCTAAAAGAAGTTTGCTGTAGCATCAGTGACTAATATTTTCTAACGGAAATGTATTGACATATGCAGTTTTCATTGGGTAGTGTACAGAGTGAAAGGTATATGTTTAACGACACAGCATACGAAATATCCCCACGCCAATAACGCTTTGCAGCTTCTTTACTGCGACAGCAATTCAGTGATATGAACTACATTACGACGTCTTTCCGTCCATCCTTTCCGATTACTTCCTTAAGCTGACGTCGACGACGGTCGTAATCTACAAAATGCAGCGAGAATAGTTGAATAGTTTTCGTCGTCTGCGCACTTCCTCATTCAATATTCATCATTTCCACACCGTGAGAAAAATGGTTTCTTCGTAAAGGCCTTCGCTAAATAGAATTTAAATAAATGCCGGTGAAAGAATCTGCATTCGAAGGAAATTGCGCTAAGTTCCTAGCTATTGCGCTTTCTTTATTACCTGCAATGACAGGTTAGCGAAGACAGTAGATATGGTAAACAGCCAAGTAGACACAAATAGGTCACAAGAAATTTAAATAAAACTAGAACACTTTTATGCGCATAAGTGCTTCTAATCTTCCGAGCCACTTTGGAGCATTGTTTCTCATTTTTCAGACGTCCTCGAACATTGCGATCAAATGGTCGAAGTACTCTCTAATAAGCTGCAGCTTAAATTTCGACAAGAACGAACGTTCTTAGTGCGGAGAACGTTTTGACGACAAGAAGAATATAGGACAGAGCGAGTTCACATGCTTTCTACGCGGACGTCATCCCTAAAACTGGCATCGTTCTTTTTGTTTTGTTTCTATACTGTGAGGACTACGCAAACTTACAGCATCAGAAAACGCACTGTCATCATATTCGTGCACCCTTAATAGCCTCATCCCTATGTGCATAGAGATGGGCAATTTCCCTTCAAGTGCTGACTGAATAATGTTCCATTAATACACGGCTTCCCCGCAATTCACGACGACGCGCTCTAGGGCTTCGGGTTTTGTATAGGCGAAGTGGGAGTTTCATCAATATAAAAGTACTCGTCTTCGTTTTATTTTTGTTTTAACCTCAAGTGTGCCTGTATAGAGCGAAAAGACAGAAAAGTATACTTTTTGACCAGGCGCCTTACGCCCGCAGGTGGGAGGCCACCTCATTCATAAAACGTGGCCTAGAGTACGTGGTACGTGCATTTCACTGACGACGTGCCACGTGGTGCAAATTTGTGCAGAGTGGAATTGATAAAAACAAGGTCAAGTAGTTCTTTGTGCGATCGTTTCTTTTTGAACACCAACTAAATCGTCACCCGAAATGAGCTCCGGCAAAAATTACATGCCCCTAATGTTTTTTTACGTAAACGTCAATAGCTTTACTCATGGGATGAGAGCTTCCCGCAAAACAAAAACTCCTCCAAGCGCTAGCAAAATATGAGCTGCGTAAGAGCACGTGTGCGATAGTTTAAAGTGGCTTACTCTTGTCGGTGTTCTTTCAAAAATGATTCAGTAATACACCGTTCCCCAGAAATCCCCGAACTTTCGGGCTGTTGACCAGCGGTAAAGGTTTTCATTGCCCACTGCGCAGGCAGTCTTCCTGCTTGTATTCGCGTTTTGAGCTGAAGTACAGTTGTATGAATTTTACAGAAAAAAAAGGATTTCGAGTGAGAAGTTCGTTTTTTTTTACCACGTCGTACATGCTCGAAGATTGTGTACAGTGGAAGCTGTAATGTCGAGTATGATCATTTCTCTTTGATCTCAAGCTAAAGAGCCATCGGGAAAAAATTAAAAAAAAAATTCCTTGCTAATAATACGCTTTTACATTCATGTAAATAGCTTTACTATATGATGAGAGGTGACAGCAAAACAACGGAATGTTCTTCCGAGCATTACCTAAATACTAAGGCGTAAGTAAGAATACGTGTGTTTTAGGTCGTTATTTTAAGAGCTCCTTAATAAATGCTCTAATAATACACGGTTTCTCAGCAATCCAGTAGTACATGCTCCAAGGTTTGAAGTTTTGGACCCGCAAAAAAGTATTTTTATCGGCGCACAAGTAGTCATCTTGCTTGCATTCATAAAACAGGCTCTGGTCTGCCTGTACGGAGCTTAAAGAAAGATGTTACATCCACTTGTTTGACAGCGCACCACGTGGCACAAACTTGTGTGCAGCGGAACCTAGAGACCAAGGTGAAGTAGATCTTTGTATAATCGTTTTCTTCTGGACTCCCATCTTCCGTTACACGAAATAAAAACTCTAAAAATTGCATGCACCAAATACTTTTTACATGTCTGTAAATAGCCGTACTCATGCAATGAGCTGTGACAGCAAAAGAAGAAAAATTTGTTCCAATCCATAGCAAAATATTTGCCCGTAAAAACAAATATGTTGTAGTTCACAGAAACAATATACTGCTAAGAAAATTTAGTAAAAAATCAATGTCGCAAACACACAATGCTATATGAGAGTACAAGCAGTCATTTTGCTTGCATTATCGTTTGCAGCTTTAGTGTACATGCAGCAGGCATTAGAAAAAAAAATTTAGAATGTTGTGGTTCACCAATTTCTTTGACAACGTTTCGAGTGCTACCGATTTATGTATAGTGAATGTATGGAACAATTATTATCAAGAAGGCTTTTGTATAGCCGTTTCTTTTTAAGCCCCAACTAAATAGCAATGCAAAGGTCGCGATCGCTGGCGCGCGCGCGCTATCTCGAAAGCCATCACAGCGGGCGGCTCGTATACCCTTCTACGTGCTGCGCTCTCAACGCGAAGCGACTATAAGGAGAGCATCGCTCCCTGGAGCGGCCGTATTCTCTTACACCAGCGTTTTGTAGTTACGCGAGATCGGATACAAAAGAGTTAGCTGCCAGCCTCACTTTGTGTAACACTACAACCTGTTGCTATAGCATTCATCGCTTCGCCCTTGCGGTGAAACTGTGCCTTCTTTTTTTCAGGTGAAGCAGCATGCACAGCCTGCGTCCTAGCAAAAAATACTGGACATAGATATTCTATAATCAGACAGGCGTTGGGAATATTATCCCAGCATGTAGAAGAAATTATTACGACAGCAGTGAAGAATCAGAAGATCTTCCCTGATAGACCTATGTGATTACACGGTATCGGGTTCAGCAATATACACACTGCGAAGTCCTGCACTGTTTTGTTTGGTATAGGCCACGAGGAGAGAATAGTATCAGATGCGCCCAAGCAATTTGATGAGAAAAATCAATTTCCGCAGAAACCACCCATCGACGTTTGTCATATTGCGTGTCACATTTAAGCCCAGCAGAGACATGTGAGGTTGAAACGAAAGAGAGAGAGAGAGAGAAAGGAGAAAGGCAGGGAGGTTAACTAAGCTTTGGCTCCGTTGGCTACCCTACATGTGGGGTGAAGGTAAATAGAGTATAATATAAGATAAGGAAACAACATGAGTAAGAAGAAATAACAGTTATTGGGAACTTACACAACACAAGCTCGCGCTGGTATTTTACAAACCTTCATGAAGTCCGGTCGTCTTCATGTAGCAGAATAGGGCTTTCGTGGCCTTGCGCATGCAAGAAACTATGAGCCAAGGTCCGAGGACATTGACTTGTGATAGGGGCGACAGAAAAGTGAAAAGTAACGCGGCATAATTGAAAATTCAGGCTCAAATTTGGACAAGGACAAGTAAGGGAACGCACCAGTGCTCGTGTCGTTCTCTTACTTGTCCTTGTCCTAGTTTGCGCTTAAATTTTTAATGATGCATATGTACAAAGTAGGTTTTGTGCCTTACTTCAGTAAATAACACGGTATTCCCATTCGATAGTTGCAGCACCCCTAACATTCTAACATTCATGAAGTGTAATAAGTTGGGCTCGTTTTTGTTTCTCTTAAGGTTCGTCTTTTCTAGCGCAGAAATGTGGATGGCACATCCACATTTCGTTAGACAGCTGTTGTACGACACTCCGACAGCGTTGTCAACACGAGAAAAGCGCCTGAACCTGCTTGCGGGAGCACCCCCCATTCTTAAAGATGGTTTATTTTGTCTGATGATGGTGGCATCTCTGGCGTAGCAGTTAAAGCATCCGGCTTCTGTACTATACAATCATTGTTCAAATTCATCCGTCGACACATTCAGAGAACACTGCTCTGTGGTTTTGAGTTTTCGACAATCGAAGAGGGGTTTGCACCACCATGCAAGTAGTCATCTTTCTTGCATTCATGAAACGAGCTCCAGTCTGCCTGTATGAAGCTTAAGGAAAAAGGATTTAGAGTTGGGATGTTACATACACTTCTTTGACCACGTGCCACGTGGTACGAATTTGTGCGGAGTGTAAGTTATAGATTAAGACGAAGTAGGTGTTTGCGTAATCATTTGATCTGGACTCTCACTTCCAGTCATCGGTAGAGTACTCTGGGACAAATTCATGGCGCCCAATGCTTTAAACATGCCCATAAACAGCTTTTAAACATGCCCATAAACAGCTTTTTATGTGATAAGAGGTGACAGCAAAACAAGGAAAATCTCTTCCAAGCCATAGCCTAATATTTGCGCCTAAAAACAGATATGTTGTATAAGAGAAACATCAAAGTGCTGAAAATTTGTCTGAAAAATAATGTAGCAAAAAGAGACATCCATATAAGAGTAAAAGCAGTCATACTGCTTGCATTGGCGCTTTGAGCTCAAGCGCACCTGTGGGACAAAGAATCATTTAAAGTGTGATGGTACATCCCCTTGCTTCACCACGTTCCAAGTGCTACCAGTTTGTGCAGAATTGAACCTATAGTACAAATAATGTCAAATGGGTCTTTGTGTAGTCTGCACTACTACAAGAGCAGCTAATCAACCATTTAAACGCTACTGTGGTGAAAACTGCATGCACAAATACTTTTTTCTACGTAAACGTGAACAGCTTTACCTGTGTGGTGAGAGGTGACAGCAAAGCAAGTATAAGATTTTCCAAACCTTACATAAATGTTTGCGCTTAAACGGCCCCTCACCACCCCGAATTCAAAGAAGACGAGGGGGTGGTTTCTTTCTCGCCTTCACTACCCTTATTCCTACGGGCGATATCTCCTCCTCACCACTTATTTCTTAAAAGCACGTGTACAATGCCAGCACTAAGCGTAGAGCCTATCAGGATTTCGAGCTTGTCGGCTACCCGCTGTTGTCTCCGATTGCGCAGTCGAAAACAAATAAAATGTACTGAAATCAGTTGATCGCGCACGATAGTCATGCGAGACAAGGAAGAACGGGTGGGCGGCTACATGGCACAGCAATGCTGGAGACGATTCACAACCCATATTTCGCGTATATGGACCAATCGAGAGTATGTACCGTAATGACGCCACGTGAATCACTGCTCTTGCGTCACAAAGTGCGCCAGAAAGACGAGAAACGCCAGGAGAGAATAACAAGCTCATTTTTTGTACTTTTAGAGGATGCTGTGGGGCCCTTGGGAACACGTGTGTTTAGATTAGAGTAGGTTTCTAGGCTAAGTGTTCTTTCAGAAACCTCGCAATAGTACACGGCTTCCCAGAAACCTAGGAGTACCTGCTCTATGGTTCCTGGTTTTACATGTATTCATCTTGCTAGCATTTGCGTTTTCATCTCGAGTTTGCCAGTCTAAAGCATACGAAAAAAAGTATTTACATTGCGATGGTACATCTATCTAGTCGACCACGTCGCACGAGATACAAAATTGTGTACAGTCGAAGCTGTACAAAAAATAAAATCTAGTGGGTCTTTGCACGATCGTTCCTTTTTGACCCCCAGCTAAATAATCATACCAAAAGGACACTGGAAAAAATTGCCTGCCACTAAAATGTTTTACATAACATAAGTACACGGCTCTATTTATATAGTAAGAGGTGACAGCCAAAAACAAGAAAAATTTTTTAAAGCCTTGTGTTGAAGCCTTGAAGCGGATGTGTTGTGGTTCCACGGAATGTCAGATTGCAAACAATTGCTGCCAGCAGTGAATGTGGCAAACGGAAACTGCAATCCATTAGTAAAAGCAGTCAATTTGCTTGAACTGGCATTTTTAGCACAAGTGGACCAAGATGCAAGACTATAACTGTGCCTCTTGATTTCCTGGTGTTATGTGTTTCTGCGCTGCTTCCTTTCTTTAATAATGAAACAACTCGTCCAAGCGTCCCTTTGAGCTTTACGAAATGATCATTGAAGCCTTAGCTGAACGTTTGCGTGTAAGAAAAGACGTGTTATGCTTTAAATAATCATGAAACTGCTAAAAATACGTGTAAGAAATTAATGTGACAAATCTAGACGGCTGCCCTAAACATAGCAGGACGGAAAAACTTTACTTCTAACTTTGGTATGACCGCCTTCATTTGTCATGTTATTATTTATAAGTGTTGCAAATACAATGTGTAGTTTCATGCAGTTTGTTTACGTAATCACTGCTCAATCGATAGCTGGTATGCACGAAAGAGTTTACGGACGAAGGCTATATTCCGCAGTACGACCCAGGAACGTCGCGGAGTTCAAGCACCAAGCTCTTATCTAGTCTTTCACGCAACGCTGCAACTTGCAACCTCTAAAACTGCGCTCTGTCAATGTAAGATTTCATTGATACGGCTAACTGTTTGGCGGATGCAGTCAACCGCGACATGATGCCGCAAGGCTAGTGTCCGAATAGACAAGCCTGTAACAGTGTCAGCAGTCTAGGCACTTTTCCCAGGTACATGAATTGTCGCACTCCTTCGGAAAAAGGTTTTACTAAGCGCACGACTTCGCTGTTACTGTCGTGGTCTGAAGAGAGCTAATATATGTCGTTCTCATAAGCCAGCAACCGCATTTCATTTTCACGCACTTTAAAACGACGAACTCTGTTACTTTTTAACGAAACCACAACCCCCCCCCCCCGCCCACAAAATATTAATAATTGAACGCGAAAGAGAGAGAGAGATAAAAGCGAAGGAAAGGCAGGGAGGTTAACCAGGTTGTACCCGGTTTGCTACCCTACACAGGGGGAGGGGGAAGGGGAGAAAAAAGAAGAGAGAGAGCAAGGAGGAAAGAGGGAACAAGTAATACGCGTGCACACATCAGTGTTCACCGCATACACACAGACAGTCACAACGGGAAAATATTTGACATCAGTTCCTCTGCGAGATGCTAAAAAAGGCTTGCAAGGATTGGCTCCAAGGAATCCAGTACTTGCAGAGCGCATTGAGCCGACGGGGTTGTCATTCCGTTGAGGAGAGTGCGCATCGTGGTCATGAGAGACCTCAACACAGCGATGACTTGTAGGTTCTTGTCGTGACAATCATCTGTGGACGATGAAGCACACTGCGGGGCATTCTGCATCGGCTCTTTATGAGTGCGCAGTGGTGGCAGTGAGGGCCACGCGACATCCGCCGCCGCTTTCAAAGCTTCTGCGTCTTTCCGGCTCTCCAATTGTGATGCGTTGGGCGGTGGTGGTGGCGGCAGTGGTGGTAGCTGACGCTTAAGGGAAGTCTGACGATCTGTCGGTGTAGGAGATCGCGTTGTCCGTCCAGATTGGGTAGCAGTAGTCTTAGACCTTCGTCGCCGACGCGAGCGTCGTTGTCTGTTTCTCACCACATCAGCAGCCTCTTTGTGCGTCGAGCCGTCCCGTACCATCTGTTTCATGACGCTCCATTCTTTTTTCACTAATGGACAGTCCCTTGATGAGGCTTCGTGTGCTCCATGGCAGTTGGTACATTTGAGGGCAGTTGCTCGGCAGGATTCCGCATTGTGTGGCTCTGCACAGCGGGGACAAATCGCCACGTTCTTGCAAACTCCGCTCACATGACCCATTTTTTGACATTTACGGCACTGGAGTGGTCTTGGTGTAAACGGACGGACCACGTGACGAAAGTGTCCCACCTTCACGTGGGATGGCAATATGTCACCTTTGAAGACAATCTTCACGCAACGCGAGTTGCCAAGACGTGAGACTTGGACGATGTTGCTATGGTCACTAACTTCCTTGACGAGCATTGGAAGGTCGCCACAAGGAATGGAGATGTCTACATCGTATATTACACCTACCACCATGTCCTTGTTAAGTGGAAGGTGAGCTCGAACCTTGATACCGTCGAAGTCTGTGACCCTGGTCAGAGCAAGCAGAGATGCCTGGTGTATAACGTCGATAGCCAAGACATTCTTGCGGGGGTTGACTCGAACATCCTTGATTTCGTTTGGAGCCAGAGACTCGAGTTTCCTCGAGATGGTCTGCCGATTCAGGTGTCTCAGATTGTCCGATGGCGTAACGGGCACAAATAGGACGGTGTAGTTCATTGAAGCCTCCTTCGGCTTCACAGTAGGTGCGGTT
Source organism: Rhipicephalus sanguineus (assembly GCF_013339695.2). Lineage (NCBI taxonomy): Eukaryota > Metazoa > Arthropoda > Arachnida > Ixodida > Ixodidae > Rhipicephalus > Rhipicephalus sanguineus. Next base: position 123,141,581 of record NC_051182.1, read on the forward strand.
GAAGCTGTTGAAGCTCCCATAGATCTTCGTTTTGGTTTACGACTGTAAACAGGCGTGAATTCATCCTCGGAATCGTCACTGCTTGCCGAATACAGTTCGGTGGACTCACTGTCGGCGTCGCTGAGTTCGCTGTTCCGTTTCCTCGAGGGGCCCGCCGACGGCGGAGGCATGCCTGGAGGGTCTGAAGGCCAGTCTACTTCCTGTGTAGCCAAATAAAATACCGATGGCTACGCGAGGAACATGAAAAATCACCAAAAACTGTCACCCGGTAAACAAAGCGCTGTGCAAGACGCACACTTCGTCGTCGTCCCCCATTGAACGCGAAGTTCTCAACAGTGATATATGCTCCCACCAACTTACTCAGAATTATTTGCAGCATGCATAGCACGCCATGATATATGAGTAAGTTGGTGGGAACGCGAAGTTCTCAACAGTGATATATGCTCCCACCAACTTACTCAGAATTATTTGCAGCATGCATAGCACGCCATGACCACACCCTCTCTAACAACACATCAGACATCGCTAAATTTCACACATCGTAAAACTCTCATTAGAACATTGTGTGAGCACCAAGGTGTAGCTTATTCGCTGCGGGAAAATACTTTCGCCACCCTAACTTTTTGAGAGTTAATAAAATTGATATATTGTGCATACGTTTTTCTCCTTTCTTTAAGGTAATCCAGCATGCGCTGCCTGGGTCCTCGCAAAAAATGCGGGACATAAGCATTCCTCGTGCGATAAGCATTTCGGTATGCTTGAAACCCCTGCAGACTAAGTGATTATATCAGTGAAGAAATAGAAGACGATCCTCCCTGATTACGCGAAGTAATTGCACTATAGCGGGGGAGGAGCACACGCCGCATGGTAGCTTGCCCCGATTTGTTTGGAGTGTGCGGCTCGAAGTAAGCAATCTCTGATGCGCCCAAGCAGTTACCTCTATGAGTAGAAAATATTTCTGCCAAAACCACCTATTGATTCATGTCAAAGTGGTGTGCAAGTTTCGAGCACTTATTTTCCTGCATAGAATGAACCAACTAGCCGCTCAAGAGGCCCTTCAGTGACAACTCCTCTCCGCGGTCTGTCACGTGAGTTTTAGCGAACGCCAACGATGGGGAAAGGCGACGACACCGGCTCAGGCTCCTCAAAGACAGCTCAGCCGTAAAAAAAAAAATACGATACGTCCGAATGCTATTGGACGGCACCCTTGATGACTTTCAGTCAGAGTTGTCAACAATCAACGACCTTCTCAACATGCTTCCATGCACGCGGAACATTCTTAGAGATGCTCTATTCCATCTGATGATGCATGTACAGCCGCGCTCAGTATGATTTGCAACATGGGAGCGCATGACCTCATGAGATTAAAGATTGCGCATCGCTTCAACTTGCTTCATTTATGTAACTAAATGTTATTTTCTTATTCGGGAACATCCTCCAGTGAGAGAGTAGCGTTTAGTTGTAAAATTAAGGGCTAGTGGAAGGAATGCGCGATCCTTAAGCTCGTGAGGCCACGCGCTCCCGCGTTGCAAGTCATATTGAGCACGACTGTACATACCAGTGGTGTAGTAGTTAAATCATCAGGCGTCTGTACTAGATGCCCGTAGTTTAACGTCTTACAATATGCATATATAAATATATTCCTGTTCTAAAAATATCCCTTCGAAAAAAGAATCCCCTTCGATTCAGAACTTCCCAATAACTTGACCACGAAATGTTCTGGGAGATTTATTACTAGAAGTTCCCGCGTAGCTATGCATATATAGATACGAATTTCATTATCTTGCAGCTCGTCTTCGTTTATGGAGGTGACGCACCTAATTTGTGAATCAGGTGCGTGAGCTTTTCTTAATGAGCGTAGCTGAATCCGTGAGTTACCGGCAGGTACTACGAACTACATAACCATTCACAAATGGAAACGTTACGATAGCGTACTTTGGTTTCGATGAATAAGTGTATAGTGAGCTCACCTTTATTTTTCTAGGTATTGCAGAAACCTCCAAAAGGTTTTTAATTTGAACTACTGCACGCCAGTGAACACCAAGTGCACGTAATAAAGTCGCTTATCAACACACTAAATGCATACTTTCCTAACTACAATTTCATCGCGCGCATTGTCATTAAAATTCTATAGGTACCCCTAAAACGTCGTTCCTTATTTTGTATTTCACGGTCTCCATTTATTTGAGACAAGAAAAACTAGCGTCATATTACTCAGGTCATTTACCACTGAATATTTAACGTGCAACCGAAAAGTGGAGCTAGATATATAACATAATGTTCGCCAATGGAGATCTCTCAGCAAAGCTATAACCTCGCTACCCTGCTTCCTTTAATAAAGGTTCGTGTACCACGACCTAAAGCACGTGGGCGACTTACTCCCGTTGATGTGACCGCGCTTATTGTCATCAAAAACGGTATCAAAGGCCGGCGGTCTGTATTACCTCAATGACAAACAAAAGGTTACAGGAAGAATTACTTTGAACCCCTATTTGACATCACACGATACTCGGAACACTGTTCACGGTATCGTGTACATAAACGACTCGATTTAACAAATAAACGTGTCTTTGGTATTCCTAATATACGTCGTAATAAAATATACAAACTGGTCTGCCATGTCAGTTTATCTGCCTTTCAATAAAACGAGTTTTGTAAAGAAAACGGCAATGTGGGCAGATAATACAGTTATGTATTTTCGGTGTTAAAACTTCGCTTTTATTTAAAGTGATCTGCAAGTGAAAGGTGAGCTACCTGCGTGACGTCATTTAAGTATATTTATTTACGTATTTTCATTATTTGTAGTAATGTAGTAAAAAACCGAGCGGATGGGCATCTCCTAGCTGGAAATAAATTAAGTGCTTTCTTCAACTAGAATTTGCACAGTTGCTTTATTGGCCACAGTGCGAGTGAATTGATTTATTAGTGCACGAATGCGTAACAGCTCAACGAGTTTCGAGTATAAAATCATATAAGTGTCCGGTTTTGCTTCTTCTAGTCCTTCATTGTTGCCTACAAATCTTTTGTTTTTGCGTGACACGATTTACATGAAGTCAGAAATCGTTGCGATCGCTTGGGTAAAGTGCTCTCGAATGAGCCGTACAGCTTAACTTTTACCATGGAGAGGCCTTATTAGTGTGGAGAGCGTTTTGACAACATGAAGAACATAGGACAGAACGCACTTACGTGCACTATAAACTGACATTGGACCTATAAAGTGACATATGTTTCTTTTCCATATACTGTGACGACTACGCAACCTTGCAACATTGTAAAACGCACCGTCATCACCTTCCTGCGCCCGTAATAGCTTGATACCGTGGGTACATAGAGAGAGGTCCTTTCTTTAGAAGAGCTCATTCAAGAATGTTTCAATAAAACACTCCTCCTTAGCAATTCCCGAGAACGGGATCTAGTGCTTCGCCTTTTTATCACGTGAAGTCCTGTTGCTTTCCTTCACGTTTTGAGCTCGAGTGGGCTTCTATACGCGTAAGGAGAGATAAAGAGAATTGCACATTTGATTGACCGGGTTCTTTAAGCCCGAAGGTGGGTGGCCACCTCATTCATAAAATGTGTTCTGGAGTTAGGTGGTACATCCATTTGTTTTCACCGCGTCCCACGCAGTACAAATTTGTGTGCAGCGGATTCGATAGGAACGAGGTCAAGTAGTTCTGTATGCATTCGTTTCTTTACGGCCCCTAGTTAAATTGTCATCCGAAAAGGACCGCGGCTAAAATTGTATGTACCTAATACTATTTACATAAACGTAAATAACAGTACTCACGAAATTAGAGCAGACAGCCAAATAAAGACTCCTCGAAGCACCAGCCAAATATTTGCGCCTAAAAACACTTGTGTGCAAGTTTAACGTGGGCTCCTCTTGTAAGTGTTCTTTCAAGAATGTTCCAATAATACAAGGCTCCCCAGCAATCCGCGAGTACATGCTCCATGGCTTCTGGTTTTCGACAAGCGAAAAAGGGCTTTCACCACCCCGCTGAGCATGTTGCCATCTTGCTTGCTTCGCGTTTTGAGGCCGAGGACACTTGTATGAAGCTTACGGGAAAAAATATTTAGAGTTAGATGGTACATTCGTTTCTTTGGCCACGTCCTACATGGTACAAGATTTGTACTCTAGAAGCTGTAAAGTGAAGTATTCTTCGGTATATTCTTTTTTGCACTTCTAGTTAAATAGCCATCGGGAAAGAACTCTACAAAAATTTCATGGCAGTAATACCTTTTTACATAAACGTGTAGAGCTTTATTCATTTGATCAGAGGTGACAGCAAAACAAGGGAAAGGTCGTCCAAGCCTTCGATAAATATTTGCGCGTAACGTAAGAACACGTGTGTTCTGGGGCCTTCTTTGGAGGGCTCTTTCAAGGATATTCCAACTGTCCTCGAGTACGCGCTCTATAGTTTCGAATTCTTGACACGCGAAAAAGGGTTTCCACTACCGTAGAAGTATTCGTCTTCCTTGCATTCACAAATAGAGTTCCGGCTTGCCTGTAGGAAGCATAAAGGGAAAAAAAAGAGTGAAAGTGGGCATATTACATTCACTTCTTTGACCACCGGCCACTTCGTACAGATTTGTGTAGAATGGAAGCTATAGAACAAGGTTCAAGTGGCCTTTGCCTAATCGTTTTTTCCAAACTCCGAGTTCCAGTCACTCGAAAATAACCCTGACCAAGGAAGCTGTGCCACACACTTTTTTATACATGTCCGTAATTAGCCACACTCCTGCGATGAGAGGTGGCAGCAAAACAAGGAAAATCTCTTCCAAACCTTAGCTAAATATTTCCACGTAAGGACAAATGTGTTCTAGTTGAGGGGAACATCAGACTGCTAACAATTTCAGCAGTGTAAAAAATTTATGTTGTAAACTGGGGCATTCATATTGGAGTACAAACAGTCAACTTGCTTGAGTTGGAGGTTTGAGCTAGAGTATGATTGTAAGAAGCATTAAGAAAAAATGGTTTAGAATGCTGTGATACATTCATTTATTGGACCACGTTTCAAGTGCTACCTATTTGTGTAGAGTGGAACATAGAGAATAATTAAGGTCAAGTAGGCTTTTGTATAGCGGGTTCTAGTTGAACCATCCAAAAAGAACACTGGCAAGAAATTCATGGCAGCATAAGAAGGCTTGGCTCTTCCAAGCCTTCGCTAAATATTTGCGCGTAAGATCACGTGTGTTCTAGATCCTCCTTTGAAGTCCTCTTTCAAGGATATTCCAACCATCCTCGAGAACGTGCACTATAGTTTCGAGTTTTCGGCACGTGAAAAAGAGTTTTTACCAGCGTGCAACCTGCCTGCTTGCTTACACAAAAGTCGTGAGCTTGAGTGGGCCATTATCAACATTAAAGGAAAACTATTTAGAGAGAAATAGTACATCCATTAGTTTGACCACATCCCACGCGGTACCGAATGGTGCACAGCGGAGCCTAGAGGGCAATCATTCACACGTAGGTATTTATGGAATAGTCACTTTTGGCTCCCAGCTAAATATCCAGGCGAGAAGAACTCCGGCAAAAATTAAGTGCTTCTAATACTTTTTAAATAACCGTGATGATCTTTATTCATATGTTGAGAGGGGACAGAGAGACAGGGAAAGGCTCCGTCTTTCAAGTCTTAGTTGAATATTTGCACTTAAAACAGATGCGTTGTAGTTTCAAGAAATGTCAACCTGGTAACAACTCGTGTAAAAAATACGACAAATGAAGACGGTCATTTAAGTGTCATCAGAAATGTCCAGCACGGATTGACCTTTCGCAGAAATACCGTTCTGTGCATTGCGAACACACGGTGTATTTTTGTATTTTAAAGCGCTGCTCTTAGGCGCCGGTTTTTTCGTTGAGGGTCGCCGTGCCTCGTCCACCGTAAATGAGAGAACCAAAGCAGCTATCCAGATCGACAGCATCCCAAGCGCTAGGCCAAAGACAGTGTCATTAGTCCACAAACTTCGCCCCATCACATCGCTCTCAAATGTCTTCTAATAAAAGCGCACGTCTTAGGTGTTCCTGTCTCGGTCTGAACAGAGAACTGCTGCAGTGCCCGCGTAAACACTTAATCATATTCCAATTGCACTTAATTTCAAACCACGCACTACTTTACTCTTCAGACTCGTACCAAGTGCCCATCCTCACCCCAAAAAAAGATAAAAAAGACCTTACACAAACAGTGGTGAACTTGAAGTACATTTCCAGTAACTTAAAATTATCCGCGGCATGAAACACCTGCAAGCCATGGCCGCACCCTCTCTAACAATACATCCCTAGTTCACGCACATTTAAAAATAGTCATTATAGGATCGTGAAAAGCGAGAGAATGATCTTTAAAAAACGCCACAACACGGTGGACAGGCAGGCTGTTGCGGTTTGATTTTGCCTGCAACAAAACATTAATGCCTTCAGCTATACGTCTATCAGTTTCAGCCTCGGGAGCCCGCTTGGCTACTTGCCTTACAAGGGTCAGCAATTCCGGCGGAGCCAGCTGAGGCTGTACGGCGAACTTGGGACCCAAGCTCAACACACTCTGAACACTGTCCGGGATAGGCACGACACACACTGTGTGGATTGGGTTGCTCGGCATGGGTCTCCTTCTGGAAGTGATGGCCCGAAGCTGTGCCAGAACGTGCTGCCAGATGAACTCAGTCGTCCGGCTCGTGAAGGCACAAAACTCGAGCTTCGTTGACCGCTGACAAGAATGGGGGTTTCGCGGTATTGCCGAATGACGTTTTTCACGCAAAAGCCAGCAACGCTATAAATACTGTTTTCGATTGCCGAAGCGAAGTTTCACTAAAAAATGTAAGGACTGAAGCCAAAACGCTGAGTAACGCACTGAGCTTAACGGTTAACAAGCTCCATTGACAAAAGTAAGAAGCTTAGCTTGGATTTATTGTTCACAGTCAAGACTCACAAAGTTGACTGGCCGCTACGGGTCACTATATCTGAGAATGGGACATGGCAGAAGGCCGTTGCTTTGTTTTTACAAGAGAAGCTAAACTTGCTAACTATCGATGACCCTAACGACAAGTAACGACAAGGGTCTTAACGCCTGCTCAATAGACATCAAGGAGCTGTACTACTCTTTACCGCACGAAACGCTACTACGGTGCGTTGAGGACTGTTTTGACAACTTTGGCTCAGTTACTTTCCAGAATGCGGCGGTTGTGTCGGCCAGCGGTTTTCTCGAGCTACTTGGTTTTTACTTAAGAGCAACTTTTGCCACGTGGAATGAAGGCATTTTCATTCAAACAAGAGGCGTGTGTATCGGTTCATGCATAGCGCCAGTTTTAAGTGACATTTTTCTTGCTTATCATGACCGACTACTTCTTAGTCGTCTCGAGAAAAGCACTGTTGTGAAAGTTTTTCGTTTTGTCGACGAGTTTATTTTGCTTTTTGATTGTGACGATAGGGGCTTTGAAGCTACTGTTTCAAACGGGTCATGTGATTTTAAAGAGTGCTTGTCACCACTAAACCTGACGCATGAGCTACCGCAGAATGCCTCGTTAAGGTTTTTAGATTTGCGGTTAAGCATTTCTAGCGATCACCTATTCTGGAAGTATAGGAAGCAAGCCACTTCTAGCATATCTGTCAGCTCATTCAAAGCTTGTAAAAATGGGCATTGCGAATCTTTGCTTCACCAATGCTCTCGGGAAATCTTGCGGCCACTCTTTGAAATGTAGCTTTCTTGAGCAGGCATCCCGTCTGACAAGTGCCGGTTTTTCTGAGTTTGTGCTAGTTTCGGTGGCAGAAAAAATGCTTAGGACCATTAAACAGGGAGAAGAAGCACCAGCAAGCCGTGCCGCTAGAGATAATAAACGAGTCGCGGTGCTCCCCTACCTGCATAAAATTTCGCACAACTTGAAAAAGATAGGTGACAAGGTACACGTTAAGGTTGTATTCTCAGCTCGGGACAAACTATCAATACTTTGTAAGCGCATGAATGCCCAAGCCACACGAAGGAGCGTTCGTATAACAAAACACAAGAGGCAGTTCATAGCATGCGCTGTGAGTATTGTGTACTTGATCCCGTTATCTTCTGGTAAGAATTACGTTGGGCAAACGGGCAGATGTTTGGACGAGCGTTTAAAAGAGCATCACTATCTTGTCACCACAGCTGTTCAAGGTCATCTCGGCATCCATTGCAGAGATTGTGGTTGCAAACCAGAATTTGGAAAGTGCGCGGTGTTCGCGAAACACCGTGAGCAGCTTACGCGGGAAATCATAGAAGCTAATCAAATGCAACAGCTGGTGACCTCAGTGTGCGAATTCTATCAGTTGCCCTAACCAAAAAGGAAATCGCGTATCTGGCGGTGATGCAGTAGGTTTGTGCGTTTGTGCTGATGTGTGCTGGTGTTATCAGCTGAATATATTTCTAGCGTTTTCACTAATAAAATTTAGTTGAAGTGAGCGCCCGTGTTGTGTCCTTTCTTACGTCCTCGTTTACGTAGCGCTGTGCAATTATGTCTATTATAAATCACCAACTAGCCCATGCTGCCGTTCTCTCAAACTATAAAACAACGTGAAGTTCGTCTTTGTATAATCCTTTCTTCTGAAGTCCCATCTCCAGTCATCCGAAAATAATTCTGTAAAAATGGCATGTGCCAATTACTTTTTTACATGTCCGCAAATAGCCACACTCATGAGATGAGAGGCGACAGCAAAACAAAGAATATATCTTGCAGTCTTTAAATAAACATTTCACCTTAACAACAGATGTGTTGTAGTTCATAGAAACATCAAACTGCTGATAATTGGAGTAAAAATGAATGTCTTCAACTGAGCCTGGTATATAAGAGAACAAGCAGTCATTTTGCTTGCATTAGCGTTTTGAGCTCGAGTGTACCTGTAGGAGGCATTAAGAAAAATGAATATTTAGGCTGCTGTGGTACATCCAGTTGTTTTAGCGTTTGGATGGATGGATGGATGAAAGAACTTTATTGTGGTCCAATAGGTCGTGCTAGTTTCCTAGCCCGAAGCGGGCCGCTCCCACGTTAGGACCGAAAGACCTAGCCTTTCGGCCGCTTCGCGGGCCCGTTGGACTGCCCATAATTGTCCCTCTAATGTCGGACTGCGCAGAGCTGCGTCCCACCGCTCTTCAGTGTTTTCCTTGTGGCTGCCTAACGCGGAGCAACGCCAGAGCATATGAGTGAGATCTATGGTTTCGTGACATGTTTGGCAGTGCTACCAATTTATGTGATGGAACCTATGGAACAATTATAGTCAAGTAGGCTTTCGTGTAACCGTTTCTTTTTGAGCCCCAGTTAAATAGCCATTCAAAGTCAACACTGGCAAAACTTGCACGACAGTGAAGCAAGGATTAGCTCTTCCAAGCCATAGCTAAATTTCCTTCCTATGAACACCCAGCTACTGTTGAAAATAGCTCTTGCTTTAAAGTGCTCTTTCAACAATATTTCAATAATACACGTTTTGTCAGCAATCGATTAGTACGTGCTCAAGGACATCGAGTTTTGGGCACGCGAAAAAAAAAAACGTTTTACCACCGCACAAGTAGGCATGCTTCTGTGAGCGCTTTTAGCTCGAGTATGCCTGTGTGACGATTAAAGAAAAAAGCTTTATAGTGTGATGCCACATAATTTTGTTTTACCCCATCCTACGTGGTCTACACTGGAATGTCTACACTGGAATTTATAGAACAAGGTCAAGTAGGCTTTTGTATATTCATTTCTTTTTGACCCGCAACTATAGTCATCTGAGTAGAACTATCATGAAAATTTCATCCGCCCAGTACTTTCTTTTATAAAATGTAAACAGATCTCCTTACATAATGAGAGTTGACAGCAAAACAAGGGACAGTTCTTCCATATCTTAGCCAAATACTTGCGCCTAAGAACACATGTGTTGCAGTTCAACGACACATCAAACTGCCAGTAGATATTGTGAAAATTGAATTTGACCAACGCAGACAGCCGTACAAGGGCGCAAGTATTCATCTTGCTGGCATTGGCGTTTTGAGTTTCGGTGTACCTTCATGAAGCTTAATAAAGAAAAAGAATTGAGAGCGGGATAGTACACCCATTTGCCTGACCACATCCCACGTGGTAAAATGTTGTGCAGATCAGAAGATATAGAGCACCTACGGGGAAACTGAAGCATTTTTAATGACCTTGGAATGTGCGATCATAGTTTGTTCCCTGCTTAATTCAAAAACCAATGTAAGTATTCAAGGAAATGACCACAAATAGCATTTCTTGGCAAAAAACAGGCGGCAGTAGCCGCAGGGCTGCTTGAGATGCTGAGCAAAACAATCTTCGGTGGGCCGCGTCATCGGCAACATCAGCAATGTTAAAGCATGGCCTTCGCGTTTAGTTCCACCAACGCGCCCAGCCAGAAGTAGTCACGGAGGCTTTGGTTGAAGATACGACAGTGCTGCGTGGCTCCGCTAAAGCTACCGGCGATGAGGTAGTTCCGGTTAGTTCATTTCCCCGCCCACACTGTCGGCGCGTTCGCCTGGGCAGAGCAAGACGAACTTTTCTTTCGCGTATTTTAAAGCTCCTGTTGGCACAACAGGGGAACAAGTTACGCCATCGTCGACAATAATGATGGCCCCTGTAAACAACACAGTTTTACCGAATTTCAAAACAACTTCAGCTCTCCTTTCAGGTCAAGTATTTCTTAGTAAATCGTTCTTATTTAGACCTCACCTAAGCTTTTATCAGAAAACAACTCTAGGCAAAAATTCTCTGCACTGAGCGCCTTTTTAAACAAACGTAAACAGCTTTACACATTTGATGGGAGAGGACAGCAAAAGAAGGAAAGGCTCTTTCAAGCCTCAACTAGACATTTACGCATTATAAAACATGTGTTGTAGTTCAAGAAACATCAAACTTCTAATAATTCGTGTAAAAATGGATGTAAAAGGAGGAGATGACCAAAAAAGAACCAGCAAAAATGGTTGGTTAGCACAGATTGACCTTTCACAAAAATCACATTATAAATATTGCTTAGACACGGAGTATTTTATGTTTTTCTGTACGTGAGCATTGCTAAACTTATAACTCATACAATTCGCAAACAAAGTACACATTCCGCACTGCAACTCCGAAGAAAAGAAAACAATTGAAGCCCCATATTTTTATACACTGTTTTATGTGCCTCTGTAACTTGCAACTACTGCTAACTCTCGCGATGAGGTTCCCTTTACAGGTCTAAAAAGTTTACGAGCGTAAACTACACTGTAGCAACCCAGGCGCTTTTCTGAGTTTTGGGGAGACCGTTAGGTGGCGCCGACCAGTACTGTCGTGACCGCATGTGCTCTGCGAATTTTCCAGTTTTTTGGCGGAAGATTATGTGTGCGACCAATTTCGACAGTCGTCTTGACTTTTTGAAGTTTTCCGCATCGACTGATACCGACCACGGTTGTAAGTGACTGGAAAGTTTTGTTTAAAAGCGCCAACGCACTTCCCTCTTGTGCGAGCTCGGAAAGGCCATTGCCGCCATGTAGGCGGCCGCTGGAACGCTGGTGTGTGCGTCGTGCGCGCGCTCGATGGCTCTTGCAAATGAACCCCCCGACGCAACTGCGCGTCCCGGACCCTCGAAGATGACGGACACGCAACGCCAAGACCTTGATAACATGGATTTTCAAGACTCCGCAGCTCACAGTTTCCCAACGCCAAGTGGACCCAGCGATCAGAATGCTGGGATCAACAGTCAACACCAAGCGGATGGAGCCTGGCAGACGGTGCTCACTCTACGGAAGAAAAAAGCTCTTGCAAAAGAGAAGAAGGCCAAATCAGAGGATTTTTCGGGGACTTTGAACCACCAACAAGCTTCCACTGGTGAAGCAACCCGAAAACCTAAACACAAACCAACCTACAGGCGGCTACCCCCATTGCCCAAGGACGATTTTAAGATAGTGGTGCGACCACATCAGGGGCTACCGGTCAAGAATTTGACAAGTCCACTACTGGCGGATGCCGTGATTGCTGCTTGCGGCGGACAAATATCAGGTGACCAATTCTTGCTCAGAATCAAGCCAGGCTCCAACATCTTTATTGTGTCGACGCCACACCAGACAGTGGCGGACCGCGTTAGACGCATTACCGCACTAAGCATAAACGGTCGGCGACACTCAGTCAATGCCTACGTAGCGACAAGTGAAGGGACAACCAAGGGCGTAATTCACGGCTTGGACCCACACACGACGCCTGAAGCACTAAAAGCCAATCTACGAGTACGCACACAAGGGGTCGAAATTCTCCAAGCACGCATGTTTCGGAACACCAAAACGGCCGTTATCACCTTTTTTGGAGGGATTACACCTCGATACGTCTATTACAACGGCGGAGAACTTCCCTGCTATTCCTACAAAGTAGCCACTCAGGTGTGCAAAGTGTGCCATCAAGTGGGTCACCGATCGGACGTCTGCCCCCAGCCGGATACTCCAGTGTGTCACATATGTGGACAACGGGAGCCTGTAGCCGGACACGATTGCACTCCCAAGTGTGCAGCTTGTGACCAGGGTCACTTGACAGGACACCGAAGTTGCAGGAAACGGCTCAAACCTCAACGAAACAGAACTCCGAAGGGTAGCGCGCACCAGCCTGCCCAGAATGACACCTCCACGAAGCCACCTCAACGCCTTCGTTGGTTGAGTTCCGACGATGAAGAATGTGCACCGGACCAATGGCCAGAGCTGTCTGGGACTCGCCCAAGGTCCAGATCTAGTTCCAGATCGAGATCCGGATCCCGGACACGAAAGAACTCTAATCGCAACACCCCACCTCATTCCCACTCACCCAAATCTCCTAAATCCGGGGCTCCCGGCTTTGCGACCAAGCAAGCGCCTGGTTATGACGAGGTGAGCTATGCACGAATCGCTTCTCCCGCTGCTCCAATAACGGCCAATCCCGAGTATCAAAAAATCGTTAACGAAAACAAGCTCCTCCGTGAGAGCTTGGCAGAAATAAAACGAGAGTTGGCCTCCCTCAAAGCTAACCGCGGTACGGAACCGAACACAACACTTGCTAAAGCGGCCTGCACGCCTGGCCAGGTTACAACGACACCAAATACTATGGAAGGTACATTACAACAAGTAGTGCAGCAACTACAAAGCATGCAACGTTTTCAGCAGCAGATGTACGCAGAATTCCAGAGTCTAAAAAGTTATGTCGATGAATCCATCGCTAGCATAAGGACCGTGGCTCTTAAACGAACAAAAAGCAGCCAGTGTGCTCCGTCTATTCGTCGTTCGAAGCCGCTCCCAACATCAGAGAGCGAAAGCACTATTCATGGCGAGTAGAACACGAGCACACCTCGACTATCTCGAAATTTGGCAATGGAATTGCCGCACCTTCCACAAACGGGCGGCGGCTCTGCAACAATTTCTTAATACGGCGCCAGTCAAACCTGATGTCATTTGTCTACAAGAGATCGGTAACAAGCCGGTCAAATTGAGCGGCTACTACACGATATCGAATCCAAAATACCCTAAAGTCGCAACGTTGGTTCTCAAGGACATAGCGACTAGTATAGATTACATGGTAACTAGCAACATCAACCACCAAATCGTAAGAATACTACCGCAAAAGCGTACCAAAGCCAAAACCATAATCATTAACGTTTATAGCCCACCTAAACAAAAGAAGGCCGATTTTGAGGCACTCATTCGGTATGCCAAGAGTAATTCCAGCACCCAGGATCGACTACTACTACTTGGGGACTTCAATGCCCCTCACACTACCTGGGGTTACCGAAGAGATACTCCCAAAGGCCGCGAACTCGAGCGAGCGGTTGACGCGCAGGGCCTACAACTTATCGTACTCCCGCAACACCCGACGAGACTGGGCAACAGCGTTAGTGCAGACACCTTTCCTAATCTTGCGTTCATTAACGATATCGACGAGGTGTTCTGGAACAACCTAGGAGAGAATCTAGGCAGTGACCATTATATCTTGAGCGAGTCGATAGCCTCTCCGAAAATTCGGCAATCCTGTGGGCATGTGGTAATCACAGACTGGGTAAATTATCGTAAAGTGCCCATTCCTGATATTACACCCGATAGCGCTGAAGACTGGGCAACGCACATACGAGAGGCTCACAAAGCAACTTCTAAGCGGGTAGCGCTCACAGTGGAAACCCCGGTAGTCGACAGCCATCTGCTACATATGTGGGAAGCCAGGAGAGGGCTGACCAAACGATGGAAGAAACACCGTCTTAACCGAAAGCTGCGCCACAGAATTGCGGAGATATCCGAACGGGCAAACGCGTACGCACAGCAATTGGAGACAGCCAGCTGGGCGTGTTTTTGCGACTCACTTCGCGAAACATTACACACCTCCAAGACATGGGCAATACTGCGCAGCATAATGGAACCCGGTAAAACCAAAACGGCCGCAAACCGCACTCTCAAGAAGCTCGCCGAAGAATTTCCAGAAACAGATGACGCTCTCCTGACTAAGCTCCGAGAGAAGTATGTAGGCCCGGTCACCACTCCCCCGTGCACCTTACCATACCGAGGGCAAGAAAATGCAGCGCTCGACGCACCGATAACCAGGTCAGAACTATTTGCTGCAGCCCAAGCAGCAAAGCGCAATACTGCCCCCGGACCTGATCAGTTAACAAACGCTATGATCCGGAACCTGAGTGACGAACACATCGAACAGCTTACTCGGTATTTTAATGAACAGGTATGGGAGAGAGGAGTGGTTCCACAACATTGGAAGGAAGCCAAAATCGTCCTTATTCCGAAACCAGGAAAACCCCACGCCCTACAAAATCTCAGACCAATATCACTAACATGCTGCCTTGGCAAATTATTTGAAAAGGTGATTCACACACGTCTCACGTCTTACATCGAAGATCGAAACCTTTTTCCAACTAACATGTTTGGATTTCGCCAACATTTATCAACGCAGGACGCTTTCCTACTCCTTCGGGAGGAGGTCCTTTGCAATACCACGGTTGGTACAGAACATCTCGTCGTAGCTCTTGATTTGAAAAGCGCATTCGACACTATGTCACATGAGCTCATCTTATCTGAGCTAATTGACATCGGTTGTGTGCAAAAAATCTATAACTACGTCCGCTCTTTCCTGACCGCTCGCACTGCTACAATAGGCACAGGCACTACGCGCTCAGATCCTTTCCACATGCCCAATAAAGGTACACCGCAGGGGGTGATACTCTCCCCCCTTCTCTTTAACATCGGCATGAGGCGCTTAGCCAAATACCTCGACGGCATTCCAGGGCTAGGGTATGCGTTATATGCGGACGACGTTACCCTATGGGCCGCCAGTGGCTCTTTAGGACAAAAAGAACAAATCCTACAAGACGCAGTGACCGCTGTTGAAAACTTCGCTCGCCGCAGCGGAATGAGCTGTGCCCCAGAAAAATCTGAATTTATTAGAATCCGAGGCCGAGGCCGTAGAATTCACGAGCCGGTCAACCTCTTTCTAGGAGACTACCAGATAAGAGAGGTCCAGAAAATGCGAGTCCTCGGACTCTGGCTTCAGAGTAACAAGCGAGTGGACCACACAATCAAAACTCTCCGAACAACGGTGAAGCAGATCTCCCGTATGATTTATAGAGTCACCTATCACCGAAAAGGTTTCAAGGAAGCTGAGACGCTCCGGCTTGTTCGGGATTTTGTCCTCAGTCGGCTCACATATAGTCTTCCTTTCCAGGACCCCAATAAGACAGATCCAAACGCCCTAGATGCGTTGATCCGAACATCGTACAAAGCGGCTCTCGGCCTACCAATCGGAACATCCACTGAACGCCTAGAAGCCCTCGGTATCCACAATAATTATGAGGAGCTACGCGCGGCAGTGCTCATTTCTCAACGCGAAAGGCTTAGCTTAACCACTCCTGGAAGAAAATTGCTATGCCGTGTAGGTTACCCATCTCGTCCTCAGTATGCGGGAGAAGAACTGGAGTCCATGGCTAAACAGGTACGTGAAAGGATCTTAGTAGCCCCTATTCCCAAAAACATGAGCCCACAATACCACAAAGGTCGTAGAAGCGCTCGAGCTCGCAAGTTACAGCGGCAATTCGGGGGAAATCCTGACACGGTATACACAGATGTCGCCCGATGCGGTACCAACAAGTACGCCCTCGCAGTCGTAGGAGCGGCCGCAAGTCAATGGCTTCTGACATGCGTCACTACTCGAGCTGCGTCCGCGAATACCGCAGAAGCTTCAGCCATCGCGCTAGCTATTAAAACTAAGGATATCCTGGGACAATCATCACTTATTCTTACCGATTCCAAGGTCGCATGTAGACTCTTTCTCACCGGGAGACTACCACACAGCACCATTCGCCTATTAGGACCCGACCTAACGCAGGAGCATGCGATCATCTGGTGCCCGGGTCACGCAGGACTCGATGGCAATGAGAGAGCGGACGGCGCAGCTCGTGCTTTTATCAACCGAGCGGCCGACCACTCCGACGAAAGCCCTTTCTTACCGCGAGACATCCTTGAGCACCAACGGCTTGAGCGACGACAGTACAGTCCACCCCACCCTGATCTATCCGGGCGGGACTCTTACGGCTGGCGCCGTATACAAACACATACATATTCGAACCTTTCTTTGAAACATGCCATTCACCCCACAATGTACAGCGATAGCTGTCCGTGGTGCGGAGGTAGGCCCACACTCGCCCACATAACGTGGGATGGCCAGAACAGGCCACCCGAAATTAACTCGCCGCAAATAGCCGGCAAAATTTCCGGAAGGGAGCAGTGGGAGACTTTGCTCGCCAGTGAGGATCGGGTGGTGCAACTAGCACTCCTCGAACAGGCGCGGCGGGCGCTCAAGCCAGTGGAGCCCTGGAATAGGGGCCCCACCCACCCGCTCCCTAAACACTTTTTTTTTTTAAATGCGAAGCATTTCTTAGCGAACCTCTGGCACTTTGAGCGTTTCTATCTACGTATCTATCTATCTATCTATCTATCTATCTATCTATCTATCTATCTATCTATCTATCTATCTATCTAGCCGCCTAGGTCTGGGTGCTCTCATGATCGCCTCCTTAACTTGGTGTAGAGCAAAATTTGCATGGGAGGGTAAGAGGATTTGACGAATATGATTACCGATTCAGGACATGAATAACATTAAAATCCTGTCGCGTACGTCGTCAAACCCTTTCCACTAGACACGTGTGGCACATACCCGTTTACCACGGGCCGCAGTGTACGGGTATGCGCCACAGGTGATTGACAGTTTATATCTACCCAGGAACAGCGAGAACAGACATTGGTAACGTAAATGCTAGAGCGTTAAGGAAAACCAACATCGACAGCGTTGACTCAACCAATGGAAAGAATGAAAATTAGGATACCAGCCGGAATCGAACCCAAGCATTCTGCGTGTCAATCACATATTCTACCACTGAGCCACGCCAGGTGTATAAACTGGTTTGGAAAAACAACATACGCAGGCGTTATATCGGTGCAACGTCAATTGTGGTTGTGATGCTGGCTGTTTAATTTTAAAAGAACGCAATAAACACACCATGATACTCCTACGATGTGTACTCCTACGATGCAGGCGTCACATCAGATTAAAGTCTGTAGTTCCAGGGTTGGCTCCGCTTTTATAGCAGTCTAATAAAGATTACATTTGTATTCCTATTATTGAGCAAGATATATTGAAGCATTCCTCGACCCCAGAAGAATACATTAACGAAAGTTACATATGATATCCACATCACCGCACCATAAAGTGCACTTCGTCCGCCAGAACGACGCAGTCTCCTCTTCATTTCTTACGAGGCTGGACGATGGCCTCATGCTGACCGAGGATGATGCCAGATTGATTGACAGCCGCTTTGTGGGCTAGGCTTCGTAGGCCACATACGCCCAGGTAGTCTACGAATACGACAAACACCAGCCACTGATGTTGGTCTACGTAGCACTATCCAGGCCTACCAGCCTCGACGGCCTATACCTCACCAACGCGAAGGGTGGCTTCAGGTTCCGACATGTCGCCGGCTCTGTCGACAGACACTTTGTCGACGAAATGACCGAGGCATCCACGAATTCCAACAGCTGTACAATACCACATACTTCACTGCACATGGACCCCTCGTCACCACGATCACGACCGGATACTATAACAAGTCATGACCAGCTGCTGGTGCTCACTGATCACGGTGATGACGCCCTTGTTCAAGAACTGTCAAGAACTTCTTCCACACTAGCACACGGGTTCGTGAAAGGCGCGTGCGTTCTCGGGACATGTATAAGCACTATATATCAGCTTACCGCTTCTGGTGTTGGTAATACGCACGTTGCCATTGGCAGCGTTACCCAACCGTAAACAACTAGTTATATAACACATATGCGGCTCTTCAGCATATGTATGTGTGCGTATGAAATTTATACAAATCTTTAACATCATTTTGTAACGTGTCGCTCACTAAAAAAAGTTACGAAAGTCACCTACCCGCCGCATGCTTCGCATAACATCGACTCCCACGGTACGTGGGATCTGCCGAATTTTTTTCCCTCAATAAACGTTTTGATATATATATATTTCTGAGTTTAAAAACAATCACTTGGACATCGGCGATGCTGTTCTTGTCTCAACGGAGAACTGCTACGTCATCCGCATAAGCATTCGAATGCTCTTAATATTCACGTGACTTGAATCTACACATTAGGATACGTCTCGTTACACTCGTACGAAGAGCCCCCTCACCTCTCCCTTCAAATTAAAGAAGCAAAACGTGCCGCTCGCACTAGTGGCGCGTAGGCTGGAACCACCATCGGAGCTGGTGTTAGACCTAGCCAAGTTTTGTAAATATCGCCAAGCTTGTGCTGAGAGCCTAAGTTTCTGCTAGCAGTACTAAGTATGCCTAGACTTGGCGAGACTTAGCTAGACATGTCACTTGACTAGCTGTTACGGGGTTTTTAGTGGGAACATGTCACGTGGCTAGCTGTTGTGTGGTTTATGGCGAGGACTTGTTACGTGATTAGGTATTACGCGATTTTGCTTGATTTTAGTCGCGTGACAAAATGTTACCTCATTTATAGTCACTTGATTAGATCTTGCATGATGTTACATGATTCTAGTCGCGTGACTAGTTACGTCCTGTTACGTGATGTTAGTCACGCGAGGGATACGTGGTTTTTAGTGAGGTGACTCGATGTTACGTGATGTTACGTGATTTTTGTCACGTGAATAGCTATTACGTGTGCTTCGCATTAGTCGTGCCAAGCCTAAAGGAAGTGCGGAGCTGGGCGGTTTCTTTTTGTTTTTCTATTTCTCTCTTTCGTTTTCTTTTATATATCTGTTATTTCTATGTTTTTTGTCTTCGTTTATTTCTATTTTTTCTTTCTCTTTCTGTGTATTTTCTTGCATTTCACCTTCTATCTTACTCCTTCTTGCCCTTCTTTCTTTCTCGCTCTCTCTATTTATCGCTTCCTTTTCTTCCTCTCTCTTTATATCTGCCACTATCTTATTTTCTCTTTCTGTCTTTTTCTCTTTATTTCACTCTATTTCTGTCTTTATCTTTCTCTCTGTGCTAAGCTTTACTCTCTCCCCTCCTCTTTTCTCTCCTCCTAGCCCTCACTTCCCTTCCCGCCACCTTGCTATACCATGCTATACCACTCTATGCTATGGTCTACTAGCGTGCCTGGATAGCCGAGTGGTTAGGACGCTCGCCTTCGGATCGCGGGTACCTGGGTTCGAACCCTCCGCCTCATCAGAATTTTTTTTCGCCATAATTTTCTCTTTCTCTATATCTTTGTTTCAGCCTCTCTGTTTCTTTCTTTCTCCCTCTATCTCTGTACTCGTTCTCTCCCCTCACCCATCAGGGTTATTACAGGCCACGCCGGAGAATCGGCGCACGTGTTGTGGGAGCGAAGCAAAAGTTGATAAGGACGAAGCGAGCAGTTACTGCTTCATGATGATGATAATTACTCTTCGCAGTACCCGGCGCAACGAAACGCTTATAGAGCTTCGCTCTTAACTGCTGCACCTTGACATACGCTCCCACCAACTTATTTACAATTATACCCGTCGTACTACACCTGTGCTCCATCGCCACACATTCTCTAATAGTACATCGCAAGTTCACAAAGGTGGAAAACAGTCTTGAGAACATCGTGTGAACACAAAGGTATTATGAACTACGCCACTGTTCTTATTTATTTACTGCGGGAAATCCTTTTCTCATCGTAACTAAGTTGCGACGTAAAGTAACTACTGAAGTCTGCATACGTCTTCTTTCTTTCCAGGTGAACCAATATGCACTGCTTGGCTCCTAGCAACAAATACTGGACATAGATGTTCTATATGCAGATAGGAATTCGTATTTGTATGCAAGACATGTAGAAAAAAAATTATTATGGTAGCAATGAAGAGTGAGGTCTTCCCTTATAGAGCAAAGTAACAACGTGATAGCGGGGTGGGTAATATACGTTGGGTAATATGGGTTGTGTGTGCGTGTGCGTGTGTGTGTGTGTGTGTGTGTGTGTGCGCGTGCGTGCGTGCGTGTGTGCGTGCGTGCGTGTGTGTGTGTGTGTGTGTGTGTGTGTGTGTGTGTGTGTGTGTGTGTGTGTGTGTGTGTGTGTGTGTGTGTGTGTGTGTGTGTGTGTGTGTGTGTGTGTGTGTGTGTGTGTGTGTGTGTGTGTGTGTGTGTGTGTGTGTGTGTGTGTGTGTGTGTGTGTGTGTGTGTGTGTGTGTGTGTGTGTGTGTGTGTGTGTGTGTGTGTGTGTGTGTGTGTGTGTGAAAGTGGCACCATCGTAAGAGTCTTGAAGCAAATTTTATTCTACTACATACCATCGTCACCTCTGAAGGTGGCGAGCCTAAATTCTTCCCAATCTTTTGAAGTGACCCTAAGTGCATAATTTTGCGGTAGCTACTACGAACTACATAATCATTTGCAAATATAGAAATCACAATAACATACTTTCTTTCGGGTTACCAATCGTGTATACAGGTAATTTTTTCTTCGCAAGTTTCCTGGAAAACGGAATAATTTACTCGAATGTCACTATGGCATACGTGCGCACCTAATGTGTTTGTAACCAATTCAACAATAACGACACCAAATTATTTGTTTGCTGATTACAATTTTTATTTTACATATTCACATGAAAATTTAGAGGTACCAACAAAAGGTTTCGTTCCGTGTTTGTTTTCTTGCCGAATTTCATTTAACTTGAAACTAAAAAAACGGCCGCCATATTATTTAACGCGCTTGCTATTGAGCGATCAGCGAGCAAACAAAAAAAAAACGGATCTCTAGGTATGGTCTGTTGCTGGTCTAAGAAAGACCTCACGGTATTTCTGCCGCCAATAATTGTTCGCATACCACGAGTTCAAGTGCCTGGACAAGTGTCAACCTGCAAGCACAAGGAATCCTAACGACCAAAAATAGAAATTATGGGGGCACTAGCGTATTCGTTCCTGCCTGGGAACGATGTAGATCGCCACATAGCAAGAGGATTAACATGCCGGTTAGATGAGCCGCCTCCGTTGGCATGGAGACTGACCGAATGAACGAATGAACCCGTAGAGAACTTACGAGCTACTACAAACGAGAAAAGTGCCACTACCCCTCCACGCACCGATCACTCACAAAGAAGCAAGCTGTAACATGGCATCTCCTACAAAGAAGAAGAACAAGAAGAATGAACTTTGTTGCATGAAGAGACTCTGGGGTGAACCCTGGTTGAAGCCCCCTTATAGAGCCCCGCTGGCCGCGGAAGCTCACCAGGCGTGGTCTAAGTTCACCAGTTGACTCCCAGCGCCAGCTCGTAAATCCGTCAGTCCCAAGAACACGCTGTGAGTGCTTGCTGTGAGCTCACCAGCCTAGATACTGCATGGGCTGGTCGCTCTGAACATTTACAAGCAATGTGTGTAAGTTTGGCTCTGTAGCCACTGCCCCAGGAGCAATATCCCTGTTGTGTATACCTTTGGAAACGAAACACCTAGCCGAACTCGGCGGCCTACAGCTATTGCTACCCGGCCTCAAATTCGGACTCCTATAAATTCTGCAATGAAAATGCTAGCTTATATCTGTATTTTGGGGCTGTATTAAAACAAAAAGTTCGGTGACATGACCTGCGCCGAACAAGGAGAGGCTGTGCTGCTCAGCTTAGTCCGGTACTTCCAGATGGATGAAAACGCCGTCCGCGCCCTAGGTCTCCTGGACAATGACTTAGACCATGCCCGAAAGGCCTCCTCGAAAGCGTGGCAATGAAAATGTTTCCACCCTGCTGTCCTTGGCTGTGGTTATTGTCATAAAGAACGGTACCAATAGACAGTCAGTATAATCTCATCGACAAGCGGAATATCTGAAAAAACATCGTGTTTACAGACTTTTTTACGTCTCAAGGCAATCAAATTACGGTTGGTTCACGGTGCCACGTATATAATGAGATTGTTTGAACAAGTAATTGTACCATAAATATTTTTAACGTATCTGCTATTGAAAAGTAGGAAACGGTCTGTTGTGGCATCTACCTTTGCCTTATAACCGAGAATAGAAGAATACTGGGTAAAGTGAGTAATAAAATTACGTAATTTTTGCGGAAACGTGTGTTGCCATTAGTAGATGATTTGCGCCTCGTAGGCAATTTATGAGAGTGACGTCATTCTCAAACAATTTATGGATCTTTAATATTTAAAGCTCAGGAACACATCGTGCGGGCATGTCATACAAGAAACGGCAGGAAACAAAAAGATATGCTTTCTGCTATTACATATTTCTGACTTATTTTCTTTGACGGTGTATTACTACATTGGTATATTACTGAGGAAATGCATAACGCAAGGATGAAAAGTGTGCTATACATTCATCTAGTTGTGGAGTTCTGGTGTACAGGGTCCTCATTGTTGCCTACGAGCCACTTGTGCGTGCGGCACATGACTTGCATGAAGTAATGAATTCGTATCTGCAGCGAGCGTGTAGATGTGTAACGGTGTTTGCTGGAATCCACGCAGTACACATTGATTCTGAAAAAGCAATACAGAACGGCAGATCATTTTTCAGCAGATATGATATATTCTTTTTACATAAATATCTATATTTACTACATTCTGATGATTCAGTAGATTGTTAGCTGGCAGCTACACACTGCAATATGTTTGCTAGAATCATGTAATCACACACTGCAATCTGATATGTTTGCTAGAATCATGTAAATTCAACTAGGTACATATGTTGGCGCACGACACAAACCATTTCGATTGCAAGTATTCCAAAACTGACTAAAGCTTATGAACTGCAGTACGCCATCCTTTATAGTTTTAATATGCATATCTCAAACCCGAAACTTGCATTTCATGCATTTGTGCAGACTGACATAAGGGTAACCTGCTTGTTTTGTTGTTTTCGTTTTTCATTTAATCGAAGTGTTGCTCGGTGATATTGAGAGTCCTAAACGTCATTTAACGTTTCAACTCAATTTGGCAGAGCACAGACTGATCCTACCAGTGGTAGAAGATGTATTAGGTGTTCAGTATATTCGTGAAGTTGACGGGGCACAATAAAGGTACGAATAAAGTCCCCCCATGTTGGGACAAACCACATATCCTTCATCCACGTGCGTAATAGTGAGAAGAATCTTAATTTTATTAGCGGCATAAAGCCAGGTACAAGCTTTTGTGGCAACACTTCTGGAAATGTCTATTTGAGTACAGCCTGATGGATTTGCTATCAAGGCTCATCACACTTTTATTAAAGATACCAGCAAGCCAAAAAATATAGGAGGGAAACTTGAGTGAGCAAATTGCGTTCATGTATACACAAAATACTACATCTCATAATTTCTGACAATATTCCTTATTCAGAAAAACCCCAATACAATAGAGCTCTCGGGCAAATCATTCCACTGCTAGGTGTATGCAGAGAGATGAACTTGCCGTGGAATCGCTAGTTTTCGTAACTGCTAGAATATTGCTGACATTACTGTAATTATCTTGATCTCTTTGTGACAGCTTCCACGCGCAGTCAGATACAGCGAAAGAATGCTTACTGTCCTAGGTAATCGCTTTTTTCCTGCTGTGTGTTTGTCCGTCCAAAATGAAACGAAATCAGCACGCTTTGTCAGAGGTAAGTAACTCAAATACAGCAGCAATTGCGTAACCAACATTTACATTCATTTACGTGGATGCAAAACTGTAAACGACATGGAGCTATCTTAGAACCACCGACAACCATGCGAAAACTAGCACTTCTGGTTTCAAGGAGGGCACTTTGATCGTAGAAACATTTATTGAAGTAATACTAGATTCATCATGATTTAAGCAGCGCACTGAGAGACGAGGACAGAGAAAAGAAGGTGCATAACACGAGCGCCCGTGTTGTGCACCTTCTTTTCTCTGTCCTCGTCCGTCAGTGCGCTGCTTAAATCATGATGAATTCGTGCCAACTAGCTTAAGTTTCAATTCGCATATAGTAATAGATATCAGACTGGATTACAGAATAACGTCACATCAGGCTAGAAATTTCTTGCCCTTTATTATTCACCCATATAGAGTGGCATTCAGGACTAATCGCGCTGTATGGAAATAAATTTGTTCAAGTGAGGAGTGCCAACTAACTCTTTATTGCAACTCAAAAAATTCCGTTATCAATTTTGGGTATTTGTTTAGGATGATAACAGCGTGCAGCGGTACGTTCAATATAAAATGTCAAAGAGCCCGTAATGCCGCCCGCAGCGGTTAATACGAAACATTATGACAATTTGATGTACATCACTCAAGTAGGCAATGTCTTAACCACTGTGGAGCTGAGTAAGTTCTAAATTTAGGCAACCTTCAGAAGTCCACATTCTTGGATTTTAGTTGTAGGTGGCACAGAAAGCAGCGAAGGTGTTGCTAGACTACTTGAAGTGTCAAGTCTTTCATTCTTTCCACTTGTAGAGGTGGTTTCCGTTTTAGTCGAGTCTAAGAGATCAAATCATTTTTGCATCAAGTACCCTTTTCCTATACCCGTCAACGAAGCCGCCCACACAGTGGCTCAAGGATTCAGCAACTGCGTACTTTGGATGAGAGGACGATCGCTCGGTTATTTGCCAGGAAATCACTCAATGCCACAGTTCAGACAGGGTGCTATGCCCGCCAGCATACAAATCCCTTGAAAAGCGACGAGAGTATCTTTGTGGCGAGTCCAGAAAAATACCAAGCCCAACTCCGCAGCCTATTCCTTCCAATGCCCGCACCTGTACCTTAATACATCTTACCTTCGTAAGCAAATAGCGGTTCTTGTACGTGTCATGCAGTTGTGCCTATGGAAAATCACTCGAAATAATACTGAGGTGTACGAGGGCGTGTTGCGCAGCTCCCAACACGTCGGTCCGAGGGCTCATGGAAGCTTAACCACAAGGCCACCCATCATATTACTTTGCACTTCAAAAATACTTTACCAACAGACCTATACTAATGCAGAAAAAGGGACGTCCGTATGGTTAACGTCGCTCCATTTCCTTGATTTTACTTTTTCAGCAGCATGCGTAACGAGTGACACCCTTGTTTCTTTTTTTGAGCACTTCCGCTTTTCCGAATATTCAGAAAACTTGTTTTAAAAATAAAACTGGGACGAAATGGATGGTTCTGGTTCAGTTTAGGAGCTATTTTCGATACATGCGATGTAGGAGCATATATATTCCTATGATAAAGGCGAGATAACTATCAGGCGAACTAATGAAAATTAACTGAATGAGTTCACTGAAAGGACCGACGCTTTCCTTACGAGCAGCTAGGATCATTGCGGCACCTGCCGGAGCAGATCTCTACCACGTGCTTCCTTCCACGTGGCCTTCGAGATACAATTCTGCAGCGCGACGAAACACAAGCTCATTCCAAAGAATACACCGTGGTACGCAATCGCCGAGGTGCGAGCGCCAATACCAGACACTTAAGACAAGGATTAGAGTCGCCTCCAGATGTTGCTTTCTTACGTGTGTTCTAACAGACCCAAACTTGCAGGTCATCGGCTAGAAATGTGAATCAACCCATAAGCAAGTAACAAACCCAAGAGTTGACATCCCATGCACTTGCTCTTCGCATGAGTAACTGTCTGGATGAATTCACATGCGTCCCTTGCTGTCTTCACTTCGAGAATCATGGGCACACTCAATAACCGAATGACGAGACAGCGGTATCTTATTTTATTGTTTCAGAATAAAAAAAATGGTAGGTCTGTAACAAAATCATGGGTGTGCTTAAAATTAGAAAACGTTCACGCGTATGAGGGGGCGGATACGTCAGATAAAGCGTAGCGTATGCACCATGTTACGAAGATTGTATACATTGTCAGTAATGAGCCTAGAGGCTCCACAAAGCTGTAACCTAAAGTTTCGCTGTACGCGAAGTGCGAGTTTGTTGGCCTAGCCTAGATCAGTGTAGATATTTTTTAGCAAGAATAACGGCACTACCAATCACCGCAACATAACTTCCATATGCTTAAATCAAACTGACGATGCGTAAAAATAACATCTTGGGTTTACCTTGATCTCATAATGCTTAATTTATACCGACTTGTCTTGACCGTAGGACCTACCTCGTTATAAAGGAGCTCTTGTAAAGATTGGCACATTCAGAATTTTGTAAATCAAAGCATATATATTTCAGGGATTATTAGGAACATTAAGTTGTATTGAAGCACAACACGTTCTTTTTGTCCTTTAGCATATCTGATCAGCAAGTTCAAATCGCAGTCACTAAGTTGGCCAGCATACGTCAAAGTAGGCTGGCGATGAGGCCAAGTTTACGCATTGTCTGTCTTCCCGGTAATGCACGTATTTCTTGTTATCAATCGTAGTGCACGATCTTTAGCCTGAGTGGCGTTGGCTCCTATTTTGGTTATAGGGGGGGGGGGGGGTGACGGCGTGTGCAGTACCCACCCTGTAACAACGCGCGCGCGGGACATTATCCTAAAGTAACAAAATATTTTTCCGCCATATTGTTACTGCAGGATGTAGAAGAGCTAACCGAGAAAGCTTGTGATTTAAATCGGCGTCAACCACACAAATTGTGCTAATAATGCTGCATTGAAGCTTCAGTGCAATACGGCTCAACGTGTCAATTTCTGCATGTTAGCTCGCAGTGCAGCGAAACTTCCTTGTAACATGCCATGAACGAGTGTAGCTGCTTTTGCGTTCACCGCATAGCTCAGTTCATGCAACAATAAAATGGTTATATTGACAGCTGAAGTATGTTGGGAGTCACGGTCTTAAGGTTACATAATCTTCTGGTAAACGAAACTTACATAAAATTCCTCGAAACGACGGCCTGCAGTGAATGGTCTCCCAATGTATTCATGTGCAGACATGTGCACTTGAATTAATTCTATGCGCTTCATTATTTCTTGTGCTTCGTTCTTAGCGCCGAAAATGAACAGACGAGAGCATGGCAATAGCATATCGGTGCAATATCGCGCTTCGTCGCGAATAATAATAAAAGCCTCTGCATGAGTTAGCTGATTCCGGGTGGCTCCTTTGATTTACATTACAATTTTTAGCTCTTGAAGCTTATTTTTTGGTCTCTGCAATTTTTACAGTTTCAAAACTTTGAAACGCGACAACGTCGGTATCAGAAAATGTTTCATACAATTGTGTATGAACACACCGTGTGCAGTCGCCGAGAGAAATTAATATTTTCCTCTTTCTAACAAAAGCAATCAACCAAAAATTTTACCAACGATGGTATCAGAGGTTTTTGTTCATACACGAACTTACGTTCAGTACTCGTCGTTGTCCTCAAAATCATGCAGTCATGCGCCGCATACACAATATCATGGGTACCTTTCACGAGCTCTTCTATTTCGCTATTACCTGAAAATAAACGCCCGGCTTGTTACGCAGCCTTTTAGTGTCCTTCAAAGATATACAGTCTTTGTTAATTCAAATAAGAGAACTCAATATCATGCTGTCACGTATTGCAAAACTACTTTATGAGCTTCAGTTTACATAAATACCGTAATTATTATATGAACAGCAATGTGGAAAATGAGTGAAAAAGATGTGAAATTTTGTGCATTGCGACTCAGAAAGTACTTATGTTCAGATGAAATGTGTCTATGCGCATACGTGCGCCGTAGAATAATGCAGCATATTTTATAAGGGTTAACCTAATCAGTTTGATACTATGGCTAACATGTGCCAGGCATGTTTCTTAACATCATCCAATTCGTTCATCTGTTCTATTTTGCAGCTCATCACGCTACCATGACTGACTTGCCGAGTTTTCGTACTCTTGCTCTCTCTCTTCTCTCTCTTGTTCTCTGTGCTCTCTTAAAAAGTTCAGTAATGTGAAAAATTCTTAGCATATTTAGAGTATCAAAGTACGCTGTCTGGTTCTGCGTTTTATGCATTTATAGTAGTCGGATCTACGTAGATGGCCGCAAGTGCCTGTCACTAAAGTCATAACAAAAGCAAGTGTGCTGGAACTAGGTTTCTCCAGGCCAGCTTATTTGGAGCTATTTACTTCTTCCTCCAAAAATATATCACTGAAGTGTACGCAGTAATATAGGGTCTGTGATTACTTATATTCAATATTCAGTGAAGTAAAAGGGAATTACAGCACGGGCGCGAAGAAATGCAATCATGGAGCTCAATGTCCGTTTGTCCCGTCATGTGAAGCAAACATCTAAGGACGAGAAAGATGAGAAAAACGAAGGAAAGACGTAGAAGTCAATTAGACTCATGTCCCTCTTACGATACCCTAGGCTGACACAAGGGTATTAAGCCATGAAAAAACTAAGTGCTGGGCATGCGTGAAATCTCTGTGAATTTGCACGATAACAGTGCTGCATCCATGCAGACAACAAAACCATGAAAATCACCGAGCAAGATACGCAGTCTTAAAAAAATGAAAGGAAATGACCGGAAAATTGTTCTCAGTTTTGAAAGAAATGCAAAAAAAACATGGATGATCCCTCCGTCATAGGAAACGGTATAACACGAAAGTGAAACGTGTCTTCACAGAAGTAGTGCTTATTGTGTAGTGATATATGAGAGCTTGTACAATGTCTATTCGTGTTTGGCAGCTATAGCACCGTTTGACGTGGATGCACCAATGTTGACAGCATGTCTCTACGCGACGACTAACACCCATGATTATGATGAAACCGTTCTGGTAGGTGACGGTGTCAACATATATTTGGACACAGAGAACCGTGAATCCCGCGTAAGAATGATATCAACAAGCTCATAATCAACACTGGTACCCGGTATGCACTTCTTCAAAGCGTCGTCAATAAGGGGAGAAACGGCACGGTGTGCGCTTTCTAGTAATGGGTAGCCGACGCCTGTGCTCATGCATACATAACACACACTGCGCTTCAGACACGGGAGGTAGATGTTCGTAGCCTGAGCAGCAAACGCGTGCGTCCCGCTGGCCTCTGTCTCGCAGGCACTGCTCTCAATCCACCAAGGCACGACATTCGCCCGTCGAAATCGCGACATTTCTGCAACGCATGTTGCAGCAGTTTTGTTAGTCGGTGCTCTCGCACTTGAAGCAGTCGTCGGCGGAGAAATCCCGTTGGTGCACGGGGAAGCTGCACTACTCCGATTAGCCGACGCACGCGAACACGAAGCCAAAGGCAAAGAACGGAACTGCGTCGAGGGTGCCTCGGCGACGCCAGCGCGGCCAGTCTACCTCTCTGGTATCGAGACGTTTTAACCATGACCTCCGATATCGCGTGCAATCTCGGAGTAAGCGCTAGTAAGTGTCGATCGTGAAGCAGTAGTTCTTTTCACATCTCACAGACGGCGGCACCGCCCCGCTCCGCCCGCCGCGAAAGAGAATGTGTGAAAGATATAAGGCGCGTTCGCGCCGTGGCTAGCTTCTCCCGAGTTAGCTTAGTCGGTAGGGCATCGGGCGCTTGCCGTCGCGGCCGCAACGTCGTGGGTGCGATTCCCAGCGGGGTATCTTTTTCTTGGTTTTTTTCCTTCTCACCCGTTGGCGTCCATTTTAACAACGTCATATCCGTGACGGGTGTACTTGGTGGACCCCGGCATAAAACACTTTCGTGTTAAAAAATTCAACCATCTCCGTTTCGATGACACCGATGAAACAGCGAATCTGGTGACGTTCCCTTCGCCAGGCTGACGCATTTCTATGGTTTGCAAATCTTTAAGATATGTTGTATCGCTGCTCCCTTTGTTAAGCTTTAAGGTGGTAGTATGGTTTTATTGCATCTTGACTATACCACTCTTATAGACAGTTGAGCGCCCCCTCTATTAAAGACGATAGTCTTTCTTGGGGAACTCAAACGCAGAAATCTTGGTCTGTCTTTCTGTTTGTCGGTTCAGGCACCCGGCCAAAGTTGAACCACTTGCTTACCGCCCACCCATCTTGAACTGCTACGGCTGTGCATACTTGTGAATGTTGTCGATCAAAAAGTAAATATTACGCATATCTGAGGCGCAACATCATTAGGTAAGTATTAGATGGTGTGTTCCTTTACTGGAAAATACATAGATACGCAATTTCAAAGACCCTACTTTCTTTAGCTGCACTGAAAATGCTACTGCGCTGAAACTTGTCTTCCTCCGTGCCCTCTGCACAAGCTCATGTTGTGTTTCGGTTTCGATTCAGCATTGCATTGTACGAATGACAGAGGGCGCCGCTCTGGCATTCCTGTTTTACCCAGGCGACGTGTAAATAAGAGAGTTTGTGGAGAGTACTCGCTGAGTGCGGACGTTTCTTCTCCTTCGGCGCATCGCGCCAAACAGCGTGTTCGGGCTGGCCGGCGTCCCCACCGGTCGCGTTGGTCACCGCTAGTCTTCGCCTGCCGCTGCGCCGGGACTACCAGCCCGCAACACAGCACTCATGTTTACCGACGTAATGCCAGATGACGTCCATATCTCACGCAGCGCCTCTTCTATCGTCTTTAGACGACATTTGCAGCGAAGCACGCAGATACGCGGCCAATTTTTTTTCAGTGTCTGGGCTCTCCTCGGGCCGTCGAGCGCGCGCTCCGCCTCCGCTCGCCGCTGCCGCGTGGTAGCGCTGTGCGAGTAGGAAGCTAGCACTGAACGGCCGCGGGTATTACGAAGATAATGAATTCGTGTTTGCATCCCACTTTAATTGCATTGGGGCTTCTCGCAGGCTTTCAGAAGTACAGGGGGGTGGAAAGAAACGCGAACATAGCGGCGCGCTGTTTTCATCGCGCTCTGACCGCGGTGGCAATAAAAATATGCTGGATGGTCTTTGATTGTATCATGGATGGCTACGTCTTTTCACCTGTCATCCAGGCTGAAACTACTTCTTTATAATTGCGAAACAGCAAAGAATGCAGATGCCGCATTTTCGCGTTTCTTTGCATCCCCACTAGGCGTATTCCGCAGGTAGTCTGTCTGGCCGTACTGCCGGTTCGGTAATTGCCTTCGACTTTGATAGTATTCGCGTTTTATTTTCTATTTCAGGCTGTTGCTACCACGTCATTCACATGCCTTAGTATGTCATACTGTTGTATACGACTCCGCAAATTGAACGGAAAGAAACCACGACTCTCTTTTTTTTATTTCCCTTTATTGATAAAGAAAAAAAATCACAGGGTCTCTTATGTATTCATCTAAGACTATTGAAAGGTGAAAGCCATCCTCCTTTTCTTCCCAGTCAATGTGTTGAACATCCCCTGCCTCCCTCTGAGATATTTCTGCACCTAACGTGGTTTTCTTACACCGTCAAGGGTCTGAGGTACTGTAAGCTTTCTGCACCTCAGCTTGTTATGCACTGCCTCCGCGATCGGCCCATTTGGACCAAGCGAATATGTAATGTGACGACGTCGCGTTATGTGACATCACGATGATGTCACGAAATTTTATGATGTGTGACGTCATAAGATGACTCCATAACCTAATGATGATTTCTTACATTACTCGTGTTGACGCCGCCGACGGTCAATTTTCGCGTTTGATGGGGAATCTAAGGCGTTAACCTTAATACCCTATTCGGCGGTCGTTCCATTAACTTCCAGCTGCCGCTGGCGTTCGCGGGAGGTGGTTGAAGTATAAGGCGGGATAATTGGTCTCCTTATACATCTTCAAACTACACTAAAATATGTAGCCATCATTTACGACCCCAATACTTCATAGAATATAAGAAGCGGCGGCTTAAAAGGGTGCAGTAGCGTCAGTCTTTGCAGACTACCCTTCACGTTGCCTTCATGGTTAGTAGACCAGTGGTGAGAAGCGGGATTTACCCAATGTCTAGGGGCGCATACCCATTTATGATGCCTACAAGTGTTACTACGGATCCCGGACATGAAAGGCTCTACCAAGAACTGCTTCGCTGTTAAAAGAAAAGAAACGCCCTTGTACCTAGATTTGAGTGCATGGTATATGAACAAACCGAGATGCAAAAATTAATGCGCTGTCGTCCATTATACGATATGCCTCGTAAATACGTCGTGGCTTTGCCACCACTTAATAATCTCAAAATATACTTAATGCTAATGAATGTTGGCTAGTACGACGCTAAGGAAGAGCACGAACACTACCACTTACTCTTTGTTCCCACATGTAAAACAGCACTTGCTCCTGTTTGGTTTAAGTTAACCGAAACAATAATGTTCCTGCAATATAAACGTTATTTAACTGTTAAAAAATACTTGAATCATTATTGAAGCAAAAATTCTAGTTTTGACCACACGCTGAAACATCGACAGTTACAGGAAGGCATACTGTTTCATTTATATGATCCGATAGTGCTTTAACTACGTGCGACCGGGGATACACGTCAGTGTGCCACGATTTCTGCCGTAATGAAATGAATAAGCTTGTTCTACTGCACCTAATTTTGACAGAATTTAAACAAATGTTTGCGGTTGTTGTTCAAGCTGCATGAACAATACTCATATTGAATATTTATTCTTCACAAGAAAAGTTGCTTTAAGCATATCTGCCGTCCATATGTCTGACTGGCCTCCCCCTATCAGATACGTCACGGATGCATACAAACAGCGTTCGTCTACATTCACACACACACACACACACACACACACACACACACACACACACATATATATATATATATATATATATATATATATATATATATATATATATATATATATATATATATATATATATTGTACTGAATGCGAATGACAGACGCTCTGCTGTTGTGAAAGAAAAAGACGACAATCGGTGGCTGTGGTTGTCGCTCGCGCTCGCGCTCGCTGGTAACCTGACCTGACTTGCAAGAAGCCTTCCGCGACGCAACGTGTAGACCTGCTTGAAGCAAAACACCCCCATTTGAAGTGGTGGAGGAGCCGGGGTTCCCATCATCCTGGAACTTCGCAATCGGACACTACCATCACCTTTCAACATGACTGCTCCTGGCCCTTCGCAAGCTGCTGCCACCACAACGACAGTCTTCTGTACAGGTGTGCCACGGCAACGCGACCCGCCCGTATTTCACGGCAACGACGAGCACGACGTCGAGGATTGGATCGTTGAGTATGAACTCGTAAGCGCTTCCAACAAATGGGACGACTGCGACAAGCTCACCAACGTGCGCTTTTACCTAGCTGATGTGGCCAGCCTGTGGTTTAAAAACCATGAGGCTGACATCACCAACTGGTCGACCTTTAAGGCAACCATCACAGAGGTCTTCGGTCGTCCCGCCGTGCGCCGGCTTCGCGCGGAACAGCGTTTGCGTAGCCGAGTCCAGCGCCGGGACGAGACGTTTACGAGCTATATCGAAGATGTCTTGTCCCTCTGCAAGCGCGTCGACCCGTCTCTCGCCGAAATGGACAAGATAAAGCACATCATGAAAGGAGTCGACGACGACACGTTTCAGATGCTTGTCGCTCGCAACCCTCAGACTGTCGCCGATGTGGTCCAACTCTGTCAGTCGTACGACGAGTTGCGAAAACAGCGTGTCTCGACGCGCCATGCTGCCGAGGCTACAGCTGAGGTTTCCGCCCTTGTCGATGACGTCGCTGCTGATCACACCGTTTTACTGCCACAGATCAAGCAGTTCATCCGTGAGGAAGTTGCCCGTCAACTTTCCCTTGTCGCCCAAATACCTGAACCAGCGACACCATTGGAACCACGTCTTCGTCAGGTCATTCAGGCGCAAGTCGCGCATGCACTACCACCATCACCGCCTGCCACTGCACCGCTGACCTACGCGGCCGTCGCTGCCAGACCACAGGCTCCATCTGTTTCTGGCGCCTACCGGGCCACCGGATCCTTCTACACGAGGCCGCCGCCCACACGCACTGTGGTACCCCATCCTACTTCGCCGTCCGGACCTTCTGTCGTCAGCCCATGGCGCACCTTTGATAATCGGCCGATATGTTTCGCGTGCGGTTTTGCGGGGCATATAGCCCGCTACTGTCGACGTCGCAGCTTCCAGTCTCAAGACGGTGTGGCTTCCGCCAATTATCAGGCTGCCCAGCATTCCCAACGACTTTCTTCGGCTGTCGCTGACTCGTTTTCCCCTCGACGCCCTTTCGACTCACGCCGTTCGTCTTCGCCCCGTCGCCGATCCATCTCCCCGATGCTTCGCCGACCTAGCCCCGCACGAGAGGAAAACTGACAGCCGCAGTTCCGGAGGCAAGAACTGCGCTGTCGTCGAACTCTTCAAGACCTCTTCATCCGCCCAACGAAATTGATATAGTAGTCGAAGGTATCGCCGTACGTGCACTTGTCGACACAGGAGCCGTCGTTTCTGTCATTAGTGAGAAATTGTGCCGCAGTTTGCGAAAGGTGACCACGCCGCTTACGAATCTTGCCCTGCGTACAGCGACATCGCATTACATCACGCCTTCGGCTCAGTGCACAGCTCGTGTTGTGATTCAAGATGTTCGGTATGCCGTCAAGTTTGTCGTTCTTCCGCGATCATCCTACGACGTCATTCTAGGATGGGATTTTCTTTCAACCCATCAGGCCCTCGTAGACTGCGCTCGTGCTGAACTGACGTTGTCGAATCCGTGCCCTGACCTCGACGACCGCAGTCCCCCTAAAGTGTTTGCCGCAGCTGACGTCCACATCGCGCCTTTGTCCGCCGTCCTAGTGCCTGTGTTTTCGCCTGCTGCCACTAACTCTACTGTTTTGTTTCAACCATCTGTAACGAGTGCGCGTCACCGAACCTTCGTCCTCCCGTTTGCCGTCATCAAATTTTGCAATGGTTCTGCGGCACTTTACGCATGCAACGTCTCTGCTTGCCCGTCGCTCCTACTACGCGGCGAATGTCTGGGGAGCCTCACTACTTTTGCTGACATTTTCGACGATACAACGCTTGGAGACACGGCATCACTTCTGCCTTGTGCCATCACTTCTGCAACTGACACAGCTGATCCTATCGACGTATTCTGCAAAGCTGTCGATTCCCACCTTACGCCTGTGCAGCAGAAACAGCTTGTCCAACTCCTCCAGCGTTTTCGAGCCTCCTTCGACCACAACCAGCCTTCTTTGGGTCGAACGTCAGCAGTTTTCCACCGTATTGATACCGGTCAACATGCACCATTGCGACAGCGTCCATACCGTGTGTCATCTTCCGAACGTCGTGTCATTGATCAACAGGTAGACGATATGCTCAAGCGTGGAATAATCCAGCCGTCCAGCAGTTCCTGGGCCTCTCCAGTTGTGCTGGTGAAGAAAAAGGACGGATCCATCAGGTTCTGCGTGGACTACCGCCGTCTCAACCGTATCACGCGCAAGGATGTCTATCCTCTGCCGCGCATCGACGATGCCCTAGACTGCCTACAGGGAGCAGAATTCTTCTCTTCCTTAGATCTGCGCTCTGGCTACTGGCAGGTGCCCATGGCCGAGGCCGATCGCGAAAAAACGGCTTTTGTTACGCCCGACGGCCTTTACGAATTCACAGTCATGCCCTTCGGCCTCTGCAACGCGCCTGCTACTTTCGAGCGTATGATGGACACGATCCTTCGAGGCCTCAAATGGAATATTTGCCTTTGTTATTTAGACGACATTGTCATCTTTTCTACCGATTTCGCGTCCCATTTAACCCGCCTCGAGCAAGTTCTTGCTTGCCTCTCCGCTGCGGGACTGCAACTGAACCTGAAGAAGTGCCACTTCGCCGCTCGGCAGCTTACGATTCTAGGGCATGTGGTTTCGAAGGACGGTATTCTTCCCGACCCCACCAAACTTACAGCTGTTTCCGCGTTCCCAAAACCAACTACCATGAAACAGCTCCGAAGCTTCATCGGCCTTTGTTCCTATTTCCGGCGCTTTGTCCGCAATTTCGCTACCATCATCGCTCCTTTGACCAAGCTCCTCGCTGGCTCTAGTGATCTTTCGGCGTGGTCTCCCCCTTGTGACGACGCTTTCGACGAACTGCGCCGCATCCTCACGTCACCTCCTATTCTGCGACACTTCGACCCATCTGCACCCACTGAGATCCACACAGACGCTAGTGGTGTCGGGCTAGGCGCTATTCTTGCGCAACGGAAAGATGGCTTCCAAGAGTACGTCGTTGCCTACGCAAGCCGAACTCTTGCCAAAGCCGAAAGCAACTACTCTGTCACTGAAAAGGAATGCCTTGCCATTATTTGGGTGATTGAGAAATTTCGGCCTTACGTGTACGGACGCCCATTTGACGTCGTGACTGACCACCATGCCCTGTGCTGGTTGTCGTCACTAAAGGATCCAAGTGGTCGCCTCGCCCGATGGGCGTTACGGCTCCAAGAATACGATATCCGCGTGGTGTATCGCTCTGGCCGCAAGCATTCGGACGCAGACGCCCTCTCCCGTTCACCCCTGTCTCCTGACTCTGCCAGCTTCCCACCTACTACCTGTGATACCACCGCCCTCACCATCTCCGACATGCCCTCTGAGCAACGCAAGGACCCTTGGCTTGCTTGCATTCTAGACATTCTGTCTGGTCGGACCCCTTCTCCATCTTCTCGGACATTGCGTCGGCAAGCCGAGCACTTCACCACTCGCGAAGACGTGCTGTACCGCCGAAATTACACACCCGGCGGCCGTAAGTGGTTACTCGTCATTCCGCGTCACCTCCGGTCTGAAATTTGTTCGACGTTCCACGACGACCCACAATGCGGCCACGCAGGTTTCCTTAAAACTTATTCTCGGATCAGGCTTCGGTATTACTGGCGTGGCATGTACCGTTTCATTCGACAGTACGTTCGGGCATGTTCCACATGCCAGAGGCGCAAGACTCCCCCTCAACACGCCGCCGGTGCCTTGTTACCTTTGCCGTGCCCTGCCCGACCGTTCGACCGCGTCGGCCTCGACATCTACGGACCCCTTCCCAGCACTGCAGACGGTAACCGTTGGATAATCGTTGCCGTCGACCACCTCACACGGTACGCCGAAACTTCACCCATTCCTTCGTCGACAGCAAAGGACGTTGCCACTTTTATTCTCCACAATCTCGTCCTTCGTCATGGCGCCCCTCGAGAGTTGCTGAGTGATCGCG
Organism: Rhipicephalus sanguineus; assembly: GCF_013339695.2. Classification (NCBI taxonomy): domain Eukaryota; kingdom Metazoa; phylum Arthropoda; class Arachnida; order Ixodida; family Ixodidae; genus Rhipicephalus; species Rhipicephalus sanguineus. The sequence goes on from NC_051182.1 coordinate 123,178,916, forward strand.
GTCGTGTGTTTCTCTCAGACGTGATCACAGCATTGCTGCGTGAGTGCCGCGTCGTCCACCGCACCACAAGCGCCTATCATCCTCAAACCAATGGGATGACGGAACGCTTTAACCGCACTCTCGGCGACATGCTGTCTATGTACATCTCGTCAGACCACTCCAATTGGGATCGCGTACTACCGTTTATTACTTTCGCTTATAATACCGCCATTCAAAGCACTACTGGGTTCTCCCCTTTTTTCCTACTTTACGGACGCGAGCCTTCTTGTACTATGGACACTATTCTTTTGTACCGACCCGATGCCTCAGAGTCCACAACTCTATCCCAAGCAGCTAGATATGCTGAAGAATGCCGCCAACTCGCACGCACATTCACAACACAAGACCAGGGGCGCCAGAAGCACCACCACGACGCGTCCACAAGTACTACTACCTACGCTCCTGGCTCGCTCGTTTGGCTGCGTGTGCCGTGTACTACTACTGGCCTTTCCTCCAAGCTGGTCCCCAAGTTCCACGGTCCATATCGTGTACTTCAGCAGACTTCGCCGGTGAACTACCTCATCGAGCCACTGGAACCATCTTCTGACCATCGCCGCCGTGGCCAGGAAATCGTTCACGTGTCCAGACTCAAACAGTGCTATGATCCTCCTGTGTTTTCTGGCCCCTAGGTCGCCAGGATGGCTCCTTATTGCGCGGGGAATAATTGTACTGAATGCGAATGACAGACGCTCTGCTGTTGTGAAAGAAAAAGACGACAATCGGTGGCTGTGGTTGTCGCTCGCGCTCGCGCTCGCTGGTAACCTGACCTGACTTGCAAGAAGCCTTCCGCGACGCAACGTGTAGACCTGCTTGAAGCAAAACACCCCCATTTGAATATATATATATATATATATATATATATATATAATCATGCCGATGGTGACGGCGATTGGAGCACCGACGGTGAAAATTCGGCTTATCTTGGATTTTCATACTGCTATTACTAAAGTATATCACCGAATGTGCTACAAAAATTACGCCATATAAAAAGGCATTGCTGTCTGTCCAGGATAAAGAGTTCTGTTTGTCGGAAGGCTAAAACAAGGACCTCAAGCCTTAGTTCAGGCAGCCCAATGACAACAATAAGTAGACTTTGTACCCTGCGCAATACCTGTGACTTTTTTATGTACTTTTTGATGTACTTTTGATGTACTGATGACTTTGTGTGTGTGTGTGTGTGTGTGTGTGTGTGTGTGTGTGTGTTTGCGCGCGCGTGTGTGTGTGTGTGTGTGTGTGTGTGTGTGTGTGTGTGTGTGTGTGTGTGTGTGTGTGTGTGTGTGTGTGTGTGTGTGTGTGTGTGTGTGTGTGTGTGTGTGTGTGTTTGCGAAGCTGCAAACTGCATGCAGCAACTTTAATAAAACATAACAATACTATGAAGAATCATGCATAAATCGCGACTATTATCTGCTAACAATGCAGCATCAACCTGCGGTACTTAAAGTAAACAGTATATGTTCCTAATTTCTTTAAAAAACGCATCGTTCTCAAACAAAACAGCTATTTAAAATTGTTCGTTTACCCCTTGTAACATTCCAACACTGGCAGAGAGAGAAGATTTTATTCTTACTCTTTGTCTTTGCCCAGTTCCCTAGCCAAAGCAGTTCTTCGTCGTCTGTGAGTCGCTACACTCTCCCTGGCTTTGTTTTGTCCCTCCGCTGGATGTAGGGAATCACCCTGCTGATGGCAGCTATTTCCATGGCACCATCTTCCGTTACGCAGCCGATGGTCTAAGTATTCCGTCTTTTGTAGCCGTTTTGGTCACCCTAAATGGTCCCAACAGTTTTGCACTATGACTGCCATAGCCTTTGCCTATCAAAACTAGATCACCTAGAGTAATATTGGGGATCTTGCTTTTATGACACTTGTGAAAAGCTCGTTTAAGCGACTCCCTGTGTTTTCTTTGGCTCTCTGCAGTCTTCTTGGTCTCCTCAAGGTGTAGTTTTGTCTTGATTTCCAGCGCGTCGTCTGCAGGCAGATACGCCGGTTCACCGAAGGCCACATACTCGGATCTGCATCCCAAAGCACTTGTATGGGGTACATTATGACGCGGCACTGCTGCTTGTAGGCAACATTTCCACCCTCCTCGGAATTCCGGGTACATGCTTATGTATTGCTTTATGTCTCGTATGACCCATTCTGCGAGCCCGTTGGCTGACGGGTGGTATGCGGCTGTGAACTTCAGAGTGATGTTTTTTCTTGTGCCCACTTTCCAAGTTCCTGGCTCCTAAATGCCGACCCATTGGCAGATACAATGGATTTCAGTCCCTTAAACAAGTATCTGTTCAGTAGTACTCCACGGACTCTTCCTTAGTGCTTTTAGTAAATCCATCCAGGACGGGTCCAAGAAATGTAATTTTTGCCTTGAAGAACTCACTCTTCCTAAAATTTACTTTCAGTTTTGCTTCGCTCAGTGCGATCAAAACAGCAGTCAGATGTTCAGCGTGAGACGTTTCATCTTTTGAATAGACAAAAATATCGTCGACATAGACGTTGCAAAATACTCCAAGAAAGGGTTTCAAGACGCCATTCATCATCTTTTGAAACCAGGCAGCGCTGTTCTTCCACCTGAAAGGTAAGCGATTGTACTCATATACGTCAAAGGGGGTGACAAAAGCCATGTACATTTTATATTCCTCTTCGAGTGGTACCTGCCAAAATCATTTGCAAAGATCTATTCTTGAAAAGACTTTGCAACCTCCCGTTTCCTCAATTATTCCATCAATTCTTGGCATTGGAAAAGGGAATAGGTCCGTTGTGTGATTCAAGATTCGGTAGTCTGTACACAGTCTCAAAGATCCATTTTCTTTAGGAGCCAGCGTAATTGGTGAGGCGAACGTAGACACCGATGGCCGTATTATGCCAGCATCTAACATATTTTGGATCTCGCTTTTCAACCAAATTTTCTTCTCGCGTGACACATAAGGCTTTCTCCTGACCGGTGTAACGTCTTTCAGCTTGAAAGCAAACAACAATTCTGTTGTTGCTGGCGGATAGTTGCTTAAGCAGACAAGTTCGGGGAACTTGCGGCGGATGTCGTCTTCACATGTAATAAGGCGATCGGCGATGCTCAAGGAGGCGCACGTTTCTTTTGCCACAGTCACTTCATCATTTCAATAAAGGTTTAACTTTAGGGTCTTCATATCAGGTCGAGAAAGTAAAAAATTGTAGTCACACCCTTTTACTACGAGAGCGTCAATGTCAGCATTCTGGCCTTGAAAAGAGACGCTTGTTCTGACCCATTTATCATAAATTTGTCTCGTCCCATCAAAACTTTGTACTTGTACCGACCTCCCTCGAATAATTTCTTTCCTCTTTACAAGTGCTTCATTTATGACAGGCACAGATGCCCCACTATCTACGAGAGCATCAACATCTTCACCATTTTCCTTTAGTTTGATATACAGAAGGTTAAGACCCGTTAGAAAAACAGTCTCCAATTTTGTCGTCACGTGGGACTGTGCACCCTCTTTTATTCGTTTTTTGTTTCCCCTCCATCTGGATCCGAAGAAGCCATATGCTCTTGGTCGTTACTGGCATCGGAGATTACATTGACCACTCGGTTTCGACCATGCCAATTGTCAGGATCGCGTGCCCTCCAAGGTGCCCTGTCGGGATGGTAACCTGGCCGACGTGGGTTCTGGAAATTCGAATCAATTGAGAGGTTCCCGAAAGAAACTAGAAGTTCCTCGACAGTTTTTGGCGATGGCACCTGTGCCTGTCTCTGGAGTTCCTTAGGAAGGCCGTGAATAATGAGCGGAACTATCACCGAATCCGGTAGTTCCGGGTTTGCCATTTGAAGAAGCCGCCTTTTCTCATAAAGATACTCTAGGGGCGTTCCTGGAAATTGATAAAAAATTGTTCGGTCCCACTTTTCAACGGGGTTTTCGCCGAAAGCTGCCAGGAAACTGCTTTTCCACTCATTACATGTGTCGGTCTCGTGTCCAGCGTAGTGAAGCTCGTACCACTTTCGAGCCAGTCCGGAAAGGAATGGACGCATGTTCCTGATGCGCTCACTGGATTATTGCCACGAGTTGTCCTCGCACGCGTGTTCGTAGAACATGATCCAGGTGTCCGGCCTTGTGCTTTCACCATCAAATGGATCAGGCTTTGCTATCTCCTTGTTGGGTCTTCGCTGTGCCTGGATGACGACAAGAAGACTGTCCATGAACTGCTCCTGTCGCTCTGCGTGCTTCTGCTGACGGTGGAGCATTTCCATCAGGCATGGGCCAACGGAATAATCTTCTTTCTTGGCGCTACCCTTGACGACGTTTTCATAAGCGGCCGCATGATGTATTCTTGAAACTCGGAGTACTTCAGTTTCATCTTCACTGATGGTTGGTTGTCGATCTCTTCCGGCGTCTTCCCGGATTTCTGATCGACGAACTCACGTAGTTCGGAAGTCGTGATACTTTCAGGCAATTCATACGTGTCTTCATCCAAGGCGCACGTCGAAAAATATGGCCTGTCACTTGAACTTCGGGATAAAGTCAAAGTTATCCTCATAGTTGCGTTCTCAATCCTGTCGAAGACTGCGCAAATGTAACATTCCAACACTGACAGAGACAGAAGATTTTATTCTTCTTTCTCTTTCCCCACTTTCCCAGCCAAAGCAGTTCTTCGTCGTCTTTTAGTCCCTGCACACCTATTTGTAAAACTTAACACACCAAAAGAACTTCTTGTTGGGCGAGTCTGTATCTGTTAACGTTATAACTGCTTTATGCGCGAAACACCATACACCCCAAGAGACGACGACAGGGCACTGTCCTTCACGAGACACTCTAGGTACTCTGTTCTATTGTCTTCTGACGCGGTGTGTGCGCGTTCTTACCCCAAAGCCATTTATAACATTAGCACGTTAAAATGTACATTTCATTTCTCGCTTTGGTATTTGTGTCTTTCATCTATAAGAATAAATGGCGAAAGGTGTAACACACTATGAAGGATACGGATGAAGGAAGTGAAGAGAGGACGATGGACACGGCTTTACTCTCGTCGTCCGTGTATTTCTTAGTGCTCTACAAGTTTAGCCAAATATCACCTACAAGAAACTCATTCTTACTTCATTTGCAGTATATATGTTTTGTTTTTTTACCATTTAAAGATGTTTAAGGAGAGTTCGGTGGCTCGGTGTGGCTCTGGCTACTCTTATACTCTTACATTACATTTTACGTTGTGACGATGTCAACAGCCATAAAGCAACACAATATCTGCTCATGAATCGGCATTCACAATGGCATTCCCGGTACTACAGTACAGTTGTCCGCGTAACAGCAATGGTCATAGTGAAATTGAAAACAAGGAACTAATATAAGATATATTTATCGCAATTGAATCATATAAACCAGTTTACGATAAGCAGTCATCCTTTAAAGTCCTCTTGTTATGTTCACGAACATAGATTGTTCTTAGAAAACGTGAAAGTAAAGGGTCTATCTTTGCCAGTTTGCGCCGATATTCTATTAGGAGCACGTCAGGGTACCGGTGCAAATTTCAAGGCATCTTTTGTATTTCGACAACGTAGGCTTACTAGATATCAAACTTTCGAGTAGATGACATCGTAATCCATGTATACAAGCAAAAGTTCATATAGAAGGCACCATTAGCGAATAACATGTAAGATTGCTTGTATAACTCACGTCTAAGTTCTTATGGCAAACGTAATGCAGTTGGCAAATTACCAGCATCACTGCTATAAAACAATATGTCAACTTCCTACCCTATATCTCTGGCATTAGAGATTGCAGGTAGGCTTTGCACAGAGAAGGTGCAATTAAAAAAATACGCACTCTGCTTTCGGCTTTTTACCTTGCTTGGAAGACTGAAAAAAAAGCATGCTGCTTTAAGGTTTGTGAAACAACTGCTTATGGAACAAATGTAGAACAATGTGAAACAAATGTGAGATCAAATACATTACAAATGCGTAAATAAACTCCGCTAAAATCCCAAGGAAGAGAAAGAAACAAAGTACCAGCGCTGTAGCGAACATTAAATATTCACTGCACTCGTATTGTGTTCCTTTCTCGTCCTAGCTTTTTCTCGACGTTCTTCACTATAGTATGAATTACCAAATTATGAAACTATGAATTACCAAAGCAAATGTCGGCAAACTCACTCATGAGTCGACTCACTCAGCCTCACTCAGATTCAGGTCGAGCCGTGAGTCTGAGTGAGTCCGGATGAGTAATATTTTGGTGAGCTTGAGTCCGAGTGAGTCCGGTTGAGGAAGATTTTGGTGAGTCTGAGTTTGACTGAGCCCTAAGCGCAAAAAATATATTTCTTGAGTGAGTTTGAGTGAGCTGGACACTTTTTTGCCGACCTATGGTTTTATATACAGAACTTCAACATTACTATCAGCCTTATGTCGGCTCACGTTTATAATCCCGTCGACTCACACGTACTTCAAAGCACTAGCGTTCATACTGCAGCTCAATATTTCTTAATCAGACGTGTGAGTCACGGAGAAGGGGGGGTGAGCAGGTTGACCTCCTCCCTGTAAACGCTTTCACAGCAAGTACACGATGAAAATATCTCGCGTGAGTCACCTCTTTCCATGAAAATGTCCTTACTGCATTGCAACCACTGATAACTCATATTTGGAGGGACGAGGTCAAAGCCCGCCAAGTAGAGGACCAGTTATATGCGCGATATTGGAGTTAAACAGCATTGACACCATGGTAGAAAAAGCCAATTATACGCTAACGGACTCATGAGTCGACTCACTCAGACTCACGTCGATCCGTGATTCTGAGTCTGAGTGAGTCCGGGTGAGTAACATCTCGATGAGCTTGAGTCCGACTGAGTCCGGCTGAGAAAAAATTTAGTGAGTCTGAGTCCGAGTGAGTCCGGTTGAGAAAAATTTTGGCGAGCCTGAGTTCCAGTGAGCTCTAAGGGCAAAATATATTTCATGAGCCAGTCTGAGTAAGCTCCACATTTTTTGCCGACCTATGGCGCTCAGTATACTCTAAGATCTCAATACAAGGCTCCTACGCTATCATTTGACTCGTAGTTTTTTCCATCAACGCTTTTGACAACGAAGCAGTTGTAGCTCGCCGCAGTTTGTGAGACGTCGCGAGAAAACTCAAGTTGGTATGCACCACAGGAATTGGGCAAGCCCCGCTAGTGCTCAGCAGGTGCGAGTGTCAAACAAAAACGAACAAGTGAATAAAAGGCGATATAAAGAAAGAGATGTAAAGAAAGAGACAGAAAACAGAGTGAAACAAAGATGGAAAGGAAAACGAAGGAAAAAATGGGAGAAACAAAGACAGAAACATAGACAGAGAGGGAGAAAGTGGAAGAGAAAAGTATTGAGAAATAAAGGGATAAAGACATAAAAAAGATAGAGAGAAAAAATTGCAGCGCAAATCAACACACGGACAGACAAATTGGACGGGACTGGCGCTAACGCCAGTCCGTCCTTTTGATCGCGAACTATGAAGTGTTCGCGCTAAAGAGGATATTAGGGTCAGTCCCGTCCTCTTTGTCTGTCCGTGTGTTGCTTTGTGCTACAATGTTTTCTTTGAGAAATAGATAGCTAGTCGTTGGCATGCTTAAAGACCTACTCTTGGGGGCCTAGCCGTCTAACGCCGCGTTCGATTCCGCGCGTCGGAAAGTACTTTTCTCAATTATTTTTCTTTGTGGCTTTTATATATATATACATACTTACGCATATACGAGCGCTGACGGCGTCGACGGACGGCGACGAAAAAATGAGCCGAGAGTGACCATATAATTGAATAAAATAGAAAGACAAGAAACAAAGAATAAATAAATAAAAACAAGGAACTCCACCCACAAGCGCTCTTCCTTCAGGCTTGGCACCCCGAGTGAAGCTGCCCCAATTTTCTTTTTGTAAGTGTGGAGCATGTTAGTGGCCTGGGCTGTTGTATGCTCTCTTTTGCTGTCATCGCTTGGCGTAACGGAGGCAAAACCACGCATAGCATAGCCACCTGTAGCATATTGGGCGCGCGCTCGCGCAGTGGAGAAGACTTCTTAGCGCGACAGTAAAGATACTGTCGTTCTTTATCACTCAGTAAAAAATCCCACGGTCACTTAAGCATTCGCCTGAGATAACTCAAAGCGGAATGCCTTATTCTTTTTCTTAGTCGAGTGTACTGTTCGGACTCCGGGTCCTGCAGGTCTCATTATATGTAGCTGACCCCCGTCGTAGGATCCATCGTCCAACAATGTAGAGAGAAGAGGCGCTCGTGCGAACGACAGAGATTTATTTACATGGTAAGTTGAGAAGAAATGTTCAGCTAATCAACAGACAAGTGACACACACATGCACAACGTCTTCCGCTTTTTTATAGCGCAGCGTTGCCAACCCTGGGCGCATTGTCCGCATCTTCAGCCAATACGGTGTCCGGTGGTGTCGGCGCTCCGCCCACGATGGAGGGGAATGACACCACAGAATACACATGGAGAGGGCACAGACTAAAACGATGCCCAAATATGGTCATGAACTCACAGCAACAAGACTTTGCACACGGCAGGTTCCACAATTCTCCCGGCGAGAGGGAAGAGCCTGAATGAGGAGATGGGGGAGGGGTTGATGACTAGTCGTTGGTCAGGAACTAGTCCTTAACACCTGCAACTCTTTCTACTTGTTTAGGAACCAGTTCTCAACACGTGCAACTCTTCCTACTTGTTGTTTAGGAACCAGTTCTCAACACTTGCAACTCCTCCTACTCTTTGGTTGTCTTCAAGCAGAACCGGTCCGATGGCCTTTGTCCTCGCTTGGCTGCGAGGCCCTCTCAAGTGCATGTTCTTCCTTGGAATGCGTCGACGACCTAGTTGACGGGTTCGCAAACGCCGGAAGAATTCCAATGCTGGGGACGATCGTAACAGTACTGACCCTGCACCCGAAGGTTGCGATGCCATAAGATCACAGGCATCGCAGCCTTCGCACTTCAAGTGGTTTTGCAACCCTGCCTCCAAGATAGTCCCACATTTTACTAATCGAATATTTCGTGTGATGGCATCACTGTGTGACGTCATACTGGCATCATGATGACGTCGCCAAGATCGGTAGCTTGTGAAGTCGTTATGACGCCATGGCATAATGATCTTTGCACGTGTTGACACTGACGCTGCCGACGCCGCCGACAGTTAGTTGTGCTTGATGAGCCATCTATGGATTTAAATGTGAAGAAATTAAAGTGGACGAAAAGATAACTTGCCGCCGGCAAGTTATCTTTCCGTCCACTTTACGTTCTTCACATTTATATCCTAATTACTAGAAATAGCACCCCCAATACTTTTCTTGGCATTATTGTCTGTTAGTTCCCATTAATATTGTGTCTAACAAAGAAAAAACGAGCCCTTAAAAGTCAAGTGCTGGTACGACACTCAACACAGTTCATAAGCACCATTGGTCTTGAGAGGAACGACGATGCGGATTAGCACTGCTCCCCTGCTTAACTATTGGAATAACCAAGTCTCCCTATGAGAACACGTCCCTGGCATAGACGCTCAGACCAGCACGCTGGCTTTTTATTCCACGTAACTTCTTCCAGAATCTTTTCGTGATCTTACTGTTCTATCCTTCCTGATATCGCACCGTTCCGTGACATTCGAGAAGTCGTGATGTACATCATTGAAGTGACAAACCATGAATACAAAAAGTTTGATCTCCTTCACAAGCCAACAAATGCAAACTCTTTGACCAAATGTGTTTTTTAACACAAAAGTGTTTAATGTCGGGGTCCACCAAGACTTCAGTGGCGTATTTGCGTCACAGAAATGACGTTGAAAAGTTTACACGATCAGATGGCAAAGAAAAAAGTCTCCGTCAACGGGCATAGAACCCACGACCGCTCGGTACACAGCAACAGACGCCGGGCACGCTATCCACTGTTCCATGGTCACATACTCTAGAGGCTTCACAAACGCGCCTTTTATATTTACCACTCTCCCGCTCGACTGGGTGGTGTTGCCCTCTGGGGCCGGTAAAGTAATTCGTCATTACTGTGGCCTCCGCGAATAGCACCTGCAACGCGAATAGCACCTGCAACGCTTGCCTCACCTGGCAGTAAAGGTACGTGCACACTGGCGGGAAACATGCCGCGGCGGCGTCCCGCCCGTCGGCGCCTCCGCGCGACAAGCAGCAACACGCTGTCCACATTGCCGGCGCGAGAATCACGAGACAAGAACGGACATGTCGAGGAGCGCGCACCCACCAGCTTGCTGCCGGCTCGCGATTTCTCCCAGAAAGACGGAGAGGAGTTGCGTGGGTGAGGAGAACAATGTCTGGTTGCTATGACGACAGCCCGTGTGAGAAGGAAGAGGAGGTAAAGCAGGCGCTGATTGGTGGTCTGCTTGCGCGGCAGCCGGCGGTAGCGGCGAAAATAGGTCCCCGAGCGATCGAGTCGGCGGGAGAAAGATTTTGACGCTCCGCGGGAGAAAGGGAGAAAAGCGGCATCGAGCGAGCGGTGAGCGGCGGGCGGGAGAGTGCCGCGCCGCCAGTGTGTTCATACCCTAACACCGTGTTCCCCGCTCACGCGCTCGCCCCGAAATTGCGGCCGGGCTACCGGAGCAGCACGACGCGCTTTGCGTTTCCCTCTAGTCCGGCCTAGAGTGCCTCGATAGTCCGACCGTGGTGTTCAATTACATTTTAAGACGCCGCGGGATGGCTACCAAGTTCTGCGTCCAATATGCGACACTCTTCTGGCTATCGCACTCGTTCTCTGATTACGCTTTCACCGTTAACTACTACAGTTACCACAAGGGTTTGTTTAATCATTGAACATGGACGTTAGTCGTCGGGATAGAGATGTACCACCAATCATCAAAGTGGGTACATCCACGTTAAACGGTGCTATAGCTGCCAGACATCAATATACATTGTACAAACTCTCTTATATCAATGTACAGTACACATTCAGTTACTTCTGTAAGGGCAGGCTTTCCTTTCGTGTTATTCCGATTCCTATGACGGAGGGATCAACCATGTTTTTTGTTTTCCCCCTACTCTTCCCTTACAACCATACAAAATGAACACACTTTTACCAAATGAATGACTAATCGAAATTGCCTGCTAGATACATAGAATAATTAGGCACACTATTGTAATTTTCTCCACGTTCCTCATTATCAGCAATAAAATTCGGCAGGTATTACACTATTGTAACACAAAAAGGCGAACGCCTGTCCTCACTCATGTGAAACAAATGAGACGCAACGAGCGTCAGCAAGCTTACCTCGAACGCTCTGCACCATGGCCTGGACTGGTTTAACTTATCCCTGCCACGAAGCGCTGGGCGCTGTTGCCGGGATAATAACACGGTATGCTTGGATAATATGTCGGCATGTGTCGGTAAAATCTCGGCAACAGAACCCAAAGCTATAGACGGCGCTGGCATCAATCAAACTGTTTCAGGACACGCCGCGGAGCGTGCGAGTTAAGCTTGCTGTCTACTCGACATCGGTAACGTCTCAGCAACAGAACGCAAAGATATAGACGGCGCTGGCGTCAATCAAACTGTTTCAGGACACGCCGTGGAGCGTTCGAGTTAGGCTTGCTGTCGGCTCGACATTGCTCGTTGCGGCTTATTTGTTTCACATGAGTTAAGATTGACGTTGGCCTTCTTGTGTTACAACAGCGTAGCACCGGCCGAATTTTATAGCTAATAATAAGGAACACGGAGAATATTACAAAATTGTGCCTGATCATTCTATGTATCTAGCAGGTCATCTGACGGCTGTACATGTTTTGCATTAAATAGACCCGTGAATGCTTCATGCGAGTAGGTTTGTCTTTATGTCTTCTTCAAGGGTGTGCAGACTTTAGCTGAGTATCCACCACACGGCTCTAAGGAGTCACGCGCACCTACGTAGCCGCACACTTTGTCGACGCTGTGGCTCATGATGATGACAATGAAATATTGGTGCGCCCATTGTAATGGGAGGGGGCGGGGCAGTTTTAAACCATTCACTCGCAATGCAGTTCACATGGTGTGACACCTTGTGCGATTATATGCTTTTGCGACGTAATATTAGGTCTTTTAATGTGACTCCTGTATAGGGTATTTTTCCAAAACAATTTCGAGCTGCGGCGTGACTCGGCGGAAGAGCATTTGACTACGATGCAGTATGTCTGGGTTCGAATCCGGCTCGAGCCCTGTTTTCAAGGTCACGCCTGAGAGGACACGTGAGCTTCTCTACTATAGAAGAACTGACAGCGGGGATAGTTGGATCTTGAACATCCTGAAAACAGCGCAAATCGCGACACGCACAAGAGGAAACTAAAGGACACACCGCAGCGCTGAACACACACAGCAGCGTTGTGGAAACGCCATAGCGTTGTGGTGTGTCTTTCAATCTCCTCTTGTCCGCGTCGTAATTTGCGTGGTTCTCAAGATGTTGATGTTTCTCTTCTGCTCACCGGGTTTTCCAACGCGAGCGTCTGATGAGGTACTTAAGGCTTTCGTCTTAAACTACTGTATACCGGAATGCCATATCTGATACGATAGCATTGCATGCGGGGCTTAGCTCTGTGTCCCCAAAAACGGCATAGTTTGTAATGCAAATACAGTGGAGCAGCTATACTCACGTCTCCTACCCACCCACTTGTAACGCTGCAGCTATACGTGTTATCGGGGCTGTACGCAGTGTACGTCACTTGTAGGCATCTGTGTTTCTCGAGGCTTTTTGGCATTCCCTCCGACCAGTGCAGCAGAAGAGGTATCCCAGTTTGCAGCATCTAAACAAGAAATTAAATTTAAACACACAAAAAGATTAGAATCTACGTATAAGGAAAGAAGGTACGGAGGAAAGCGTAACCTGATATGACATTTATAACAGTATTTTTTCAAGCCCCGAATAAAATAATTTTTTTCCTCATGACAAATTTCGCAATGTAGAACCACCTATAAAATATAGGTGCGATTCCTCGCTTAAGCGCGTTGTAGCATCTTAGGCACAAGAATTTCGTAACAGTTCCTCGGCAGAATCCTGTAGCCTGCTGAACAATAAAAGTTTTAAATAATCTTCAGGTTGTTCACTTTTAAGAGCTAATTTTTCTTTGCTACACACAAACAAGGATCTCAAGTCAGAGAATTCTATAGTCATCCTTTCGGCTGATAAAGGAAAAGACACGGTTTTGCTAGACCGAAGGGACTATGAGGAGAAAATGTGCGACATCTTGAGCGACTCCTCGCATTTTGTGAAGCTGAAACGTGACCCGACAGCAAAATCAGAACGACAACTGGTGGAACAGTTACGGGCGCTGCGCAACAAGGGAAGCATTGATCAAGAGTTGTACCGCCGAGAACAATGGCCGGTCAGTAAAAGCTCTCGGGAATTTGCGACTGTCGTGCGTACACAGCAGCTTGATGATGATGATGTGATGGTATCTTTTGATGTTGTTTCTTTATTCACAAATGTTCCTGTTGTCCTGGCAATTCAGCTTGCGGAGGTCCGTTTGAAAGACGACAGGAATTTGCAAAGTCGTACGTCGATGTCGGTGTAGGAGATCGTAATTTTATTGCGGTTTTGCCTGAAACAAACGTACTTCAGTTTCAACAACACAGTTTACCACGAAATTGAAGGTTGCCCTATGGGAAGTCCAGTCTCCGTCACCATGGCCAACTTAGTGATGGAGCACGTCGAAACACGGGCGCTGGAGGTTCTACCTTTTCAGTTGAAACTATACCGTAGGTACGTTGATGACACTTTCGTCATCCTGAAGAGGGCAAGTCTGGTTGCTTTCCATGAGGCACTGAACGGCGTACATCATGCCATTAAGTTTACCTATGAAGTAGAGAAGGATAATGCCTTGCCATTTTTGGATATACTTGTCTGCAGGGCTTGTAATGGCGGGGTGGAAACAACAGTGTACCGGAAACAATGCGATACCGGGGGCTTTTTGTCCTTCCGCTCACATCAGCCGGCCGAGCACAAACGGTCCGTCGTGAGGACGTTCTTGTCCCGTTGCGATGCTGTTTGTTCTGATGAGCACTTGCGGCGACATGACATGGAAAATGTGGTCGGTGCGTTGGAGCAAAGGCATTAACCGAGGACGTTTATCAACGACCCCATGAGACGTATGCGAGGGGGAACAAGAAGAGCGACACGAGAAAACAGAACATTCATTGTTTCTATTCCTTACGCTAAGGGCGTTTCAGACTCTGTTCGGAGCGCACTTCGTCCGCTGGGCATTAAAACCGTTTTCAGACCTCATTGTACCTTGGGAAACGTCTTTACCAAGCCTAAAGACCGCACCCCTGCGAACGATCAAAGCGGGGTCGTTTACAAGGTACCGTGCGGGGACTGCGACGCCACATACATCGGCGAAACAGACAGGAAGCGGTCAACGAGGCTCAAAGAGCACAAAGGGGACGTCGCCAAAGCCACCCATGCCACACATTCCAAGAGCGAACTCGTCGAACACTGCTGGACGACGGGGCATGCCTTCGACTTCAGTAATGCGACGACGCTGGCTCGGGAACAAAGGTGCGGCGAGAGAAAGCTTTTCGAGTCGTGGTTCATCCGCCGTGACAGGTCGGCGTGCAACAGCAACCGTGGCCCCCTACCGGATGTGTACAGAGACATACGAGACTATCAAAAGGCTGGGTGACCTTCGCTCATTCGGTGCCAGTTCATACTGAAGACGCCAACCGCATAGGTGGTGAAACGTCTGTGTAGTTTTTTGTATACTTTGTTGTGTTAAGTCGGAGTATCTATTTTAATCATGAACTCTCCCGGCTTTTGGAACATTTTTGCACACAATATTAATGGGAACTAACAGACAAGGAAACAATAAGGGATGTTATTTGTAGTAATTAGGATATAAATGCGAAGAAAGTAAAGTGGACGAAAAGATAACTTGCCGCCGGCAGGGACCGAGCCTGCGACCAACGAATAACGCGTCCGATGCTCTACCACTGAGCAACGGCAGCGATCACCTTCCCGTCCACTTTTGGGGTATATATGTGCCTTTAAAACCTTAGAGTGTTAGTCAGCGACGATCGCAGCCATGGCGGCGAGTGTGGAACAGTTTTTTTTGCGCCTGTTGGCGTCACGTAGTACGTGACCTTCTTACGAGCTGGCAGCTGACCAATAATCACTCGCATACTACCTGAAGGCATCAAGTCTGCCAGAACGTGAACCTTGCTATTAATGAATAAAAGATCACTTTTGAGGACTCGTTTTTCCTTGTTAGACGCAATACTAATGGGAACTAACCGACAGTAATGCCAAGAAAAGTATAAGAGATGTTATTAGATGCGAAGCAGCTTTTGCGCTGGGCTGTGTCCGTAGTTCCAATGGCGAACGTCCCACCTAGCATAGTCACCTGAGAGCGCGCTCACGCCAAGGAGAAGTTTTAGGGGCGAAGCTCCTTAAGGCGGCACCCGTTCGTCCCTCGTAGTCGTAGTCGTAGTGAGTAACCAGTCTTACGCTTTGACCTCCAAGGTGGTGCCGGTGGGAGATTTTTCCTGTGCGTTGTTGAACAATAAAAAATTCGCAGCGTTAGCTAAAAGCCGACTTCTTCTGTCTCTCATTCCCATTAGCAGCCAATCTTTACCTCCAGGGTAGTGCCTGGTGAGATTTCTCCTGTGCGTGATTAAACAATAAAAATTTTGTTCAAAACGCCGTTGATTGATGAAATAAACCAACGAAAGACACCAGATGTTCTGTAAAAGCAAAACGAAAGAACGCCAGATGTTTCTAAAGCAAAACGAAAAGGCGCCAGCTGCTTAACGAAAGACGCCAGATGTTTTCTAAAGCAATGGTTTTCTAAACAATGAAAATTCACAGCGTACATGTAAATTTAAAGTGAGCTGCAAGTCGTCATAACTCATCGAACCTTTAGTATAAACGCGCCCGATCTCACGTCGGTGATGATGTACTGGGCAGAATTCACGGAAGATTCACGGTTTACCGATGAACCTCCGCAGCTTCGCCCACTCATCATCATTCACTCCGTGGATATGCTGTGATTTTTTCTTCCTCTTGTTCTTCGACCGCCTTGATGATGATACGTGCAGAGCACTTTAGGGGCCCGGGCTGCCGTATGCCGTCCTAGATTGGCGTAACGCTGACAAAACCATGTGTGCTGGCACACGCTAGCGCGTTCGGGCATGTGTAAGGGGCTGGGTAAGACGCTGTGGCCTCTACCCCTTACACTCTCTCAGCAATCACGTGATGGCGTCGGGGAACGAGATTCTGCAGACGCGCGATGAACCAACGCGTTGTATCCTAGTCAGAACGCGCTGGCACGTGCTAGCGCGTTCGGGACTGTGTAAGGGGCTGGGTAAGACGCTGTGTCCTCTCCCCCTTACACTCTCTCAGCAATTACGTGATAGCGTCGGGGAACGAGATTGTGCAGACGTGCGATGAACCCGTGTGGGACGAGTAGCACAAGGAGGTTTAAAAAAAAATCACAGCATATCCACGGAGTGAATGATGATGAGTGGGCGAAGCTGCGGAGGCTCATCGGTAAACCGTGAATCTTCCGTGAATTCTGCCCAGTACATCATCACCGACGTGAGATCGGGTGCGTTTATACTAAAGGTTCGATGAGTTATGACGACTTGCAGCTCACTTTAATTTTACATGTACGCTGTGAATTTTCATTGTTTAGAAAACCATTGCTTTAGAAAAATCTGGCGTCTTTCGTTAAGCAGCTAGCGTCTCTTCGTTTTGCTTTAGAAACATCTGGCGTTCTTTCGTTCTGCTTTTACAAAACATCTGGCGTCTTTTGTTGGTTTATTTCATCAATCAACGGCGTTTTGAACAAAATTTTGATTATTTAATGACGCACAGGAGAAATCTCACCAGGCACTACCTTGGAGGTAAACAATGGCTGCTAATGGGAATGAGAGCGGAAGAAGTCGGCTTTTAGCTAACACTTACACTTCTACTTCCACTAACGTTTCCTACTGGAACATGCCAATGACTGCTAATGGGGAATGAGAGACAGAAGAATTCGGCTTTTAGTTAACGCGCACGCTGCGAATTTTTTATTGTTCAACAACGCACAGGAAAAATCTCCCACCGGCACCACCTTGGAGGTCAAAGCGTAAGACTTGTTACGGACTACGACTACTACTACTAGTACTACTACGACGACGACGACTACGAGGGACGAACGGGTGCCGCCTTAAGGAGCTTCGCCCCTAAAATTCTGGAGTGGAAGCACTCGAAACGCCTTGCCAGCGAAAGTGAAGCCAGCTTTTGCCCACCAAAGAGCTCGGAAACGTGCTCTTTTCTGGTGGTGCCTACTTAGAGATCAAATGGCTTTGATCTATTAGCGTAAATGCTACGTTAATTATAAAATAAAAGATCGTTATTACCGACAAAAGTAACCTGTGGAGAGGGGTATTGACGATTGATGTCTAATAAAATTTGCCATGACTTTGAGGCTTACTTATGGAAACTAGTAACACAAACACACTTGCAGCAGTATCTGACCCGTAAAAGTTGCCATATTAAAACTTCTCTGGCGTGTGTGGAAAACGCTCGCTTTTTTCGGCAAACGCCGATGGTTTATCATGCCCCTAGTAAGATGGCGGGCGCAGCCGCCATCTTTTGGTGGGCACGGCTTCACTATTGCGCAATAATTGCCACTCCAGCAATTTTTTTAACCTCCTTGGAGTAGCAGCAACAGCAACTACAGTGAATTTATGGTGTGCTCCACTTGCAAGGACGCGTTCACATCGGGCAAGGTGCCCGTGATGAAAGGAACTGCAAGTCGGCCCATGCGCTTCTTCGCATCCCCACATGGTTAACTTTAGTGGGAAATGGTGTAATTTTAGGGGCGAAGCTCCTTAAAGCAGCACCCGTTCGTCCCCGTCGTAGTGCGTAACCAGTCTTAACGCTAGTACCAGATCTGTACCTCCAAGGTGGCGCCGGTGGGAGATTTCTCCTGTGCGTTGTTGAACAATAAAACATTCGCAGCGTGCGCGTTAACTAAAAGCCGAATTCTTCTGTCTCTCATTCCCCATTAGCAGCCATTGGCATGTTCCCGTAGGAAACGTTAGTAGAAGTGTAAGTGTTAGCTAAAAGCCGACTTCTTCTGTCTCTCATTCCCATTAGCAGCCATTGTTTGCCTCCAAGGTAGTGCCTGGTGAGATTTCTCCTGTGCGTGAATAAACAATAAAAATTTTGTTCAAAACGCCGTTGATTGATGAAATAAACCAACGAAAGACGCCAGATGTTTTCTAAGAGCAAAACGAAAAGACGCCAGATGTTTCTAAAGCAAAACGAAAAGACGCCAGCTGCTTAACGAAAGACGCCAGATGTTTTCTAAAGCAATGGTTTTCTAAACAATGAAAATTCACAGCGTACATGTAAAATTAAAGTGAGCTGCAAGTCGTCATAACTCTCATCGAACCTTTAGTATAAACGCGCCCGATCTCACGTCGGTGATGATGTACTGGGCAGAATTCACGGAAGATTCACGGTTTACCGATGAACCTCCGCAGCTTCGCCCACTCATCATCATTCACTCCGTGGATATGCTGTGATTTTTTTGTAGTAATTAGGATATAAATGTGAAGAAAGTAAAGTCGACGAAAAGATGACTTGCCGCCGGCAAGACGGCAAGGTTAAAATATCATTACGATTGTTTAACCGTGTTAGCATTGTCTGCCTCGGTTCAATATTTAGTTTTCTCTCTCACATATCTCAAAGCACCCTTGATCTGCTCAAATACAGAAGATCGCACAGCACAGCTGATCATTTTGGTTCATTCTAGGTCCGTCACTTTGCACTTACTCTGCAGCATCACAACCAGAAACCTATGCGATACAGTAGCAGCGAATGGAAGACATCGTTCCGTATAAAAATATCGCAATTTGATCAAGTATACAACAAGAAAAAAGAGCAAATAATACCAAAGTTTTCAAGTACGTAAATAGAACAACATCAACACATATTTGCATGAATTACGTCGTCTCCCTCTGTCAGCATATGAAGCAAGCACTCTTGGAAGGCACAAATTATTCGTCGAAAACGCTCACTGTGTAACCGGTGTTCACGAGAGGTTCAAATTATAGTCATTAAATTTTTTTTCCTCTTTTTTGTTAAGCAACGCCAACCATGAAGCACCACCGACAAATCTCGACGAGTGACGTTCGACTTCGCTAGCCATGTTCTTCCTGACGCTTTTTCAGTGCCTCCTCTAGAGGCCACCGTGCTAGAGGCGTTGGGTGTTTTAGCTGCTTGCCCCCCAAAGTCGCAGACACACCACCGTTAAAACAGCGGGGGAGGCGTCCTCCTCTCACTAATGACGGAATGATTAGCCAACAATGAGGTGTTGGATTAGCGGGGGGAGACGCACGTCGCGCTTGCATCTTGTCCACTAAAAGGTGCATGGCTAATGTACTTAAACATGAGTGGCTTTGTAAATCTGCTATAATGGAATAAAACTTTAGATGTCCGCGACATTTTTTCCTGAAAGGCATAGGCGTACAAGCATGTACCATTGGGCGTGCACTCCAGACTAACGTCATGAGCCGGACGGCCGGTCACCCCGCCTTCGGCGAACATTGCTGAGTTCATGAGCGGGGCTATGTCTTTCGTCGTGGAGGGAATCTGCTGAAGCGCTTCAGTCGTCTGGGCGGGGCCTCTGCGGACTTCTTAAGTTGTATCCGATTATACGTTAGGAAGAACATGGCGGCAGACGCGGGCAGCGCGTGAGAGGGGGATCGGGAGAGCAGGGAGATGACGCTACTTAAAGGGGTACTGACACCAATTTTCGAAGGTGACCTTAGTCAACCATACAAATATCTTTTCTACAGAGACGGCTCTGAGCAAGCGTGAAGCTCAGAAAATGCTGAAACGGCATTTCATTTTGATATTCAATTCAATTTTTGCATTGCTCACCTACTGACCTCGACATTGTCGTGTCGTCAGGATACGGTGTCAATCCTGATGATTTCACGCCCCATTATGGCCAGTTGTGATGACGTCAGTTACCAAAAGACACAAAATGGCCAATTGCGCGCCTCAAAACATGTAAAATGACCGCTTGTGCGTTACCAACGGAACCACACAGCGAAGCGGCCACGAGAACTTTACGATATTTTGAACGACCACGTGACGATAAGCTCATACCGTGTTGTTACGTCAGAGTACAGTAGGGAACCGAAACTAGCTTTTAAAATCATGTAGTTAATTTTTCAGGGTGCACTGACGCTTAGCAGAACATTTTCTAGGATCTTGAGGCCTTGGTGTTTCAGGTGACAGCAAAAAAGAAGACTACTTATACTATTCATGTTAGTACTTCTTTAAGCAAATGTGAAAAATCAAGGGCCTCACTTCAAACATTATGTCTGTTTTCCTTAGGGCCGTAAAATGTTTGGGGAGCGGAAAACTTCACGCATGAGTACATACGTCCACACGTCGCACGGCTTTTTTAATTTTACCAATGTTTCCGGAGCGACAATTCTCAAACATGCAATAACTGTGTCCGGTTTCTGTGTTACGCTACAGAATATTTCCGATCATTCAAACACGCTATCAGGAGCCTATTTTCTGGCAAAGCTTAGATTTTACTGCTTGTCTGTTTTCGTAATGTTTACATGCACGTATCTCAATGCGTTTAATGGAAAAAATGCACTGATCTCAGTTAGGCATTTTGTCAAATAGACATTATTTCTATCATAAAATGAGGAATTCACTCACGCCTTCCACGACTGAAATTTTTCCCGTATTCGCTTGTCCTGTGTTGTAATAGCCTGAAATAAAATTTTCAATACAAATGTTAGCTAAAGTATTAGCTCTTACGTAAAGCAATAACGTGGAAATTAAAAATAGCGAAACTCTCCGCATTAATTGTAATATAACAGAAGGCTGATTGTGCTAAAAAGGAACAATATCTCCTGGTATATTTATATAAAGCAAGTGATCAATTGATTTAGCGTTGTTTCCTGCATAAATATAATTTCTCAGTGGCTCAGGCACTCTTATTTGTCTAGCTCTTTGTTGTTCCTCTGGTACCTAAACTGATTTAACACTGTTTGGAGCAACAAGTAGTGTTTTCTCGATTAAAGCCGGAGAAGGTAGTACTAGCCACTTCCAGAGCAATTGGAGCAGTAACATAATTGCACTTCTGTAAAACATCAATCGCGATATCAGGTCGAAGGTGGCAGCGCCTCCGAGTACACAGAGCTGCAGCGCGTGTCATTGTAATACGTTTTTCTTTTCTTTTTTTCTTGTCCGATCATTTGCGTGTCTTTCTATTGCTTTCCGCATTGTTATTTTTCATTGAAAAACCTATCTTTGAAGTTCTCACTATTACTAATTCACCAGTCGCGTTATACTTGTTGATATATTCAACCGCTGCCTTTGTGTTCATTTGCGCCATGTCTGTAAACTGATTTTATAGTTGTGTAGCGAAGCGTTCCTGCTGAGTAATGGGACGTCCTCTCGAGCGCCTTCCAGTGGGTCGTTCTCTTCTCTGAGAGCAGGCTCCTCGTGCAGAGAGTCGGCCCCGCTTTGACTGTCGCTGCCGTGCGCCGTCGCTGAGTCCCCGTTAATAAACGTCTTGACAATTTGGTGGAGAGTGCTGTGCCCTTTAAACAACTACGGTCCGCATTCGATGCCCTTGGAGCTTCGATCCCGTACCGTGCCTGCTACCATGACTCAAGACGCCGCCCAGCAAACGCCTCCTCTTGCACCGACGCCATGTCCGGGTGTCCCCCGCATCCGCGACCCGCCTATCTTCACCGGCGCGGATGGCACCGACGTCGAGGACTGGCTCGCGATCTACGAGCGTGTGAGCGTCCCCAATAAATGGGACGAGGCAGGCAAACCGAGCAACCTCGTTTTCTACCTCGCGGGCGTGGCAAGTCTATGGTACAACAACCACGCATCCGATTTCGCTACGTGGTCCGCTTTCAAGACCGCCATCATCGACGTGTTTGGCCGCCCTGCCGTTCGCAAGCTGCAAGCCGAACAGCGATTACGTGAACGAGCCCAGCAGTCCCGCGAGTCTTTCACGAGCTACATTGAAGACGTGCTCGACTTGTGCAAGAAAGCCAACGCAACCATGTCTGAGGCCGACAAGATCCGGAACGTCATGAAAGGCATCGACGACGATGCCTTCAGCATGCTACTCGCCAAAAACCCTCGCACTGTGGCAGAGGTCATCACGCTGTGTCAAAGCTACGAGGAGCTACGCCGGCAGCGGCTGATGACGCGTCGACCTCCATCACGCGACGCCGATCTCGCTGGCTTGTCGGCCGTGTCGGACCACTCCGTCTTACTCGCCGAAATCAAGTCATTCGTGCGGGAGGAAATTGCCCGCCAGTTCTCCTTACTGGCCTTCTCTCACCCGCAGGATGTTGTACAGTCGTCAACCACACTGCTGCCTCCCCTACGCCGGGCTATCGAGCAGGAAATCGCGGAGGTTATGCCGGAATACCACCAGCCCCCTCCGGCGTCTGCGCCGCTCAGTTACGCACAAGTTGCAGCCAGGCCGCCCCCAGCGCTCCCTGTGGTGCCCCCGCTAACATACGCTGGAGCCGTCACCAGGCCTCAGGCCTTCGAAGCGAGTGTGCCGGCTGCGTACGCCGACATCGTCCATACGCGCCGACTGCAGCCAACCATGCAGTCGTCATATCAGCAGCCGCCCCGTCCCTCGCGTCCTGCCACGTGGATGGGACCTAGCCCGGCAAACCGATGGCGCACCTCCGACAACCGCCCGATCTGCTTTGCGTGCGGTTGCGCCGGTCACGTAGCCCGCTATTGCAACCGCGTGCAGCCGCCTCGAGTCGGATCAGCCGTCACCAACCAGTCCAGCCGCCCGTATTATGACCCGCTGCCGCCTATGTCACCGACGTCACGCCCAAGTCCATCTACCCGTCGGTCACCGTCCCCACGACGCCGCTCACTGTCACCGATGCGGCCTCGTCCGGTCGCACGAGACCAGGAAAACTAGTCGTCGCAGTCCAAGAGGCAAGGGCTGCGACGCTATCGAACAGCCAAAGCCCTCAGCAAAGCCCACCAAACGTAGTAGACGTGTTTGTAGATGGTGTGCGCACAACGGCCCTTGTAGACACTGGAGCTGCCGTTTCCGTTATGGACGCTAAATTTAGCCGACTACTACGAAAAGTGACGACGCCACTTTCCGGGCTCTCCCTCCGTACAGCCAGCGCTCACAGTATTCACCCGACAGCGGTGTGCACAGCCCGTGTCATGATTCAGGACGCTCTGTACGCCGTCGAATTCATCATAATTTCCTCATGCTCTCACGACGTCATCCTGGGATGGGATTTTCTCGCCCGTCACGCCGCCGTAATTCGTTGCGCACCAGCCGAAATAGAGCTCTCACCATTCTCAGATTTGACGCCGGCGGACAGTCCACCGGCAGCGACCAAGGTACTCGTCAAAGACGGCACCACACTCCCTGCAAACTCGTCAACGGCTGTGTCAGTCTGCTGCAGCGGTCTCGCCGACGCCGTTGCACTCCTCTCTCCATCTGACCGCGTCTTCACTAGAAAAGGCTTGTTGGTGCCATTTGCGACCGTGAAAGACATTCAGGGCGACACCGACATTTTTGTTACGAACCCATCCCCGTACATTGTTAGGTTGGTGCGAGGGGAATGTCTCGGCAGAGCTGAAGCCCTCGAAGACACACAAGTTATGGACGCACCGGGTGACATGCACTGCGCCAACTCCCATTCGCTCAGTGCTGTTTCCACATCTGATTCGTCACCCGCTGATTTATTTGGTTCCTCGAGTGCTGAACATCTTACGTCGGTCGAGCGTTCCCAGCTTCTATGCCTGTTGGAAGAATTTCGTTCTTCGTTCGATGTAGCGCAAACTTCTCTCGGCCGCACGCCTGCTGTCACGCATCGCATCGACACTGGCGCCCAACCACCACTGCGGCAACGTCCATATCGCGTGTCGCCAACAGAGCGTCGTGTAATTACCGAGCAAGTCGAAGACATGCTTCGCCGCGATGTTATTCGACCCTCAAACAGCCCGTGGGCGTCTCCTGTCGTTCTCGTTGCGAAGAAGGACGGCTCTGTGCGGTTCTGTGTGGACTACCGACGACTCAATAAGATCACCCGTAAGGACGTCTATCCCCTACCTCGAATAGACGATGCCATTGACAGCCTGCAAGGAGCAGAGTTCTTTTCATCGCTCGATTTGCGCTCAGGGTACTGGCAAGTCCCCATGGCTGATGACGCTCGACCGAAGACAGCGTTTGTCACACCCGACGGCTTGTACGAATTCAACGTCATGCCGTTTGGGCTGTGCAATGCGCCCGCGACCTTTGAGCGCATGTAGGATACTGTTCTGCGCAACTTGAAATGGCACACGTGCCTATGCTACCTCGACGACGTCGTCGTTTTCGCCCCGGACTTCTCAACACACCTTCAACGCCTGCGGCAGGTTTTGACGCGCTTGAGCGACGCCGGGCTACAACTGAATCTCAAGAAGTGCCGATTTGCAGCACGGCAGCTGACGATACTAGGATACGTGGTGTCCAAGGACGGCATCCTCCCAGATCCAGCCAAGCTTCGGGCCGTGACAGAGTTCCCCAAACCTACGTCCGTCAAAGAACTGCGCAGTTTCGTAGGACTATGCTCCTACTTTCGGCGCTTCTTCCGAAACTTCGCGACTATCATATCACCGCTGACGAAGCTCCTTGGAAGTAACGGGCCCCTCATTTCGTGGTCGTCAGAATGCGACGACGCTTTCGCGAAGCTCCGTCGTTTGTTGACGTCTCCTCCCATTCTACGCCACTACGACCCTACGGCCCCTACAGAGGTACACACGGACGCCAGCGGTGTTGGCCTCGGTGCTGTCCTTGCGCAGCGCAAACCTGGGTTCCCAGAATATGTTGTCGCATATGCAAGTCGTACGCTTACTAAAGCCGAGACCAACTACACCGTCACGGAGAAAGAATGCCTGGCAATCATTTGGGCCCTTACAAAGTTCCGACCTTATTTGTATGGTCGCCCATTTGATGTCGTCACCGACCATCATGCACTGTGCTGGTTGTCGTCATTGAAGGATCCCTCCGGCCGTCTTGCCCGTTGGGCACTTCGCCTGCAAGAGTACAACATCCGCGTGCTGTACCGCAACGGACGTCAGCATGCTGACGCCGACGCCCTGTCGCGCTCTCCCTTGCCTGACGACAATGCCCACAACTCAGCGTCTCACTTTGTCGTTTCTTCCATCGATATTCACACCATCGCTACCGAGCAGCGCAAGGATCAATGGATTGCCTCACTGATAGACTTGCTGACTGATCCATCGGCCACACCATCCACTCGCTTGTTGCTTCGTCAAGCCCACCATTTCGCCGTTCGCGACGACCTGCTCCACCGACGCAATTACAACGGCGACGGCCGCCAGTGGCTACTAGTAATACCCCGCAGTCTGCGTTATGACATATGCGAGTCGTTCCACTCTGATCCGCAGTGTGCACATCGCAGTCATTATTTTCTGCATTTTCTGACGCTGTCGCCCGCAGAATATCTACACGTTTTAGCGCTAGCAAGTGATTACTAATGAGGAACTAGCTGTTCGTGCAAATTAGTCCATCATAGACCTTCAGTTTTTTGCCTACAAATGATGGCTTAAGAAGAACGTTGTTCTTCGCAGACAATAATTAATGCTTCACGCACATTTATTTTCTCAGCAAGTAGAAACCGCGTATTTAATTATTTCTTTGCCCTGCACAAGCTGCGATCTCACGCGGCTTTCAAGTTCTGGCCCTGCGCAGTTCACTCCAACGTGGACATGCAAAAACGCCGTCTCTCCGAAAGCACAACGTGAAAGGCGGACAAGGGGTTTTACTACAATGAACGCAATGTTATCTATTTGCCGAACGAACGAATGATTAAGATTTAAGCAAAGAAAAAAAAAAGACCTATGTAATGATGCACGCAGACATCGGTAGAACGTAATAAGAAAGTAATGAATTAGGACGTTTTTCACGTGCACGCAAGTTAGGAAAAGTTACGTTAGTGAAAAGAAAAATCTCTAAATTTACCATCAAGGTCAGCGCACCACGTTAGCCTGGCGAGTAAAATTGTGGCAAGGAGCTTCATGATCTGAACTTGGTGGTGAACCTGAAATTCATAAATAGATTGTATCTTTGAGGTGCACTAATATATATGGCGTATTTTTGAAAGAAGATATCCGCCGTAATATTCTAGCCCACAAAATGAAGAAAAGCCTGCAATGGATGACGTGGACACAACGCTGTACATCTGGGTTTGTTCCTGCATTGAACTATTCCTGCTCCTATTAAATGAGAAGCATTTATTAGCGAAGCCAAGTCACTTTGAGCGTATCTATCTATCTATCTATCTATCTATCTATCTATCTATCTATCTATCTATCTATCTATCTATCTATCTATCTATCTATCTATCTATCTATCTATCTATCTATCTATCTATCTATCTATCTATCTATCTATCTATCTATCTATCTATCTATCTAGCCGCCTAAGTTTGGGTGCTTTTGTGATCGCCTCTTTAGCTTGGTGCATACCAAAATTGGCGTGGAAGGGTAAGAGGGTTTGACGAATATGGGTGTCTAGTCATGACATGAATAACATGAAAATCTTGTTGCGTACGTCGTCAAACCCTTTCCACCAGACACGTATGACACTTACCCGTATACGGTAAGCGGGTATGCGCCACAGCAGATAGACAGTTTATATTTTCCCAGGAACGGCGTGAACAGACATTGGTAATTTAAGTGCGAGAGCGTAAAGAAAAACCGACATCGGCAGCGTTGATCCCAAGACTGCAAAGAATAAAAATCAGGATCCCAACAGAAGCCGAAACCAATCATTCAGTGTGCCAGTCACGTATTCAACCACAGAGCCACGCCACGTCTTGAATATTCTTTTTAAAAATTCCTATGCAGGCGTAACGTCGGTGCAGCGTCAATTGTGCTTCCAGTGATGGCTATCAATTTTGTGACAAGGCAAAAAACATTACACATGTACTCCCATCATACAGGCGTGATGCCAGGTTAACGTCATTTGTGGTTGCAGTGTTCACTTAACTTTCAAGAAGTCTAATGAACATTAGATTTCCATTGCTATGATTCAGCAAGCTATATTCAAGCGTTTCTCGACCCCGGAAGAATACGCTAACGAAAGTTAGGTATGATATTCACATCATAGCAGCGTAAAGTGCACTTCATTTTCATAATAGTGACGTATGTGCTCTGACGTGAGTGCTAACGTTACGTCAGACCATAGGTTACCCCTTAATGCCAGTGTAGACGGCCTGCCCGGTATTGCCACGATGTGGACACATTACTACGCTTACAAAAACATGTCGATCCACCTCGTACCACTTGGTTTAAGCCGAAAAAAGCAGCTGCATAACTACTCGCTGAGTGCTTCGCATGACACCGATTCCCTCAAGGCGTGGAATCTGCCTAGTTCTTTTAAACTACTTTCTTAGTACTGTCGAGAAACTTTAGAGTTGGTAGCTTTTACCTAACAAGTTATATAGACGCATTTTGGTCTGTACTGGTGCCCGTGCCTTAAACCAATCATACAATTGTTTTCAGTTAAATCAAATGACGCGTAGCGGTATCAGACACAGCAGCCACCACTGTCTGCTTCAGTCGACAAGTAGCCAAGGGATCTGTCTTTCATGAGCCTATGAATCGAAAAGCTGCTAGAAGCTCACGCGTTTACTGCACGATTAGGGTATGTCCGCTTATCTTCATAACTGATAGTAATGAAAAATCCTTGAATAGGGGTTGTCGCTGGAGTCGACGTTCCGACAAGTGGTCTTGCCTCCTTCAAGGCAGCTGTTCAAGGCACCATAGCGTGCGTATTTCTATGCTTCGTGTTTTCTCTTCTCCCCCTTTCTACGGCACCGTTTTGGCACTTGCCCTCTCCTTCTCCACACTTGTGGTTGGGGGAGAGTATTCGAAGCATACGCATACACGCACTGGGGTAAGCATATGCTGTCTTGAAGAAGACAAGAGCACTTGTCGAAACGTTGGCTCCAGCGTTTAATGATTTGTCAACTCTTCAAGCGTCCCCCAATCCTCGCCTGAAATTCTACCCTATATCGATGTCAACTGAGGACAAAGTACTTACGTATTGCTAGGAAGTAGGAGTTCAGAAATCTCAGCAACGTACCGCGACAGTCCCTTTTGCAAAATAATTCCGACGCTGCCATAAAACGAGAGGAGTAATATGGAACAGTGTTTCCGTGACACGTACATATGGGATCATAAATAGTCACATCTGGAAGTTCATTGGCTGGTTTTCAGTGACGCAGGTGCCCCATTAAGATTATCGCGCGCTGTCTGTTTCACTACACTTCATTAGTTTACCAACTGCTTTTTCTAATGATTTGATCTTTCAAGCGTTGTTAAAGACACGATTGCTTCCACTGCTTCTGGAGCCGTTTCAATAATCCTCATTAAAATCGCGAACAAATCTGCGTTCTGTTCTTTTTCTGAGTATCCAGCTGTTTCCTCTGCGGACGTTAAGGGACCATTAATTTGAGGGAAACACATCACGCACAAACGTTGCATGCGTCATGCTTCAAATAACTATTTGAAATTCACTTGCACAGTAAAACATTGAGAATTGAACGATCAGGAGCCTAGTTCCAGTTCTGATGTTGTACAAACTATTCATGACTAAAACAAGGGAGTATTGCTTATAACGCGCTCATAACACAGCCATTTACAGGCACGGTGGTGAGCTAACTAAATTTCATGTATACAGAGAACAGGCGGTCTGTCATTCGCTCTATATCAACACGCACACAGGTCTAGCACTAAGTTAGAATGGTACAAATGTTCTTTCGTGACGACACTTTGCATAACTTGGTAGCAATCAGTCGGCAAGTGCACTCTAAATTCGGTAACGGATACATGTGATTTTGCGCACCTGTAGTAAGGGTTACCAAGTTTATAATGTATACACTCTGAATTTGGTAACCCTTGCTATCGGTGCACCGAATCGAATCTATCTGTTACCAAGTTTAGAGTGTAAGATAGCCTAAGGAAAGAAGGAATGAAGGAAAGATGAAACAGGTGAGAGAGCGAAGGCAGAGATGGTAACGAGTCTAGAATAACTGGTATTTTGCCCTATACTGGGTAAAGGGATCGCATTTAATTCAGGAATTTTACATGTCAATACTATGACATCATTTTGAGGCAAGCCGTAATAGGCAACTACGAATTGATTTTGATCATCTGGTCGGAGGCGAAATTTTAGAGTTCGGTTTACTTAGATTTAGGTGCATCCTAAAGAACCTCAGGTGGTCGAAATTTCCGGTGCCCTCCACCATGGCATGCCTCGTAATCGCCTCGTTGTTATGACACGGCATCCACTCAGAATTATTTTTACTGATATTCATTATGTGGGTTTCATGCCTTTCTCTTCCACGGCTGCTTTTGCGGCTGTTCTCGCGTTTATCTTCCATCGAATGCACTCGGTGTGGCCGGGAATCGAACTGAACAACATGCACGCGGGCAGTATCGTGTGCATATGGTGCCGTTACCGATACCACTCCGAAAAGTAGGCGCGCACCATGCATGTGCATGTATACTGGCATTTAACACCAGTCACGCGTACAAAGCGGCCGTTCGCTCAGAGAAGTTCGCTCAGAGAAGAGATTGTGCTTTAATTTTCCGCTTTGATTTGGTGCGTATTTCCCCACCAATACAACGCGACAATATTATTTTACTCCTGAAGCGCAGCGGTAGACAAACCGTTGCTTTACAGTAAGGAATAATCTATGTGCATGTTTAGCAGCTATTCAACATGCGTGCTACCAGCCATTCTGGCCATCTCGTTCGGAACCTTGCTCTCGCGTGTCTACAGTTTTAAATTCATTGCATACATGCAAGAATCCTTGCAACGAACAGCGCAATATTGACGCAATGCGTGGAGAAAAGAAAGATTCTTCGCTTAGAAAACACTTTGTGGGCATAACAGGCGGCTCTGGCATGTCTGCGATCACGAGGAACAGAAAGGACGTCACGTGGAACTTGCTTACATATATAAAGACGGCTGTGTTATAAACTGAAACTTACAAAAACGGGAGTATGACAGGGACAGAATTGTGCGGCTTTATAACAAGTTTCTTTTTCTTTAAAAATAAGATTACGGGACGCCTGTCCAGCAGTCTTGCGTTACACTTTAAAGTGCAAAAAAAAAGAAGAGGGAAAAGCAAATAAAGTGACGTTCTCGAAAATGCGTTTGGAGAAATGAAAGACCCACGGCTGTCAAAACCACAAGTTTGCTACGTGTGTAGTGATATGCAACCATTCGCCTCTGTTACGGATGCTGAACAATGTCTTCCTTCATTGATATTTGGAAAATTTGCAAAGGAAGGGCTGCTGGTTTCAGAAGAGACTTGAGTAAGCTAGGTATCTGTTGCGCACATTGAGTGCTTCTTAATATTGCGTCGGCCATAGTCGGTAACGCTTTCAAGAACCTATACAACCTATTTGGCAATAATGAGAGAAGGATAGAATGAAAATCATCTTCCATTTGCAAATATTCCTGTGGCTTCAGCGAGAATGCTTCTTCCTACTATTATATATATATATATATATATATATATATATATATATATATATATATATATATATATATATGACCCTATTTTTATGTATGGCTGTTGCATGCCGCCAATTTCCCACTGGGTGGGTGCCCTCCCAAGCGACTATGTACTATATTCGGCTGATCACCATACCGGAAGCGCGCTTGTACCTTTTTTAGTGGCTGGTACCCGGAAGCAGCTGTTCTCTGCCTCCCACAGCAGCGGCGGATGCTCGACTATTTCACCACGGCTGCGGTGGGTTTTACAGAACCTTTCAAAACGAGTACCCATAAACAACCGAGCCCCAGGATGGTGTATTCGTCTACCTCCAAGGAAAAACCGGTGGGTTTCCAGTCGGCACCGGGAATCGAACCCGGTACCTACCGCGTTGGAAACGGATGATCAACCATGTAGCCACCGCTGCGGTTGAGTTAAGCACGTTCTTCACTCCACTTCTCAGTTCCGGAAAGTAATTTTCAACCTCCATATTTTTTCCCAGTTCATCTTATTATATATGGGGAGTAAGTGCTTCTCGGTATAATAATAGTGATTATGCTTTATTGTAAACATTTCCTTTATCATTCGCGGCATAGTTACTTTACTTGGCCGTGATTGTAGAGTGGTCGGCTGCTGACCGAAAAGTCGCTGGTTCGATTCCGGCCACGGAAGTCGCATTTCGATGGAGGCGAAAATGCTAGAGGCCCGTGTACTGTGCGAGGTTAGTGCACGCTAAAAAACACCAGGTGGTCAAAATTCCCGGAGCCTTCCATTACGGAGTGCCTGATAATCCTGTCTTGTTTTTGGCACGTAAACCCCATAAACCATTATAATTATGATTATATTATTTTATATTATTATTATTGTTATTATATTATCATTGTTGTTGTTGTTGTTGTTGTTGTTGCTGTTGTTGGTGTTGTTGTTGTTTACGTTGTTGTTGTTTACGTTGTGACCTTAATGTCTAGTATAGCCTCTGCCTGCTTGATCTTTATTGCATTAGTTTGTTCGGTATGAGTGTCGTTGAAAAGCAAAACGCGTGTAGGCGCACAAAAGAAAAAAACTGATCGAGCAAAATTTTATCATTTCCGGAGCTATCCATAACCTACAGGCTGTATCATGCATGCGGTTGCCTGTGCCTACGAAGCCTACGCATTCAAAGAGCACATCTTTAAAGCTAGAAGCCCTCCTCATACTTTCCATAAAATCACGGTACACGTGCACCTAGATCCCGTGTTCGTCTGCAGCCGAGCTTCGTACTGAATGTCTTGTTTTATTTCTGGCTTGAGACTAGTTTCGCAAGAAATACTTTACCGCAAGTGAGCTTCCAACTACTCTTAACTGCTCGGTAAATGGACTTGTAAGGCACAGAGGTAAAAAAAAAGAAGGTGTTATGTGCACATCGCACCCGTGGGCTTGACACTTCGGTCGTTATTTTTTTTTTGTTTATCTTAACGCACGTGTCGCTTTGAAGCTCAAGCGTGTGATAATCTATACCCATCTATGTTCACGGACAACCTCTCATAACCATCGAGCTACTCTGGCCGAGGTAAGCGTTGCGCGAAGACTGTCATCTAGTTGTTGCCTGTTTAAACCTATTGCAGTCTACTTACCTTGCTTCTCTGTAATGTTCGCTTAGGTGTCAACAACGGAAGCCGCGCGCGCAACGAGTTTGATAAAACAGCGCATGCTGTTGTCACATGTTTTCAGTTCCGCTCTGCAACAGTGTTGTTTTCTTAAGAGCCACCAGCCGGATACCTCTCTTTTTGTTGTGTGGGCGTCATTTTGATACGCGGGTGTCAGGTAGATAACACCCCCATCGGTTTCGCTTTTACCTCGTATTAGATAGAAATAAGAACGCATCTGTCATCAACAGCGACCTTCAGGCACGTTTTTGGTCGGCAACGTGAACGCGAGGACAGGATGTTCCAAGCAGTGCGAACTGCGCTGTCGATTCGCTTTCACACTGAGCATTTTGTTCTGGAATTGTTCTGTTCTGTTCTATTCTAACTGGCTTGAGTGGAAACGTTGATGTTTATATTCGCTCGGCTATTGCATTTCTATAGGTTCTACAGCGCGCAAATAGAAAGGTTACCCGAAAACAAAGATGAAGATGTAAAGGAAGAACATATAGAAAACTGAAAAAAAAACAAAGAAAATAACATGGCAACGAACAGTTCGCTTGCAGAAGTTCAATTTGCAGTAGAACATTGACACACATTATATACGAAGCGAAGTGGTGTGTTAGTCCGTACACTACGGGTAGAATTTGGCCACAAATGAGTTCTGGAATATGTTGGCTGATAGAGGGTCTGAGAATGCTTGCTTCTGTGGATTAAAATCTAAACCTAAAGCAGCCTCAAGTGCTGTATAGGAAGAAGGTACTATTGTTCACATCGCTGAAAATGGGGAACCGTTTTTACGAAGCGGATTTTCGATGTCCCGCGCTGCCACTGCGAAATTGATACGTGACCGGCGCAAATTTGAAAGTCTAATTTGTGTACACCGACGTTTATACACACTCGCGGGTGCCATGTTTATTTTTTTCGGCCGTGCCTACAAGGCGATATCGTGACGTGCTGACTGAACACGAAGAAAGGCGCACAAAAAAGAAACACGCGCGTAGTACACAACACGAGGGCGAACTAACAACTCTTGATTTGATGTTTTTGTGTGCGCCTTTCTTCGTGTTCAGATAGCGTGTCACAGGTATCAACTATGCACAGCCAACTAGCCCCTACACTAGCCCTTCTACAAAGTGAATTTGTGAGGCAATACAAGATCGCTTGAAAAACTAAACGATGGGCCCCTGATCCCGTCATCTTCTTTCGTTCTAGCAGCAGCCGTAATACGTAGGTATTATTTATTTTGAAGACTTGGCGCAGAAGATTCGTGGGTGTATTGGCATGCCGCCACCACAACAGTCCATCGAAGTCTAGGCGCCATTCGAAGTGAACAAACGAGAACCCGTCTCTCTATATTCATCTTTAGCTCATCATTCTACATTCTCAGGCGCATATGGTTTGCAAATATGCGTCAGCGTCACAAACGAGACCTCGTGATTAGGACCACGTGCGGGCCTTGACGTCATCGTAAACCTGTCTTAGATCTGCACCGCGACCTATTCCAATTGTTCGGCCGTCAGTCATTTGCCTATAGAAACTTATATGCGCTGTTTCTATGTTTTTGTCGCTGAATGGAGTCTTAGGTTTATTTTTTCAGTGGAGAAAAAGAAATGGAAGCCAGTAGATGGAAACGAAATGTCCAATAAAAGTTCTTCAAGCATAGCTAAGGTGCCTTCTACAGGTGGTGTGGCCGTCAGCCGCATGCGGAATTTACGTCTGCTCATTACCCTTACAACAAGTTCCCCTAAGACTAAGACGCACAAGTTTGGAAATCTGTTTCCGCGTCGCAAACGAGACCTCGTGGCTAGGAACACGTGCTGGCGTTGACGTCATCGTCAGTATGATTCAGCTCCCAATGGCGACCTATGTCAATTGTTCGGTCGTCAATCGTCTGCATACAGAGGGTGATATGCATCATTTGTATGTTTGTATTGCTGAATGGAGTCCTAGGTTCACTTTTCTCAGTGGCGACAAAGCGGCAGTTGACATATGGTAACAAAATGAGCACTCAAGTTGTTCAAGCACAGATAAGAGGCCTCCAATTGGTGGTGTCGCCGCTGGCTGCAAGCAGAATTTACGTCTACTCATTCCCTTAACAGTGCTTCCCATAAGACTAACTCAAGGGAATTTCTTTAGTAAATCTGCTGTTGGGCTAGCTGGTTCGTCTTTCGGTGCAGAACAAGACATTAGATAACAGGAAAAGCAACATTTTTTCAGTAAGCACGAAGCAGTGAATTCGATAGCGACAACTTGAAATGTTATACGAAATACGACATTTCAAGCTACACAAACGACAAAGGCATGTGTGTATAATTTTCTTCTATTGCGATAGCAATTATATGGACAGTCTCGGCTGGTTTTTGCCGTCGCCTCCGTCATGCATCGTATATGTATAATGATGTGTATATATATAAAAGTTCCAATGAAGAATAATTTAGAAAAATGCTTCCGAAGCGTGGTATCGAACCAGAGACCTCTCGCTCCTCAGCGCGTGGCACTAACCACTATGCCACAAAACGCAGATCCTTCAGGTAGCTGACGGCGAGCGTTATATACACACCCTTTACCGCTGGCAGTACTCTGAGACGGCAGGCGCTTATAAGCGTTTCTTCATTACCAGCCAGATGGCATGAGGAGCGTAACGGGCGCATTTAAAATTCGTCGGCCAGCTCGCTCGCTTCTCCTAATATTTGCGCAGGGAGACCTTGATCTGCCGTTGTTACAGTTTCTTGCTATCGCATTCATTGCTTCGCCCTTGCGGTGAAACTGACTTTTTAGTGTGAAGCATTTCTTAGCGAATTAAATGCACTTAGATAGATAGCAACGATCTATCTATCTATCTATCTATCTATCTATCTATCTATCTATCTATCTATCTATCTATCTATCTATCTATCTATCTATCTATCTATCTATCTATCTATCTATCTATCTATCTATCTATCTGGCCGCCTACGTGTTGGCGCTCTGGCCGTCGTTCACTTAGCTTGGTACATACAAAAATTGGCTTATGAGGACATGAATGTATGACGATCACGATGCCCAATTCATGGTCGGAATAACATGACTTGTCTGCCGCATACGCCATGAAATCCTTTTCACCAGTCACGTGGGGCACATACTGCACATGACTGGTGGAAAGCACGACTCGAGTAGAAATCGTCTCGAGTAGAGTCTAGTATTCTACCACAGAGCCACGTCAGTGCTTCCTGAGATATGGAAAGTTCGAAATGCCGCACGACTTATGGAAAGCAAGTGTTCAGGTACACATTACCTACTTTACTAAATGAACTTGCGAGAGATGGTACGGACGTAGCTTTAATGGCTTTGAATGATTTACGCAATATGTATGTGCAACTGTGATTGTTTCTTTTTGTTCAATGTACTACATATGTCTGTTACTTTGATTCGAAATTTAGCGAATTTCCAGCAGTTTTGATATGTATATAATAAATATGTCAATTACTAAGAAGTGTAATCTAGAAAAGTTCTTGTATTTCTGATGTGTATATATGTTTTTTTTTTCTTTATTGATGTCTTTACGTACTTCCTTTGTGCTTTTTTTCCTTTATGTGTTGCTTTCTACCTCTATTGTTGTAGTTCACACCACTGTATGCCATAGTCTGGTGCACCGATCTAGTCAAGCCTTTTCAGGCTTTTATTCCGTGTACAAAACATCTGTCAGATGCTGAATAAAAATTGAATTGAATCGAATTCCCTCTGGTTCGGAAAATAACTGCATACAAGGGTCATGTCAGGACAACACTAAGTGGGAAAGCAGTGTCGGATACCCGCTTTCATATCAATGTAAGAAACATATTTCTACAACTCCTCAAACATCAATGTGACAAACATCACATATCTACGGCTCCTCAAACTACAGTCAAGCATAGCGCGAATATGCCTACGACCGCTACATATGATATGCACATCACCACTCCGTAGCGTGCACCTCGTGCCGATGAAAGTCCGATGTCACGTCCGACCATGGGCAACCCTTTTCACGCCAGTGTACTCGGCGTGCCTGGTAAGCAAGCGATATGTGCGCAACTACTCATTTTACACGATGCTGTCGAACCACCTCGTAACGCTTTGACTCAAAGAGGGCAATCCGGTATTGGCTGCTACTTCCTGTCTGCCTCGCATGAAACTCATTCCCACAATGCGTGGGACCCGCCGGATTCTTTTGTCCAAGTTTCTTCAATTCTGCGCTGCTGTTCTCAAGAATGTTTACAAAAGACTACCGTGATTATGGCTCAGTCACGGTGGGCACGACATGTGTTCAGTATCCACAGGGGAGCGCATTCCATATACCAACGATAGCAACAACGGTTGGACACGAGGCTTCATAGGTGACGCAGATGCCGGCATTGCCGTACGCGCGTCTACAATACTGTACGTTAATTGTTCGCACGCATGAACTTCGACCGTTCATCCGCGCGCTCGTCAACCGATTTGCTCAGCGTCGCAGCTGACGTCTGTGAAAAGCAACCATCGAAGATGACCGGCGGAAAATTTTAGAGTTAATTGTTATCGAAAATAACCAAGACGTCAAGCGCTAAAAGGAAATTAGATTCTGTATTTTACGACTGGTTTTACAGGCCAAATCACCATACGACTGTGAGTATTACGATAGGAGGCTTACGACGGTAACTATACAATTTCGAGGGACTCTAAATTAATTTTGACCACTTAGAATTCATGAACATGTGCCTAACCTACAGTGCTCACTGACTGAAACTCGAAAATTTCAGACTACGTAATGCATGTATCTCTGTCTCTAGCGTCTGTAGTTTGCGTCATATCGGCGTAATTTTGACTGGAACACTTGCATAATAGCCAGCATTGCCTTTAGACAGCCAGATTCGTAGCGACATGACGCCATATCTTGAGCAATTGCTCATAGAAGTCGTTACAGAAAATGGATGTGATGCCGCGTTTCGACCCGTGCGTACTGTGCACGGGTGTCCTTGCATTGAACTCCGATCAAAACGCGGCGCCCTATGAACGCGAATCGAACCCCCGACATCAAACACAGCAGCGGGACACCTTATCTGCTCAACTTTTTGTTGGGCAAGTTGGTGAATGTTCATAATTGATTTTTAAGGCGCAAAGGAGGACATACACAAGATAGGGCACGGGACGGAGCGCCTACCTGCTGAGCTCTCATGGCAAGTAGAGGGATTAGATTCTGAAGTTTTGTGAACACTAATTACGATATTATAGTAAGGCGCGACGAACGGTGGTTACTTCGGGATTAATGTTGACCACGTGTATTTTTTCAACGATGTGCTGCTCACTGTAATATACTTCCTACTATGAATATCACGCCTTAGATTACTGATTAAAGCGCGTGAAACTGTACGAAAAGTTCATTACTGCAATTTCTGATATATGGTAATGGAGTTCCAGTGGCAGATATTTCGGCAGAGTATACAATAAATATATCATTCCTATACTTATTAAGGTTGCGTGATGGCATACCATCTTGTAGGCTAATGGCTTACGGCATCTGATACAGAACACAAGAGTACACGAAACAGACAGAGCGCCAAGTGTGGGTCTTTCTCGTGTTCCCTCGTGTACTTGTATCGAATGCGTTACGCCATTATGCCCCCAAAATTCTTACATTATTCCCGCTAGCAGATAAATTATTATTGCACGCTTTCTCTTCTACATCTCTCTAAGAAAAATTAATGTCATTTTAATCTTTTTTGCTAGGCATATAATTTTCACATATGTAACTCTCTTTAAAGAGACGAGTAAACTCCCTTTATGAGACGTGGGACGCGCTATTCTCCAAAAGAATCTTTTACAATCTTTACAAGTATCTTTAAAGGGAGTTGTATATGTGAGGCTTATATACTGCATGCGGCGAAAAAAGAGTCAAATGACTCTTTTCTCTTTTCCTAGAGTGATATTGTAGAAGAATAATAGAAGAAATCTCAGTGATGAACTGTCGTTTAAGGGCGGGCCCCGAGAGCCGAATGAACAGCGTCTAAGAGTCATTGCAGGCGGACTACAAAATATGTAAGGGCTCATAAGAAAGCGACGAAATGCCTTCGTACAGGTTACGTCTACCGGGGTTTTGTTCCAGTTCTGGACAGCATCGTAGACATTCCACGCTGACAGCTTAGAAGACAGCATCGAGCCCGAATCGTCCGTATAGTAGAACGCGCCTAGAAGACGTCGTTGCGACGTGACGCTACCTCGTGGCCAGAAGACAAAACTTACAAAAAAAAAATAATTGTTACTTGTTTAACTTGTTTCTTGTTCAACTCTATGAAAAATTGAATGTAGCTTATATATAGCGCGTAGAGAACCATATGCTTGTGTGCAGACGAGTGTACCGGCAAGATCCGGGGTGTCCGAGCATTTCGCGCTGCCGCTATTTTGTTTGGGCAGCAAAATAGCCTGCATCGTATTTGTCTCCAATGCTGCCTTCTCTACGCTCTCTATTTTGCCGGCTACGTGAGTATTGGAATGGGACTTACGATGGCCGCTGTCCGGTTAGCTGTCTACCCGGCCGTCTACGGTGAGTATTGGAACACACCCACGAACGTCTGGAGATATTTCGGGACAGTAAAGACGGCCTGCTATTCTTGTAACTCACGTTTTTTTTTAATTGTATAAAAATAGTACGTACTGAAGTCAAACGTCAGGAAGGAAACAGAAGGAGTGAAAAGGCCGGACGAGACTCTTAAGCGATAGCGTTAAAGGGCCCGTGTCGTAGAAATTCCGGTATCGGCGGCGTTGTCCGTCAACGAAAGGATATGATGTATGCAAAGAATAAAAATCAGAGTTTCGAGTACGAATCGAACCCAGCATTCTGCGTGGCAGCAAGGCGTTCTACCACAGAGCCACGCCATTTCTTTAAACTAAGTCGTGGAAAAAAATAAAACCTTTTACGGACGTCTAGTTGGACGACAAGTCGCATTAACAGATGTAATACATTGTGGCAGAAGCGTAGAAACACATCGACACTCACACTATGTGAATCGCGTAACGAGTTGGTGGTTGAAAGCTGTCAACCCATTACAAAGTGCTCAGCGATAACTGATCATTACCAACCACAGCATCAGCACAATCTTCAGCTGCGTATATGCCTACAGATGGTGCATATCAGTGATACGGACACACGGTGTATATCAGTGATACTTCGCAAATATGATCTAAAATGGCATAGTAGGCCTTCACAACTGTACTCGCAGTAGGCCCCCCAGGAGCTTAAAGGTCCACCATGTTTTTCGCCTTAGATGACGCCCGTATAGGGTTTAGTTTGCCGAAGCAGTTTAAAGCACTGGCGTGGTTCTGTGGTGGAAAACTTGACTGCCACACAGAATGCCTGAGTGCGATTCCTGTTCGAACTCCTGATTTCTGTTCTTTGCATTCACCGTGATCTTTCACTCACGGAGAAGGTAGCCTACAGCGACGCCGATACCGGAATTTCCGCTACACGGCCTCTATAACGCTATCGCGTTAATAATGACTGCACCGCTCGGGACAGTTTCGAGAGCTTCGTAGGTGATGTCAGGCAATCTGATTGCTGTGGAGGTCAAGGTCAGCAGCCCCACTCTTCCACCACACTTCTCAATTGAGTACGAAAGCGTAACAATGACGTGCTTTCTCGTGCATCTGCTGCGAATCGGCAAATCTTGTTTTAGCGAATACGTGTTGCAATGACTAGGTCAGTTCCTTATCCTTTACTGAAGACAAGTGGATTCTATACCGCTTCCACCCACACTTTAAGCAAAAAAGAAAAGAGTATGTGTTACACCTTTCGGTAAATCCTGGCTTCCCACATAAATGACTCCCTTTAGGGAGACACATTATCTCCCTTTTAAATCCCAATACTCCCCGACGAAAGAATAATAATATCCAAAGAGAGTTCACGTGTCTCTTTAAAGAAGCATTTACGTGGCAAGTAAGCATTCGCAAAAAACAGTCAAGGGACTCTTTTTTTTTTCCTGAGAACACACATTCCGTGTTTATGTACGATGTTCAGTGCGCGATGTTCCACTTGCGACCGAAATAAACAAGAAAGGCAATAAAGTCCGCATGAATCAAAGAAAATGAGCGATGGTTGCACACTTCCGGCATGGTATCCACTTCCGTTTTCCATTTCAATCCCGTTCCCTCGAAATTCGAACCAGCGACTGAAAGGGCTAAATAATGCAAGACTGTATTTGTGCTATCTCAGTCCTGTAACTGAGACAGAACACTTATGGAGTAATTGTACATGAGATAGTACTGGCAGGCATGGCAAAAAAGGCAGATGTGAATGGGATGACATTACCGAAAAAAAAAAACATCCGCTGACGTGGCAAGAGCCC
This sequence comes from Rhipicephalus sanguineus, assembly GCF_013339695.2. NCBI lineage: Eukaryota > Metazoa > Arthropoda > Arachnida > Ixodida > Ixodidae > Rhipicephalus > Rhipicephalus sanguineus. Next base: position 123,219,416 of record NC_051182.1, read on the forward strand.
TTCGAAACAAATGAATTCAGAAATTTACGTTACTTTCACACTGAACTTTCAGAACGACGAAGACGTTGAACTTCCATTCCACCTTCTTAGACGGCAAGAAGGAAGGTAGTATTCAATGCTGAAAACAATTTCAGTCATCCATTAGCAATCCACAGGTGCGCCATCACGTCTGCCAAGTACCACCTACGACGACTGCTACACTTACAGTACAGCATGTGAGGAAGTATGATGAACCCCTCGTGAAGTGTACGTGCGTGCACTTTTATAAAATAGTGCCTTCAAAGTTGAACGCATTAGTGTTCATAAGAGAAAGACAGTAACGCGATCAGGAACTCCATCCGAATTGATGGAACCTCGTGCCTACATCGCTTGTACATAAAGTGCTTTGCACGTCGTTCACCTTGTGGCTTTAGCCTTAGACGCGTCACTGAGGCATATTTTGCTTGTCGCGACAGGGGTGCGTGATTCAAGTGTTCGTTAACCTTCGGTAAATGTTGTTGCAGTTTTCATTCCCATGAATTCGGGAGTATTTGACGCCTTTTTGGGTATTCAGCTGACGTCCGTCACTGCGCAGCATTCAGATACAATGTAGGCGGAGTGGACTTATACTTAAATACCGTACGCTGAAGCATTCGTAACGCTATGAATGATGACAGGGTACCTGCGAAAGCAAGCAAGCATATGTGCAATGTACTAGCAAAAAGTAAGAATAATATGCGGGTTTTTATGTGCTATATTCATCATATGATTGTGAGGTACGCCTTAATGTAGGGCTCCGGAAATTTCAACCGTTTGGTGTTCTTTAACGTGCACTGTAGAGTACACGGGCTTCTAGCATATCGCCTCCACCGAAATGCGACCACCGCGGCCGGGATCGAACCCGCGACGTTTGGGTCAGCAACTGAACACTGTACCACCGAGGCGGACACTGCGCAGACCGAAAACAGCATACTTACTATGCCTGGTGTTACACTGCGGCTCACACTATGCCACTCACTACTCCTGGTGCGGAACAACATACGCACTAGGCCTGGTGTGGATTAGAGATGTTTCTGCTTGCAGAAAAGCGGCGCTGCACTTTGAGATTTGCATACGAAAGCCATGCCTCCTATGTAAGTGAGGCAAGGTCGAAAAACACGTGCCTTACGAAAAGTGTTACGCGGGGCGACAAGCGCGACCATGGACAACATGTTGTTTGCAAAAGCGGATCAAAATGCGTCTTGGAGTGACTTGAGATCGGTGGCATTATATGAAAGCTTGAATACAGATTTGTGTCCAAAATCACCATATAAGAAAGAGAAAACAACAGTTCTTCAGACGTAACAGCACAAAGGTTCCGCATGTCGAATCACTTCCCGTTTGATTACGTGCTGTCGACGAAACAGATACAGCCCGAAAGAAACAACATCTCTTGTTATGGAATGCGATGTGCCCAGTGTTTGACAGAATGGGCGTTAGAAAACGAAATCAGATCTCTTCTTTTCCGCACAAGACAGAACTCTGTTCACATAGGTTATGCTTGCACGGCTAGCTTATATCACCAAGTCTATTAGGCCCGTAGGCTTGTTACACAGAGCATTTCTTTAACGTGTTTCTGTAGCAAGAGACCGAAACGTTGTGCAAGTGGCATATCGGTACTTACGGAAGACAGCTTACGAACGTTCTTCTCTAGAATCTGGCAGGCCTGGTGTCGCAGGAAGTGAGTTCGATAATTGAGCCGTATTGAAAAACAATGTAGGCCAAGTTTAAGAGGCAATTGCCTTTCAAGCATATGTTGTTGAGATGTTTGGAAACAGGAAAATTTGTTTTCGCGAACTTCCCCTTCAAGTTGCATGACGTTTGTCACGTTCGGACAAAAAGTACTCTAAATTTTCTTACCCTTGGAAACAATGTTCTTTTTACCAAATGTATTCTTGGTGTTGTAAGGCATTCAATACTCGAAAAAATATGCACGTTGTTGATATTGCTGAGATGGGAAACAGAAACGGCTAATCAGTTTCGTAAGCAATAATTACTGAGTAGCGCAGCAAGAAAGAAAAAAGGCCTGCCTGGAAAGCGCAGCACAGTCACAGCAAAAGCTGGAACAGCGGAATTCCTAGAGCCCGTTACAAACTCTCTTGAGGCTACTAACACAAGTACACTAGCAAGGTACCCAGTACGCCTTAAATCATAATTTTTGTGAAATTGGGAAACACCCCCTACGCCATTATTCGTAATTCTGCGGAGAAGCGAGGTACCAGCTGCACATCAGTAAGGCATTATTTGCATTTTGTCGTTACGACGGATGATGATGATGAAGAATTATGGTTGAGACCTTTTTAAATGGTTGGAAGCTTTAAACGACCCACTAGCTACGTAATTCGCATTGTGTGACGCCCCGTCGTTATTTCACTCTCCCACCACGCTATATAGCATACGTTAACGTGAGAAAGAGAGAGAGAGAGAGAGGGAAATGACTTTATTGAGACCCTCAGAAATTGAATCATGGGGGCCTTATGGGCTTCCTTGGCAACGAATATACGTGCACTTGCGAGGAACCCACTACGCTATATATCATGATAATTTACCGATGCGAAGGATCTTATGGCGGAGTTCAATCCGGTGGTGGTAGTGGTGGTGGTGCTGTGCGGCGTGACCACCCTTACTGCGCATGCGCGAACCCTCTCCACACACCTCCTCTCTCCTTCCCCTCTCCCTCTCTCCTCTTACCCTTTCCCACTTTCTCCCTCTACACTTCCCCTCCCCCTCTCCGCTTCCCCTCTGAAACGCGGGCTCGACATGCCCAAACGCTGCTTCGCATCGCCTCATGGTCTCTTTTAGCGGAGATGGTGTGATATTTTGTGAAGTAAAGTAACCACTATGCCATTTTTCGTCATTATGCTGAGAACCGCGGTACCTGCTAAACACCTCTAAGGCATTATGTGCCCTTTGTTGATGCTGCGTCTGATGACGATGAAGAATTATGGCAGATCCGATTGTATTGGACTGAAAGCATTCAACATCCCACTCGTTGCGAAGTTCGCATTGTATGTCACCTGGTTGTTATTTTATTCTTCTACCGCGCTATATTACATACGTCAATGTGATTCCTTCCCGACATGAAGCGTGTATAGGGTCTTTCTGCAAAGAAGTTTCAAGCACAGGCATTGGTCTGAGGCAGAATACTGGGCTCCCATGCAAAGGGAACCCCCATCAAAGGGCCCAGGTTTGAACCCCGTCCCATCCTGAATATTTTTCCTTATTTGGTTTTTTCTAACACGAAAGTGTTTTATGCCGGGGTCCACCTAGACTTCAGTGACGTATTACCGTCACGGAAATGACGTGGAAAAAATTTACACGATCAGATGGCAAAAAAAAAAGTTCCGTCAATGGGTATCGAACACACGACCACTCTGTCCGTAACAACAGATGCCGGGCACGCTATCCACTGCGCCAGGTCACAGACTCCACAGGCTTTACAAACGCGCCTTTTATATCTACCACTCTACCGGTCAGCGGGGTGGTGTTGGCCTCTGGGAGCGGTAAAATAATTTGTCATTACTGTGGCCTCCGCGATTACCACCTGCAACCCGTACACGTCCGTGCCATTCGGCGCGTTTTCAATAGAAGTTCAATTTTGTCAATGACTTGACACACCGCGAGGTGGCGATCTTAGCCCAAGCGTCGTAAAAGCGTCGGCCTCGCTCATAGCATCACGGTAATCCAAACCAAAAATCACTCTGCGACGCGCGCCTGCCTCACCTTGCTCTAACACCGCGTTCCCCGCTCACGCGCTGGCACGCTTTGTTTGAACAGCCTAGAACGCTGCTGACCGCATCATCGCGTAGTGGCGATCGCCAGAACTATTGCGGGCGGAAATGGCGAAGATGAGCGCAGGCCTATGATTGGATAAATGTAACGTTAGAAGTAATCACGGCGTTGCATCGCAAATGGGGTTATTATTGGGTTTAGTTTTTCTTTAGGATGCTTTTCTTCGCTGGACACCAAATAGACGAACGATGTTAGACTTTTTCAGTTTTAAAGCTGCAGCGCCCTGCAAAGAATGCGCCGTACGCGACGGCGCTGGAGGAAACGCGCTGGGGACGCTCCAGGCGCCGTTGCTGGAACAAAATGAAAGGGAAAAAATGTCAGAGCGTTGATATAGACTCCGTGGCAACACGAAAGATGACTAAAGCTTCAAAACATGATAGAGGCGTTCGCGATCTGCCTCGTTTCGCACGTGCAGTTCACTCTTCATGCACCACATTGTTTGTTACTATCGCAACGGCGTCCTCAATACGTTGGAAAGAACGGGCAACATTGTATGCAAGCTTCCCGTATGTAGGATCTTTCAGTTAATTTTATTGGAGCGCCATCAGACGTCACAGGGCGAATGAAACGTGGTCAGGTGACCCCGCGAAAATCAAGTTGAGCGTAGGCCTCCATTTTATTGTATTTTGAGTGTTCTAGGCTGAATAACTTCGGACTGCGCGCCCTTATCGGTGCCGTTCTTGCTGCACTAATCTCTTCATCCTTCAGTCTACGCAACCCGCAAGTAAAAAATGTGAAGCAGTCAGGTCTGGAAAAGTGTAAGAGGGCCCCTTTAATAAAATTAAGGCTTTCGACTTGAAATACTTCAGTCGGACAAGATGTATGATTGTCCTCGAAGATTGTTCACATCAGGAGAACTCTGACTTTAGCGAAAACTTAACTCACTATTCGCGTTTTTGTGGTCGCGACATGCGTCTGCAGTCAGGCTGTTCAGGACGCTGAAAAACGCTAGAAATTAGATGAAAAGACGCCGCGACGATGCCGCCTGAAAACAAGCCTTGAACATGGGAGTTTTCCACGACAAAACTCAACGCTTGCGCATAATATTCACAACTTGCCAAGAAAATTTGGTGTGGATTTTCAAACGCGTAAGAGTTTATTTGCTGACTCAATGAGGCCATTGTACATCATGGTTCTGTCACTTAAGTCGAATCGCTATAAACAAAATAAAAGTAGTTAGAAAAGTAAAAATTCAAGGTGTTGTTTGGTTTCCCTCGCCACCACAACGTTTCAGGGCAAGCCGCAACGGGGAAAGGGGAAAGGGGTGAGGAGGAGCGGAGAGGGAAATTGGAGATGGAGAAAGGGGAGAGGAGGGATGGAAAGGGGGCGGGAAAGGGAACGGAAGGGGAAAGGGAAGGGAAGAGGTGATGTGGAGAGGGGGAGGGGGAAAGGGAGTGGAGAGGGGAAATGGAGAAGGTTTGCGCATGCGCAGTAAGGGTGGACACGCCGCACACCACCACCACCGGATTGAACTCCGCTATAAGATGCTTCACATCTAAAACTCCACGCTTGTGCAACACTCAGAAAACTCCCAAAGGGCATTTTACGTGGTGTTTTACAGCAAACCTGTATATAGCTAGCTTCTGGCGGATCGCGTCCGCGGACAGAACGACACGTAGAACAACAATTTTCGGGAACATCGCCCTCTCGCCCCGTCGCCATCGCCGATGTCTCTTTCCCAAGTGTCGCAATACTAGTCGGTAGCACTTCCCACAAATCGCTGTGCACCTTTGTGTCGTGACGTAGAGATCGCGCTAGCGCTCTTATCGGCGGTTGCCCTTTGGACTCGCTATGAGACGGACACGTGCCGTTCGCTCGGAGGAAGAAGAGCGGGAATTGAAGGAGCAGCGACGCCCACAGAAGCGCGAATTGGCGAGAAAACGACGTGAAGTTGTTGCCACAGAACGTGAAGCCGCTGGCTTCCCTCTGCACAGCAGTGTAAGAGCTTTCAATTTTTCAAGTTCTAAGCTTCCCACGGCGTGGCCTCCGTGATTATTTCCGGTTACGCGCCAGCGCGTTGCCGGAGTTGATCGCGGAGGCCACGCTCACGGGTATCGGAAGGGCTCCATTGTTTGTTAGTCGGAAGCGCATGAAGTAACAGAGAATAACGCTAAAGAATAGAAGTACGATAAGAAATGCGCCTTAATAAAATATAGAAACGTATTAAGATAAAGGACATGGTGCACGGGAGAAAATATATCTTAGCACGTGTAGGACGATTGCGCACAATCTCGGTACTTTGCGTTCGATGCTTGAACATTCAAGCCGCAGCAGCGCCATACACTCAACCACTTATTTCGATGCCCTTGTGGTTGTTTTACTCTCAAAATGTTAGGCAGTGCCGCTTCATGGCCCTGATCTCTTCTAGGCCTGCATAACTCTTCCAAGCGCTGCCACATAACAGTATACAAAGTACTCATGATCGTTCACCTTTCATTAAAGCGAAAGCTTAACATGCCTCATGAAAAGCAAAAAAAATTGACCGTCGGCGGCGTTGGCGTTATGCAAAAAACTAGCATCACTTGATGACGTCACAAATCGCCAATATTTGTGAGTCATCATGGCGTCATCACGACATCACGGTCGTCCCATATGATGAATTGATCACCTGAAACCGTCGGTTGGTCAAAGGTGGACCGATCACTCACGCTGAGCAAAAGCAGGTGAGGTGCACAACGCTTACAATGCATCCGATCTTGGAGGCATCGCAAAACCACGTTAGGTGCAGAAAGCTTTCGTAGGGGCGCGTGCGAGGATCATTGCAACGACTGAGGAGAAATAGGGAAATTCAAAAGCAACCTCAGTGATTGCAAGAAAAATAAGTAACTACGAATGCTTCAGGTATATGGACTTTGGAACAACATCGGGGGTCACAAGGACCTTGAAAATCACGTTAAACGGGTTCTACGTGTTGTCAAAAGTGCTTAACACCTGAGTGTTCATTTTTTGTTACTCCGAAAGAAAGGATGTCGTTTGTGTCGCAGGTGTATTTATTTAATTAGTTATTTATATAATATTTATTCATAACAGCCACAGCCCCTGATGGCATTACGTGTGTGTGTGTGGCGGGGGGGAGGGTGCATACATATCATACAAACATGAAAGCAGGGTACTGGCAATGTTTGATCATGGCATACAGTAGTATTACATTTCACTGCAACAAGCAAGCATACACACTCAAAAAGCCTCAGCGAAGCTGGCGTTATCAATAATGTACGCAACAGCTGATGATAGTCGATTTCATTCACGGATGGTTTGGGGAAAAAATGAAGTTCTGAGCAGTTCCGTTCCGCACAGAGTAATACAAACTTACGAAAGTGAATCCTTCAAAGAGAACCGTATACCTTGTTTCGTAGTCGCATTTCACAATAAAAACATCCCTTGTGTTACATTTGCGTTTCGAAACACGTTATGTCAACACGCTTCAGTGGATTTTCTTTTTTTTTCATGGTAAGAAATAATCTTGTTAGAAAAGCTTTCTAACACGATTAACTTTTCAGTCCATTTTCTAACACGATTAACTTTTCAGTATCTAAGGCACTAGAAATACTTAGCAGTCCAATATTTTCGATACAATTATATAACCGCCATATTTCTACTTACAGCAAGTTTTTTTTTCCTAGTCCCGCTTTGCAACGAGACAGAACGCATCACGTCATTGTGATCATCAATTTCAGAAGCAGTGCCGATGGCAGCAGCAGCATGGGCGAGGAGATAACTCTTCGTCACTCAGGTGCTCATGTCCGAAGAAATAAAGCAGCGCCTTATTTCACCTTATTGCCTAATGGCTACATTAACTTGTCCATTGTCAATACATACATTTGCTTATATGGAATGCATGTATTTCGCTACCTGTTTATATACAACAGAAGTTGCTCAAACAGGAATAATATCTCTCAGGTGGGCTGGCCGATGTTTGGACATGTCCACCTATCGAAACATATCAGCCATAATGTCTGAGGCACTGTACCTCAATTTATAGAACTTCAGATGCACATTATGTTTGCGTCTGTTGGCTCCCACGTTTAGGCATTTCACACACATTTTCAGCGCAAGGAAGTGTGGTCCAGTGATTCAGTGATGCGTTAACAACTAAATAATAAAGAAATATCGAAAACTCGTTGAAATTACACTCTGTGTGGCTAAATTTACGCTATTGTATTTTGTAACGCCCTACAAAGCGGCAGCTACTTCTACGAAGACACGTTTTGCTTTCACGTAAGGCAACTGAAAGACGAATCCTATGAAATCCCTATGAAATAGGGATCAACCATAATTTCTTGTTATATTTTTTTCTTTGTTGACGTGATATAAGGACATGATGCACAAATAAGGCGCCAGTTACTCCCTAGCTCTTAGGGGGGGGGGGGGGGGGGGGCTCGAACAGAACACACACGGTCCAAAACTTACATATATAAAACAGCGTTCTTCCAGTAACACCAGAACATACCAAGTGTGCAGTACATAGAAAATACAATTGTAATAACACCAAGACACTTAAATATGACATCTCGAAAATACAAACAATGTCCCCTTATGTGAAGTTCGAAAGTCCTCAAGCGGTGCATGCATGATACATATGACTTATCACCTACGGACATAACATAACAATCAAGACAACACAGTAAACAATCGCATGCTATATGCGTATACACGGTGCCTTAAAACAAACCAAATATTCAATGCGTGGAAAACGGACAAGAATGCCACAATCAAGCCATTTCTCATCTTAATTTAGTACCTAATCTTAAATTCTACGTATAATCTTAATTTATACAATTGATCTGGGCAGGCTACGTATTGCAATAGGCAGACAACCGTTGGTCAACTAGAGCGACGGAATAGATACCAAGGAATGGGAGACGTAACCGAGAAAGCAACAGGGTTAAATGAAGTGAGAAAGTCAGAGAAGTTCGCAGGCATAGAAGTGAAGCCAGATCGCAGCAGATGGAGTTAATTCGGAATCATTGGGAGAGTCCTTCGTATTGCCGCGGACATCTTGGCTGAATATTATGAAAATCATGTTAAGTGTTCGTGGATAGCAGTCGCTCTAATCGTGGACTTCAGTAATATTAAACGTGCTTGCCCGGTTGAACCAAGAGCCTCTTTAATGTTTTTCACTTTCGATATTTGTATATGTAGTAGGCACGGTATTTCACCTCACTCCGCGTCAGGTCTCGTGAACGCGTATGTATTTACGCTGAGTTGTCACTGAGAGTGTCATTGGAATGTCGTTGAGAACTCTTAGTTGGTTGCATTCCCGTAACTGCGTTTGTTAATGTCTGGCAAGAACTGAGTAAAAATGACTATACCTTTATGTTCCTATCGTAATATTATATATTATATCAATAATATTACGTGGTCCCTGCACGAGGCATTACAAGACACTCACCATGCCTTCGGGTAAGATGTCGGTCATCATCTTTCTCGTAAGACCAAGAAAACAAACATGTAATGCTATCGAAGGCTGCGGTTGCAAACTAAGCACTTGTCAGCATTTGCCAACGTCGTAAACAAGATATTTATTTATTTATTTATTTTCAATAATAAATTCCTCTATTGATACTGCAGTAGGTGTTATGTTCTTACAATAATTTGGGGCCGGCATCAGAGGCTGGTTGTGTTGTTTTTTGTTTCGTTTCTAGTAGTGTTTTTCCATTGTAGACACAGCTATCTCGAAGAAAAATAAAACACTTCACAGTCCGGAAAAGTTCCATCGAGTGCGGAACTTTATATATGTGACGTATTACGTCGGACGCATTGCAAAGGTTGTCTAAGCGACAATAACATGTTGCTTTTACTGCCATAATATGTCGCGAAAGAAAATTGGTCTTTCGTCCTAAACACTCGACGCGATCGAAACGCTTCCTCGTAAGCGCCCGCGGCGACTGGGCATATCCGTGAAAATGAAGGTCATAAACATCTGGACGGGGATCGTGCTTAAGTATAGTTAATAAATTACTCGTCATTAATAAGATGATTTTCCCTGAAAATCGAAAAAGGAAAGAAAACCGACGTGAGGTAGACGCTCATTGTGTTTTATTCCCAGACAAGCAAGATGAACGGAGAAATGTTGAATGAAATCGACAATTGGACGAAATCGCGTCTGCTCTGGAAGTAATATCACGATCGAAGTAAAAACTAAACGCCGACCAAAATGATGTTGGGAACAAGGCTTCCGTGCGGAAGCCGTAGCGTTATTGTTTTTTCGGAGGGCTCTTCAATTCGTTATGAAAGATGTCGTGCCGCGGCATAACCTACGAGAAAGACTCACGGCAGGCGCCGCGCACGTCTATGCGGTACAAGGAAATTTCCTAGGCTCTGCTCTGGAACTTTTCGTTTACGTTACGGCAGCGTGGGTGTCAGTGTTAGACGAACAGAGATCGGGCAAGATAAACGCAGGGCAAAAAAAGAAAAAGACTCCACTGCGAATATTTTCTTCTGAGAAACGAAATCACACGATCCGTTGTGCACTTGCCCAAGACGAATGGAAGACGAAAGCCATGTTCTTTTTCTTCTCAGTCAGTATATTCATCCACTACCGCCCCCACCGAAAGCTTTCTGCACCTACCGCATTTTCGCACTGGCTCCGGGATCAGAGGCCTTGGAAGCTTTCAGCATGTCACGTAGTCTTGCAGTGGCCTCCGGGATCGGCCATCTTGTGGCCAAGCTACTATCTCATGCGATGACGTCATCATGTCACTTCAGAGTTTCGACGTCACAAATTTTGGCAATCTGTGACATCATAATAACGTCAAATGACGACATCATCACAGGATGATATTTGCATCGCTCCTGTTGACGCCGCAGCCGACACCGACGGTCACTTTTCGCATTTAATGACGAATCTAAGGCTTCGCTTTAATAAACGACTTCCTCGCAGATTCCTCCTACAAGCGGTTAGATGAAAGTTGGCAGCGTAAGCTGTGTAAAAGGGCCCTAAGCTGTCCCTCATGAAGCTCAAGTAGACTTGCCCAGCCTGCACTTTTAAACCCTCGCGTTTGTTAGTCCTCTTCCACTTCGCCCGTTTTGCTCGACCGGAAGCGCATGGAAGAGAATTACGACTGTCGCTTATTGCTGGTGGCCGCTAAGAAATTTGAGATCTATGCAGCTGGCTATCCAGACTCATCCGTTTTTGCGACAATGCGATGTGTATTTTTAAATTTATCAACTGTGCTTTGAATGTGAGCGGGTACGATTGCTATGGCGGCAAGAATATAGATTACTGGGGACGAAACGACATCCACAGAGGCAATGGCAAGGGAATAACCGGACGACGACGATCACGTAACAATGGCGTCAGTGACTATAGCGATCACAATGATGGTGCTGAATTCGGCATCAAGATAGTATCTGTTGAGGCGCATATTACAAGACAGACAGAAATACACCAGGCGAATGTCCTCCAGAATAAATCTGTCATTAATTCCATGGACTTGAAGTATGGTATAAAGAAATTAAAGTAGGTGCAGTTTTGTTGTTTTCCTAAATTCATGCGATTTACTTTACTTCGAGACAACACGGTACCGTAGCCACGGCATTTTACATTCGGCAACGCGGGAAACTTGTGGAACGCATCTATAGTTAAGAGCGTAGCTACTCTCGTGCGTCATGCTGTTCAAAATTAGTCTAACGCTATCGCGATTGTTATCGACGAACTGTTATGCGTGTAAATTGAGATTGAAATAAAATCACGGTTGATTCCTCTGTCGCAGGAATTGGCTTCATGTATGTAGTTACGGTTTCTGTGGACGTTCAGAAACACAGCGGCGTAAAATTACGCAGCGTGTAATAAGATAGACTTATCTATACGTTCTTTTCATTATTATCTTTTTAACGAAACGCGAAATTGCTACTCCAAAACGTTCTCGCGCCAATCACGCGTTTGAAATGGCTAGCTCAAGGTCCTCGTATCCTGCTGGGATTGCGCAGCCCTGCGGTAGTTTACAAGTCGCTTATATATTTATTAAGGCGAAAGCCTTAAATGCCTCATCCAAAGCAGAAATTGACCGGCGTCCCGCGTCGGCGTCCCAAGTCGGCGGCGCAAACACGAGTGAGGGAAAAAGCCAGCATAACGTGGTATCGTCACCGTATTGACGTCATCATGACGTCACAGAACTCCAACATTTGTGACGCCATTATGGCGTCGCATAACGTGACGTCATCACATGACATCATTGCTCGGTCAAAGGTAAGCCAATTCCGGAAACAGTGGAATACAAAAAGTGAGTTCCAGAAAGCTTACAATGCCTCCGATCCTTGAGGCATTGCAAAACCACGTTAGTTGCAGAAAGCTTTCGGAGGGGGTCTCGGGAGTTTCAATACATCGAGTTAGAAGACAAATAAGGAAGTGGCGGATTCATACGAGACCCTGTGAATTCTTTTTTTCCATCTGGGAAATTAAAAGTCTCGTATAACATTCATATGCAGCGGCTGAAATACGACTCAAACACCTTAAAAATAATCTAATCGAATAATCACTAGACGGAAAGTAATAACAAAATCAACCTGTCTGCCTGTCACATTCCGCAAGCCTGCGCGGTGTGGTATCTGAAACCATAGAGTTTCCTGAAATTAACTAGAGGGGACTCCGGCGCTGCGATCGTCCAGCCACCATGGGAATGATGGGTAGTACTCGGATTTGCCTAGTCTTCGTACTTGCGGGCTTCGAATGCACTAGTGGCTTTGTTTATCGCTGTGTTTTGGTTTTCTTTCGGACAAAAAAATGTACCATTGTGAACTTTGTGACCAGATTTGAATTGGTGAGCCTAAAAAAGTAAAAGTGGTGAAGTGGAACTGCTGACTTTTGCTGAACTTCGTTCTGCGACAAAGCGGATGCAGGCGACGCGGAGCCAAACGGAGCCGAAAGAACGAAGTTTAGACAAATCCGTGTACTACCCATCATTTCCATGCTGGCTGAAGCGCCATGCGTTGTAGCTCCCATAGACACTAGCGCCAGAGTTCCCTCTAGTAAGTATTGTAGGAAACTGTATGTCTGAAACAGCCCGTGCAATGACTTTCAGCTCCAACGTGGGCAGTCATGTTGTATTCTTTGGCTGGTTTTCGCAATGCATAATATCGGTCTCGGGGTCCAGCAACTTGAGGGAAAATTTCCCACGTTAAGGTTAACGTTGAGGTCCGTGTGGGAATAGTGAAAATCTTGCCTAGTCATTTCGTGTTTAGCATAAACTGAGCACGGTGGTGTAGTGATTATGGCGCTCGACTGCTGACTCGAAGGTCGCGGAATGTAATCCCGGCCACGGTGGCTGCATTTTCCATGGAGGCGAAAATCTTTTAGGCTCGTCTACTTAGATTGAGGTGCACGTTAAAGAACCTCGGGTGGTAGAAATTTCCAGAGCCCTCCACTACGGCGTCCCACATACTCATATCGTGGTTTTGGGACGTTAAACCCTAATAATTATAATAATTTTCATAATACATTATCGGGTTTTGAAGACAACCTTCTGCGTTTAAATGGATACTATTACTTTCTTTTCATATATTTTCTAACATCGGCATTTATTGACTGCGATCGTTAATTCAGTGAATAATTAGAGGCACCTCCGTGAGCCTACTGTTCCGTGAGCAAAGCGAAAATCCACACGAACTGTGGCGCTCATCAGCGAGGAAATTTAAATCCTGATAGAAGGCTGCTGCGACTGGTAAAGTCGGTAAAGCTGGGTATGCAGGCGACAGCGCTGGGTGTGCAGCTGGGTATGAGATGCTACGTATGTAGGTAGCAGTGGAGGAATGAAAACAGGGGAGACAGCAAAGGCAAGGATGTTAACCAGTTTAGCATAGCCGGTATGCTACCCTGCACAGGGGAAATGAATGGGGAGGGGGGGGAATTGAAAGAAGAGTAAAGAAAGAGAGAAAGAGAAACTAGCGTAAAAGAGCTCCTCTGTAACAGGGATTTCCTGTACTCACAGGTCGGCGAACTCACTCATAAGTCTACTCACTCAGACTCAGTTCGGTCCAAGTTTTTGAGTCTGAGTGAGTCCGAGTGAGTAATATTTTGGTAAGCTTGAGTCCGATGAGTACGATGGAGGAAAATTTTAGTGAGTCTGAGTCAGAGTGAGTCCGGTTGAGGAAAATATTGGTGAGTCTGAGTCTGAGTGAGGCCTAAGCGCAAAGTATATTTCTTGAGTAAATCTGAGTGAGCTCCACGTTTGATTGCCAACCTATGGTCACATCTACTCATCTTCAGCCTTACTATAGCCTTATATCGGATAATATTTACATACCTAACCGCACTAGCATTCATGCGCCGCCTCAATATTTATTGATCGGAGGCGCGATTTAGGGAGTGGAAGTGCCATGACCTCCCTGCGCACACTCTTTCACGGGAACTTCTTGATGAAAAAATCTCATGCGAGTCGCGTATTTATTAAAAATACCCTTACTGGATTGAAAGCACCGATAGCTTGTATTTGTGGGTGCAAGATCAAAAGGCATGTTGTAGAGCATCGATTGTGAGATATTAAGGTTTTAGCTTGTACGTATACTTCTTTACGTTACCGTGTTACCGGATACCGGATGGACTCTGCGCATGCGCGAACCTTTATGTTCCGTAAAGGTTTACGGAACGCAAACTACTCGCCTGTTAGGCTTTACGTTTACAGCCCTATCTTGCAAATTCACCTTCGTTGGTGGCTACTCGCGATATTCACTTCGCGGGGACTCCAGCCGCCGAGTCAAAATAAGCCGAAGTGCGAGCGCCACTTACGATCACCTTGTTTCAGTCGGATTATCGAGGCTAGAGCGACCTAGAGTACCGAAGCCGTAAACGTGACAGGCCAAAGGCCTCTGACAGACTGGATAGGTGGCGCCATCTAGCGGGGCCAGGGTGCACCAGGCAAGCACAAAATTGTTATTGCAGAAACATCGGACATTCTACTTATAATGTAAATTCCTTGCAGCGGCATAATCACGAATGAGTTGCCTTTTTAATCATTTTTTCCCTCACAAACACTAAGCGAAGACAAACGTGTCCATGACTGTGGTTGCACGAAGCGTCACAAGATGTCGACACCATCATCCGGCAACCCGGTGTTCGTATACCCCTTTGCGTATACCGGGATACTACAAACGTTAAAAACCTCTTTTATGATTTAGCCGCAACAGTAATTCAATATCATCTAAATTAAATGTAGTTTGAATGCAGCTATCATCACCATTTAGTGGTTTGCGCAAACGTAAACGTTTGCGTACATACGTAAAGATTTACGTAAACGTACGTAAAAGTACTATAAAAGATAGCGCGGCAAGCTTCTGAAGCTCTGGTGTCTACCATCACGGCTGTACAAGCTTACCTATTCAGCCAACTTTATAAACCAAAGCAATGGCGGCATTTTTAGTAGAGAAGCTCTTCTAGGTCGACCCTTTGCCGTCCGGCGTCACACGGCAGTGCAGCCAGGTCACGTGATCAGGAGAGATCAGGAGAGACCAATCAGAGAGCGAACCGAAGGAGGGCAATTGACTCCGCACGGATCGAGAGATAACGCCAACGTCGAACAGCAAACCCTGAGCTTCACAGGAAGGAAGCGCAAAGGAGACGAAGTATCCCACCGTAAAACTCGCAAGAATCACAGTTAAACAGAAACAGCAACGCCAAGAATCGCAACAAAACACACATACATCGCCAATACAAAGAAAAAACACACCAAGAATCACAATACAACAGAGAAAAACACCGAAGGAACAACCACAGCTCCACCGTTTCCTCACATTTCACTTCATGGAATTGGGTAAATTTTTTTTTTCCTATACGCAAGCTAGGCACGTGGCCACTGATCGACAGCCCTTGTGTATAGGAATGCTCGTTCAGTACAATGAAGAATTTGGCGTTTCTCTGTCTATAATGACAACACAACCATAGCACGTGTTCTACTGGGGTACCAGGGCTGAAACAAAAGCAGTTCCCGGATGAGAATCGTGTCACCCCACGTGCCTCTACCGCGCAAAATTGAACGCGGAAGTGTGCGAGGCCTCTTCAACCCGGGTGTTTACCAACCGGAAGCGAATAGAGGTAGAAGATTCGCCAGCCAGACGTTCCTTCCGGGCCGTTTAATTGCCGGCGAGCTTCTCTTTCACATTGTTGCGAAATTGCTCAACTCCTGTCCTACTGTCAAACTCTGTTTTATTTTTCCCTTACCGTTGTCCCCGTGCTGTTGTTGTTTTTTTTTATCGCCAGGAATCGCAGACAATTCTTGATTTTGGCATACCACTCTTCAAACCCCCTAAACCACTCCGAGTTCAAAGAAGAGAGAGTGGTTTCTTTCTCGCCTTCACTACCTTTCCTATACAAGAGCTGTCTCCACCTCGTCCCTTATTTCTTCATAAAAAATTAATTCGGCAGATCCCACGCCTCGTGAAAACCAGTTTCATGCGAAGCAGTCAGTGAGTACTTCTATGCTGCATTTTTTAGGGGCGAAGCTCCTTAAGGCGGCACCCGTTCGTCCCTCGTAGTTGTCGTAGTCGTAGTGTGTAACCAGTCGTAACGCTAGTACCAGATCTTGACCTCCAATGTGGTGCCGGTGGGAGATATTTCCTGTGCGTTGTTGAACAATAAAAAATTCGCAGCATGCGCGTTAACTAAAAGCCGAATTCTTCTGTCTCTCATTCCCCATTAGCAGCCATTGGCATGTTCCAGTAGGAAACTTTAGTAGAAGTAGAAGTGTAAGTGTTAGCTAAAAGCCGACTTCTTCTGTCTCTCATTCCCATTAGCAGCCATTGTTTACCTCCAAGGTAGTGCCTGGTGAGATTTCTCCTGTGCATGATTAAACAATAAAAATTTTGTTCAAAACGCCGTTGATTGATGAAATAAACCAACGAAAGACGCCAGATGTTTCGTAAAAGCAAAACGAAAGAACGCCAGATGTTTCTAAAGCAAAACGAAAAGGCGCCAGCTGCTTAACGAAAGACGCCAGATGTTTTCTAAAGCAATGGTTTTCTAAACAATGAAAATTCACAGCGTACATGTAAAATTAAAGTGAGCTGCAAGTCGTCATAACTCTCATCGAACCTTTAGTATAAACGCGCCCGATCTCACGTCGGTGATGATGTACTGGGCAGAATTCACGGAAGATTCACGGTTTACCGATGAACCTCCGCAGCTTCGCCCACTCATCATCATTCACTCCGTGGATATGCTGTGATCTTTTTTTTGGCTTTGAGCCAAGCGTTACGAGGTGGATCGACGTGTTCTGTAGGCGTAGTAGCCGTGTGCAGATCGTGGGCTTACCAAGCACGTTGACAACACTGGCGTTTAAAGGGTAACTTATGATCTGACGTACCGTCAGCACTCACGTTAGAGCAAATACGTCAGTATTATCGAAACGAAGTGCCCTTTACGATGCGATTATGTGAATATCATACGCAACTTTCGTTAGCAATATTCCTCCGGGGTCCACCAACAATGCAATATAGCTGTCTGACTATAGGAATAAAAATGCAATGTTTATTACACTGCTATAAGCGGAGCCTATACTGTAACCACAGACGTTAACCTGACGTGAATCCTGTATCGTAGGAGTACATGTGTAGTGTTTATTGCTTTCTTATGAAATTACATAGCCAGCTCCACAACCACAGTTGACGTTGAACCGATATTAGGCCTGCATAATGTGTTTCTCCAAAGCAGTTTCTAGACCTGGCGTGGGTCTTTGGTAGAATACCCGACTGCTACGCAGAATGCTTAGGTTTGATTCCTGCCGAGATCCTAATTTTAATTCATTGCATTCGTCGGGTCAACGCTGCCGACGTCGGTTTTTCTTAACGCTCTCTCATTTAAATTACCGATGTCTGTACACGCCGTTCTTGGGTAGATATAAACTGTCAATCACCTGTGGCGCATACCCGTACACCGTGGCCCGTGGTAAACGGGTATGTGCCACACGTTTCTGGAGGAAAGGGTTTGACGACGTACGCGACAGGACTTTCATGTTATTAATGCCATGACCAGACAGTCATATTTGTCAAATCCTCTTAGCCTCCCATGCCAATTTCGGTCTACACCAAGTTAAGGAGATAGATAGATAGATAGATAGATAGATAGATAGATAGATAGATAGATAGATAGATAGATAGATAGATAGATAGATAGATAGATAGATAGATAGATAGATAGATAGATAGATAGATAGATAGATAGATAGATAGATAGATAGATAGATAGATAGATAGATAGATAGATAGATAGATAGATAGATAGATAGATAGATAGATAGATAGATAGATAGATAGATAGATAGATAGATAGATAGATAGATAGATAGATAGATAGAAGAAAGAAAGAAAGAAGGAAAGAAAGAAAGAAAGAAAGAAAGAAAGAAAGAAAGAAAGAAAGAAAGAAAGAAAGAAAGAAAAAAAGAAAGAAAGAAAGAAAGAAACGCTCCAAGTGCCTTGGGCTCGCAAGAAATGCTTCGCATTTAAAACGTGGACAATGTCAGCACTAAGCGTAGAGCCTATCACGATTTCACGCTCTTCGGCTACACGTTGTCTCCGCTTGCGCAGTCGAAAGCACACAAAACCAAGTGAAATCAGTTGATCGTGCACGACAGTGATGCGAGACAACAGATATTACTCCTATATGCAACAATCGAGGGCTCACTTTTAATAGATGTCGCGTGAACTGTCCGCTGGCGTCACGAATTGCGTTGAAAAGACAGTAAACTGCAGGAGAAAATAACGCGCTCGTTCTTTGCGTTTTCAGATGTTTAGGGGCCCTTTAATTCCCTCGTGCTGTATACAGCAGCGAGCATCCTTCAAATTGGGTTTGCTCTTTATTAGCCGCAAGTTGACGCTTTCTATTCCATGTTATCCTTCTTGCCTCTTGTTTCATTTCATGTTTCATGTTCTCATTCGATTTCATGTGAGCGCATGTTCATGTTCTTGTTAAGAGCCGTTACCTCCCTGATGACTTCTATGACCGTTAGTCTATGATTGCCAGTGATCGCTAGTCAATACAAGCTTCTAAGTTTCCTGAGTTGCCTCTCTGTGACTTCAACAATGCCATCTAATCACCCCACGCGCAGGAAACAATATTTCCTTTTGCCTTTAACTTTGACTAGACTTAGTTTAACTCTATTCAACCGGTAGTCCACGTGCCACGCCCAATATTTTTATAATCATCTTCAGGATCTTCACTTTCGAAGATAATTAGGAATGCATCTCCTTTATGACTGTGCTATCGCTCCTTTCGGCACTGCGCGTAATTATTACAACCCTGTCGGACACCCATAACAAAAAGCGCTCTAGGTTTATTCTTCCATATTATGGCCTATAAATATCGCTTTGTATTCGCACTGTTCTTAGACACGCTGCAGAGTGTTTCTTGCGGTATTATGATAACATGAATCATAGGAGTTTGTACTTTTCGTAAGCTTTCCTAATTTGCCACGCGTTTATCGCCCTTTTCTTCAAAACCTATGCGAAATCAATGAATTACTGGAGGTATTAACGGGATTAATAATTTTCCTGTTCTCTACACCCTTCTAGGTTCGTCGTAAAGGGGGTAAATTGGATGCGAAGAATAAAGATAAGGGTTCCTGGCGGAATGGAACCTAGACACCCAGCGTGGTAATCAAGTATTGTACTACAAGGCCACGATACTGCTTGAAGCTGCTTCGTTAGGAGAGCCTATGCAGGCGTCATGACGGGTGAGGAATCATGTTAAGATATGTAATGTTGCGTGGTAGACAGTATAGAATCACACAAGACGTCTTATCATTGGAATTGCGTAGCGAGTGGGTGGTTGAAAACTGCCCACCTATTACAAAATGCTAAGAATGAAATCATCATGAACCGAAGCATCAACAAATTGGGCACCTGCATATGTGCGCGTATTGCTTTACAGAAGCGTCGAAGATACCTCGCGAAATGGTGATAAGTTCCGCGCCTTGCGCAGGACAGACGCACCAGCTAATGATCCAAAGGGCACAGGTTACCGGCCCAACGCGTTTCTAAAGATTGTCTAAACTGTTTCGGCGTCTCATTATTAGAATTCACCATGTGATTACAACGCATTTGTTTAGCGTCATAGGTCATAAAGCCATAACTCAAGATTTATAAATATATACTTGCGAATGCAGATCTGATGTGAATACCTCA
The DNA here is from genome assembly GCF_013339695.2 of Rhipicephalus sanguineus. Taxonomy (NCBI): domain Eukaryota; kingdom Metazoa; phylum Arthropoda; class Arachnida; order Ixodida; family Ixodidae; genus Rhipicephalus; species Rhipicephalus sanguineus. The sequence goes on from NC_051182.1 coordinate 123,239,336, forward strand.
TTCGTCGCTCAATCGCTACCGCAGTAGATGGTTAGCCTGGAATGCATTGTTTTACCTCAAAACACTACGTGGGTGCTTCGTCAGGCGGAAGGGTTTTACTTCAAGATCCACATTATTACTTGGCCTAGGAAACTGAGCGTCCGCATACGTCTTTAATGAGTAGGCATCACGTCGCAAGTATGCGTAGTGGCGAGTGTTTGCGTCCCTGCACGTCATAGAAAAGCGGTAACGCATAGCTCACGCGCAGCTGGGCGTTGGCGTTCGACTGTGACGTCAGCGAATGCAGGCTACGGTGCACGCGTCACAATTTTCGAAACAGCCTGTTTATTACCTTCTATTGCTGAGCGTGGCATTTTACGGCACGGAGCGGAGGCGGAGACAAACAGGGCCCGCCTGGCATCGCAAAGTCAGGGAAGCGTCTAATTTTAGAAGTCCGGTAAATATTCCATATTTTGATAGCCTCCTGAAAGGGCTTAGACTGATAATGATTTGGGAAGCAGAACACCTCGACTTTTATTGAGAGGATTCAGAAGTACGCAAAAAGCAAGGGCAAGAGAAGTGAACGTTAATGGTCCTTCTTTATTCAGATGTTGAGTTAGCTTGCCGTAGATTTATATTTTGGTATTTGTTTGTTGCAGATTATTTGTGGTATTTTACCTAAACAACACTACCTTTTGATGCCAGTTGCAAGTGAAAGTTTGTCCGCTTCATATTATGAATGTATTCCGACAACAATAAGGAAGTGCTAAGGAATATATTTCTTTGCTTTTGCTTTATTGCTTAGGCGATTGAACATTTTTTTGCGCTTTTTAAAGGGACACTAACATCGAACACTAAATCAATCTAGAGGGAGATATATATAGTAGGAAGAAGCATTCTCGCTGAAGCCACAGGAATATTTGCAAATGGAAGATGATTTTCGTTCCATCCTTCTCTCATTATTGCCAAATAGGTTCTGTAGGTTCTTGAAAGCGTTACTTACTATGGCCGAAGCAATATTAGGAAGCAGTCAATGTGCGCAACGGATACCTAGCTTACTCAAGTCTCTTCTGAAACCACCAGCCCTTCCTTTGCAAATTTTTCAAATATCAATGAAGGAAGGCATTGTTCAGCATCCGTAGCAGAGACGAATTGTTGCATATCACTACACACGTAGCAAACTTGTGTATTTGACAGCCATGGGCCTTTCATTTCTCCAAACGCGTTTTCTAGAACGTCATTTTATTTGCTTTTCCGTTTCTTGCTTTTTTGCACTTCAAAGTGTATCTCAGGACTGCTGGACAGGCGTCCCGTATTCTTATTTATAAAGAAGAATATCTTGTTATAAAGCCGCACAATTCTGTCCCTGTCATACTCCCGTTTTTGTAACCTTCATTTGTATTGTCACTTATTTGTCTTCACAGATCCTACTCAACATTGAAAGAGGAAATGAAACTTCAGCACCATATATTTTAAGTTCGATGCCAAGGATCTTAATGTGCAGGAGCCATGGAAAGAAACGCGAGCAGTGCGGCATCTACGTTCTCTGATGTTTCCCATTTCTTTACAAGCGGTTGTAGCCTGGATGGTAATAAATAGCTACTAGAGTCATCCATAATAAATCGAGGACCACTCTAGCATTTTTTAAATGCCACCAAGGTCAGGGGGCGATGACAACAGCGCGCCGCGCTGTTCGCGTTTCTTTCCATCGCCCCTGTATTTTCTTTGGCATTATTGCCGCATGGGCGCGACAAGATTTTCCTAAGCTTCCTATGTTAATACGCTGACTCGCATTGAAAATAGAAAAGTTCATTTTTTATGTTAAAGACCTTCTCAGACACCGTCAAAATCTGTGACGTCATGGTGAGCTAATGCGGAAATCTGAAAGTGGCTTCGCCACTCCTATCTCATTGGCACGTTTTCTCGCTTACCGAGCGTCTTCTCGTTTGAAGAGTGGTGACTTAAGGATGACGAAAATCTAGTTTATTGATAAGTAAGAAATCGACTTTTTCTCTTCAAGTGCTCGTTTAATACCGAACCATATTATAACTGTTCTACTTCGATAAGTATTCCTCAAGCCTGATGGCATTTTCATGGAGCGGCAGATTGTCTAATTAGCACGCGTTTCAATGTACTAGCTATAGCACTAAAATACATACATGTTCTACACTATTTGCCTGTTCGCTTTAAGTGAAGGTTAAGCACTTGCCGTAATGGCTATATGCCATGGCTCACAAATTAAGAATAATTTTTGAGCAGACGAAACCTTGGTAAAAATAAAGTAGACTGACGTAATTATACCCGCATGGCGAAGGTCGCTATAGAGAACTGAAATCCCATCTCTTAGTTTCTGCAACTCGTTTTGAGATTCCTGGCTGCCTCTCCAAAAAACGAAATGTTATACAAAGTGTAACGTCATGGCAGTTGGCGCATATATTAACGAAATCATTGCGGCGGAAAATAAGAACAAGGAAAATGAAATACGAGAGAAGACTGGATAGGGCGACCACAATGGGCCCTAAGAGACCAATTAAGGCATTTGCGCCCAGTTGACACCCACATGTTCAAATGGTTCATTCTTAAGGTACGTTTTCACGAAATAATTAGCAGGACATTGATCATTCACTAATGCCGAGTGATTTAGTGCTGACCCTCGATGCATAGCGGTTCGCCCAAGTCTCAAGAGGCTCTTGCGGATGAACAGGGCTAACAAACACAGTAAACTTTCAAAAAAAAAAAAAAAGAAACACAGCAGTTAACGGGCTTTTTATACGAAAAAAAAAATGTACCGGATGACGGGGAGAAAAATATTAAAGCCTGTACTGAACGCACCAGTGACTCGTAAATTACGGTGAAGGCGGAAGTGCATCCTTGCGCGAATTGCTTAAAAAATAGATTCTGGACTTTTACGGCGAAAATTCGCGATCTGCTTACGTGGCACGCCGTTACGCAAAGCTACGAAAAATTTTCCAACAGCACAATTTTTTCACGCGTCCTCTTTCTTTCTTTCTTTCTTTCTTTCTTTCTTTCTTTCTTTCTTTCTTTCTTTCTTCCTTTCTTTCTTTCTTTCTTTCTTTCTTTCTTTCTCTCTCTCTTTCTTTCTTTCTTTCTTTCTTTCTTTCTTTCAGCCTTTCTTCCTTTCTTTTTCTCATTTCTACTTGGCGCCTTCATTGAAATTCAATATTCATGACCAGCAAGCCAGGGTTTGATTTAATTTATTGATTTCCATCTACATACACGTGTACAAAACAGTGGTATGGGGAGGTAGATGAGGCAAAAAGCCGAACGAATGCGGCTTGAGAAAACCTCACCCCCTATAGAACAGAATGGCTGCATATGGTAGAGCACATATTGCGCATTCTATAATATACTGATGCAGTGACCATAAATAATGACACTTATGCCATGCAAAGAAAAAAAAACAAAGACAACATTCGCACAAGGGATTTCACTACTCAAACAAGGCGGCAATTAAATCAATTATATTCGCTTCATGACACACTATAGAGAGGGGAAAGCATGCATTGAACTTCGAAGTTTGGAAACTGCTAAATCCTGTAAATCACAGTCCGCTCTATCGTATCAATTCATCAGTCTTGGGATCATCATCGTCATCATCATTAGCCAGTCTACGCCTACTGCAGGGCAAAGGCCTCTCCTATGTTCTGCCAATCAACCCGGTCCTGTGCTTTCTGCTGCCACGTTATACCTACAAACTTCTTAATCTCATCTACCCACCTAATTTTCTGTCTCCGCCTCACGCGTTTGCCATCTCTTGGAATCCAGTCAGTTGCCCTTAATGACCACCGGTTGTCCTGCCGACGTGCTACGTGCCCGGCCCATATCCATTTCTTCTTGATTTCAACTATGATATCCCTAACCCCCGTTTGTTCCCTGACCCACTCTGCTCTCTTCCTGTCTCTTAAGGTTACACCTATCATTTTTCTTTCCATCGCTCGCTGCGTCGTCCTCAATTTAAGCCTTGGGAATTTAAGTCTTGGGATAATATGACATAAGCTCCCAAGGTGAGTTGAGACGCGCAATAACATAGTGCTTAAGCTAATTAGGCTATCAGTGCACCACATACTAAATTCACTGCCTATCGTTAGGATAAGGTAGTTTTTCAAGTATTCACTTATTGTTCTGAGTTCACTATCGCGCTCGTTCCACTGCTCGAACACTGCACACGCTCTCGGGCACTCAGCTTCAACCCATGACAAGGGGCGCGGTGGGGCGGGACGGGCACAAGAGATCACTGCATTACGAAACGCAGCCATGGAACAAAACACGAGCCGGTGTATACGGGGGGTTCCCGCGCGGTCATCCACAAAACGCGGAAGGCGTGTTCTAGCACGTGCCTCTTATGTAGGGACCCCACTCTGCATTGATGGCCTTGCACTTCGTCCTGTTCTTTCCATTCCCCCTCCCCCCACTCGCACATTCAAGGGCGGTCACACGCTGCCACCTTCAAACGTCCCCCCCTCTCTGACAAACAAGGTGTCCTTCTCTCTTTCCTCTCTCACGTTCTCGCCTTTGGACATCCCCATCGAACGTTGCGAAACGAGCCAGAAGCCTCTCTTCCTCATAATGTCCCTGCTTGCTCCCGTATACTCATATAGGCAGTGGTGCAGTCAATAAACAGGATAGATGCAAAGGTGCTCCAGCAAACCTATCTCCTTTTCTCTCATTGAAGTGCTTCTCTCATCCTCTTTCTCTTTCCTTCCTTTCTCACCCCTATCTATCTATCTATCTATCTATCTATCTATCTATCTATCTATCTATCTATCTATCTATCTATCTATCTATCTATCTATCTATCTATCTATCTATCTATCTATCTATCTATCTATCTATCTATCTGTTTTCACGGATGTCGAATGGTGTGCAATTGAAGATGCAGGTGAAGAGAAAGAAGGAAGAAGTACACTCGCTGCACCGATTAAGAGGCAGGTCCAACCAACGCTTTCGCAAGTGGCGGCTGCTGCCCAGTGACTAACAAACCTTGCCTGTACCTCTCAATGTACTTGACTCCCTCTTCTGTGAAGAGTCTGATCTCGCCACTTTGATTTGTTCTTGGTACCTTTCCACGTGAGCGCTGTAATTATGCTTGCCGGCCGACGCTGTCGCATCATTGTTTCACTGCCGGTTCCATGTAATTACAGGGAGTCTCGTTTCATTATTGTACTTTCACGAAATCGATGCTCCCGCGGAAGCAAGCAATTTCGTGTCACGTTGGCATTCCCTAGCGTGCTTGAGTAGGTGAAAACCAAACTTCAGTGACGGAGGACCGCGTTAAGCGGGTCACTTCTCGAGCACTCTGTAATCCAGCGCAGAGGCGGCGCCCAAATTACCGCCGACACCCGTGTTGTCAGACGACATTGTCGCTTGGTCTAAGGCTGGCCGATCACGGAGGCAGTGCAAAACCAGCTGAGGCGCATAAAGCTTGCAATACCTCCGATGCTTGAGGCAGTAAGAAAACCACGTTAGGCCCTAGGAACACCTCGGAGGGGGGCTAGGCAGGATCAATACATCGAATCAGGAGAAAAAGAAGAAGATGGCTTTCGCCTTCCAGTCGTTTTAGGTGAATACATAACGGACCCTGTGAGTTTTTATTCCGTTGTTTATTGCGACAGACGATATATGGACACTCGAGGCGCATTTGTGGCGCTAAAGTGGTTGCTTGGGCGAGTTGGTACGACATATCGGAGGGAAACAGCGCGAAAGACGAAAGACCAGGCAGAGAAGGACGCAAACAACAGCGCTGACTTACAACAAAATTTTATTCGTCAGTTTTTGTTAGTTGGTTAGTTTCTTAGTTTTAGTTTGTTAGGTGTTAGTTGTTAGTTAGTTTGTTAGTTAGATTGTTCGTTTTTGTATCTTCGGCTTGTCATATTTGCTTTCTTCTTTCGGTTTTCAACTGCGCAGGTATATAATGCGTGGTTTGACGAATGAAATTTTGTTGTAAGCCGGCGCTGTTGTTTGTGTCCTTCTCTGCCTGGTCCTTCGTCTTTCGCGATGTTTCCCTGCAATAGCATTTCTGCCGTCGCCATAATGTTCCGTATGAAGTCCATGAGAATACCTCGCGCGTCGCGTGTTCTATATGCAAGTGAAAGCATCAGGTCGCAGGCGGGCTCGGCTGAAGCAGATATGGAACATGCCGGCCGCCTCTGCCAGGCAAATGAGCATGATGGGGTGCTGATGGTGGGGCGGCTGCGTCATTTTGGCAGTGACTGAGAATTTGTAACTTTTTTCTTGAAAAAAAAAAATGTAGCGGGCCCAAAGAAAATCTGAACTCTGTTCACTTGACGGAGTTTAGGCAAGCCCATCGTGTTCACGACGGGTTTGCTTAATGCCCCTCCTTACAAGACATTCAGCAAGACAGTGTATATGTTACATAGAAAAGAATAGAAACACTCAATGTGCGCAATCATGATAACAATACCACAAGGCTGTACGAGTTATTTTGCGTTTCTACTTTAATAGGTCTCCAGTTTTTAATAAGTTTTGGCTTTTATTCTTAGTCGCACGTTGTGTGTAGAAACCATGGCTTCTACGTTCTTCCATCCGGGTCATCCAGTGCTCATTCATGTGTTGTTAGCTCGCAGGAAAGTCACCAAAGACAGAAACCGCGGACTTGTTTGCATGTCCTGGACGAAATACGTTGCGCAGAAACAGCGAAAGAAAACTCACGGTAAACAACTTACGCAAGTACCAACTTCTAAACATAAACCTTGTCGCACGATATTTATCGCGATAAATGTGCCGTGGAGCGATAACATAATAGCGTTAAACCCAAGTGCCTAAAGCAAAATAAAAAATAAAAAGAGGCTCATTGAATAACCGTGCCCGGCAGAACAGCTCATCTGTCCATCACCCACGCACGTACAAGTACGCTGACCATCGGACTAGAGAAATGATCGAGGCCCAGTGTTGACGGTCCACGCGTTAGAGTGTGACCTATTGGTTCGTCGAACGAGGGAATTGCGTTAAGTCTCGCATGCGTGGGTGTTGGTGGCGGATGAACTGTGTGTCCTGGCAAGTACCGTCATGGACATTTCCTGCATGCTTATTTTTGGCATACACCCACCATTCCATCCGACCCTTTCCCCCCACCCCCTAACTCCTTGCTTTATAATACGGTGTGGTGGCCGATGAACTGTCTCCTGACAAGTTCTTTTATGAACATTTCCAGCATGTTTATTTTTCGTATACCCCCCCCCCCCCCCCCCATTCGATCCCACCCTCAACCCTAGCTTTGTAAGACTGCGTGGTTGTTAATGTCCCGCCAAGTACTGTCATGGATATTTCCTGAACGTTTACTTTCGGTGTTACCCCCAACCCCCGCTTCACAGGACTGCGCTGCATATTTTCTTCCGCACAAATACTGTGTGACCACGAATAAAGTCATCGTGGGAAGCTCGCGTTATTTTCGCTTTCCCAGTCCCCCTCTGTCTAGGTTATTGTTTTCGCGCTATGAACATTGATGATATTCATGGAAAAAGTGCGGAAAAATAAACGAGACGAGGCGAGACAAACAGCCGCGATATTCGTTTGTCTGTCGTCCCACGTTTTCGCGAAGCTTCAAGTTAGGCAATGTCGCTTCTACTTAAATGTCTGTTTACATCCTCTATTCAGTCACGTGCACTGCGAAAAGCTAGCACAAAAAAATTATAGAAAAACATCGATCAATTATCGCATGCTGCCTCTGTATTTTCTAAGGTAATTCAAGGTCCAAAAATCGAACACAATCATAACTATCATACAGTAAGTCATGAGCACTTCGAGGCCATGAATGTTCTGGGGTGTTTTAGTGCCTGTGAGCGATTCGCTTCGTTTTACTTTTCACTTATCGCGTTATAGGCGCTATAGCATGCCTATTTCATATTCAGATATAACATACTTCTCCGAATAAAGAGAAGCAGGACGCATGGTTGTTCTCAGTAGCAGACAGATCTCGGTATATTATACAAACCTACACGAACCACGCGATCTTTCGATTTCATTCGACACATTTCGAGTAATTCCTGCGGTTTCACGTGTCTTAATCAAGATGTAATTATGAGGAACGCCGAACAGGGAGTATCCGGCTTTACTTCGAACACTTTGGGTTCTTCAACGCGCACATCAATATAACATAGAATACCATAGAGCTGGGCTAGTTGGTAAGTATTAATTCTTAAAAGACAGGGCGTGCAAACACAGACACAAGAAGGAAGTCAAGAAAGCATTTATGGTGTCTTGACTTCTTTCTTGTGTCCGTGTTTGCACGCGCTGTCATTTCGAATGAATACCTAAATATGAGCACACGGATGTTGTTCGATTTGGCCTCTAAAGAAATGCAGCCGCCATGGCAGGGAATCGTGGCCACGACCAGCAGGTTAGCATCGCAGCACTTCGGCCGCTGAATTTGCTGGCGGGTTTATACTCGCTTGGCTGAAAAGTTACGGAGAGAAAAAAACCAAAAATAATTAGGCGCAGCAAGGGGTGACCAATACACACCTTTTTTTAGGGGCGAAGCACCTCTTAGTCTAACCATGTCACGTCTCCGTTGTCCGGCGTAACCACCCTTGCAAACTGCCCACTCCTTCGTCTTTGCAAACATCCCACTACGACCCATCACCGATCCTTTGCAAACTGCCCACTACCTCGTCTTTGCAAACATCCCACTACGATCCATCACCGATCCATTACTTGACCGACCATAAAGCCGTTATAATGAAGGGGGAACGGAAGCTACCACTTACGATTAACAACATTTCTTGTATAAATATATCCAGTGTTTGTCACGTCTTTGATGATGTACTGGGCTATCGCTTTCATTACTGCTGGGCGAAACCACTCAAGATTTCACGGTGTAACCATGATTGCTTCAAGAGCTTCGCCCAAGCACTTCATCATTCACCCGTGCATATGCTGCGAACTTTTTTTTTAATGTTATTAACCATTCCAATGCAACGCTACAGGCATAGGTGCACTCAGGGTTCCCCAAATAGGAGGGGAATGATTGAGGAACCGGGGCGCCAGAACGCAATGCGAAGACGAGGTATTAAGGAAGAGTCCCACCCCTCCCCCCGTCTCCCCCTTTGCGAACGTCTATGGCTACAGTACAGACAACGGGTATGGTTCCTATAGATGAAATTTCACACGAAAGCGACTGTAAAGTAAGCCTAATACACGATGCGTGGAATTTATTGGCCGGACTTTATGTGGCCGTTACGTAAACAGAGCATGCACATCGGACAAAAAACGCGCGCTTTTCGCTCGATGAATATCGCTTACTTAATCCACCTTACACATCCTGCAATTTCAATACGTCAAAGATGATTGTCGCCCCCCCTCCCCTCCCGCCTTCTAACCTATATATAACTACCTGGGACTATATCTGAGGCAAAACTTACATAAAAGGCTAACTTCCAATTTGATATGACACGGAGAATGCGTGAGCAGTGGTATTTCTTTTTCATTAAGTTTCGTAACGCTCCTGTGTGACCTATATTGCTGTTCGTTTTTTGTTTGCCTAGAGTTTGTTTCTTACACGTTCGTGCGCCCTGAGCGTTGTTTTCTGACCCAGAAAGCTCAAGCGGCGTCCGAGACCGAACCGCAGGAGCGTGACCGGAGGCGGCCACGAGCCAGATTGAACCATAACGCAGCGCATGCGCGCGTGATTTGCCGCGTTGTTCAGTCACGCGTGATGCCTATATAAGCAGCCAGGTCCCCACTCGCGTTTAGCGTTTCTAAATATTCTCCCCCCGCTAAATTGGCTCGGCATTACCACCGGCACGCGGTCCTATACTAGCTTGGCTAAAAGGTTAGGAAGAGAGCGAAGTGCTGGGTCGCGTGTTCTGGCTGCCGGCGCGCTGCTGCGGGAACACGCGAGCCAGCGGCGTGCGCGTTCGTAAACACAAGGCTAATCGATGGGCCTCTTTTTCCGCTTCACCCTCTCCTACTTTTTCGCCTTTCATATAGCGATGTATAACGGGCCGGGACGTGCTCTTTGGACAAGATGTTAATTTTACATATGAACCCGCTATGAATGTTCATGACAATTAATTATTATTATTATTATTATTATTATTATTATTATTATTATTATTATTATTATTATTATTATTATTATTATTATTTCAATGAACATAGTTTTCTTGCTGGTCGCTCAACTACCGTAAACCTTGCTAGTTTCATGACGCAGATCTCCACACCTATTTCTCAGAGAGGACAGTTTGACGTAATCTACTGTGACCTGAGCAAGGCTTTTGACGTAGTCAGCCACTCACTGATTATGGTTCAACTTGCGAACTTTGACGTTGACTTGTCGGTTGTGAATCTCCTGCAGAGCTATCTGCTCAATAGATATTATGTAGCCGTAAATGGCCAAACCTCTTCTTTGTATAAAGTGACTAGTGGGGCCCCTCAAGGGTCGGTATTAGGCCCACTCCTATTTTTTAACTTACTTTAATGATGTTTATTTTGCCATTCGTAATTCTTCTTTCCTCTTGTATGCCGATGACATCAAGATATTTAAGGAAATTCATTCAGTTAACGAGTGTCGCTTGCTGCAGTCAGATTTGTGTTCTTTTTCCGAATGGTGCAACGGCAATAACCTTTCCCTGAATACCTCAAAGACAAAATTCATGTCTATCACTCGCAAAACATCTAGCGTGTCATTTCAATACTCTGTCAATTCTGTGTCGTTATGCAAGGTTTATGAAATCAGTGATCTTGGTGTTGTTGTTGACAGCGCGTTAAACTTTTCTTCTCACGTTAAGCGTGCTGCTATGCGGGGCCTTCGTTCTCTCGGATGTGTTTGTAGAATATCTCGAGAATTCAGGTCTCCCATGGCCCTACACAAATTGTACACGGCAATATGTCTTCCGCAACTTGAGTATGCGTCCGTGATATGGAATGGCATTGCTCAATCCAGCGGTAATACCACTGAACGAGTCCAGAAAAAATTCCTCAGCATGTATAACCATCGCTTCGCTAGAAATGACTCTAGATCTCGTTCAACTACTGCTGGATTATTATCATTGCCATCACCTCACTGCCGACGAAATCGTTCCGATCCATGATTTCTTTACAAGCTAGTTCACGGTATCATATCCTGCCCTGTACTTCTCAATTGTGTTGATATTCGAATTCCGGGAAAGTTAACCAGAGAGAACAGACCGTTTCTTTTACCCGCCTGCTTCTTCCAAGACTCTACCTTTCACAGAATGCAAAGTCTCTATAATGTTAATTTTCTTGATCTTGACGTTTTTCATAGTCCACAATCATTGTTTTTATCCAAGCTTTGCACTGCCTTGACATAGTATGGCAAAATGTGCAAAATCTTCCCTTCTCCGTCTTTACGCAAAGTTGCATGCAATATTATTTTTCACTCCCCTTCAGTGTTTCTCGTGTTGTCTTATTTCACTCATCTCCCTTTGTGTTCATTTCTTTCTGTCCGCGCGTTTTCGCTCTTTTTATTTGTATTTTATTCTGAAGACTGATTTGTATTGTTTATTTTTATTGTTTTGTTCTTGCGTGCGTCTGCACAAAGGCCTTACGGTTGTTCCTGGGCACGTTAAATAAATAAATGATTCGTTGATTATTATTATAATTATTATTATTATTATTATTATTATTATTATTATTATTATTATTATTATTATTAGTAGTAGTAGTAGTAGTAGTAGCAGTAGTAGTAGTAGTAGTAGTATTGTGATGGTGATCAGAAGGAGCACAATTGCTGTCAAGAGAGAAGTGGTCAAAATAAATGCGGCGTCCATCACCATACGGCATGCTTCAGAATCAGGTCGGTCTTGACATTGGCTCGTAAAACAGGAAATGTAGAATGAATTTTTTTTTATTTGGATACCCTAAGGGCCCGGTGGGCATTACATAGGGGGGATTAATTGGAAGTGAAAGATACAGTCAAAATTCAGGCATACAGTCACGGCCGCTCGATCTCCCCCCTTTGGTGCGGCCTGCCGATTCGTCTCCCGAACAAAAGAGCGCGCGCGAAAGGAGAAGTTGACTGACTGGCCACGACGGGAGGTGAGGGCGCTGCACATCGGCGAAGTAATCGCCTTTGCACCTGCTTGCGCTGCTGCGCGCGAAGGTCTAACCCCACTAATCCTGCCTCTTTTGTGACAGTCGTATCGTGCGGTAAGCATCGGATGCAATTTTGTTTTTCTGGACGGCTCTTTGGTTTAAAAGTCCGAGCTCACTATCAAAAAGCTACTGAGTCCATTCTTGGCCAACTGGGCTGGAGATATTAGCAGCTCGCTAGAAAACATGCTCAAACTTTCTTGGAAACCACTTTCCCGCAAAGTCCTCCACTTCTGAAATCCTGTAACAATTAAGTAATAAATCATGCGTATCTGAGACTATTTACGAATATTTGTCCGAATCATGTTATACTATTGATTTATGTCAGGGAAATAAATACGGCACGACGCTCAAATAAATTCGCTCGTGCCTTTATAAATAAAATACACATTAAACCTCGGTTGACACTGAAGACACTACGTCTTAATCATCCACAATAACATTATTAATACAATGCTGGGGCCTTCAGAAAATGCTTCAGCTCTTCTCCTTAGCTAGTTTTTATGCCGCGCCATTTCGGATTACTTCTCCTTCTTCAAGGGATAGATCTGTGCCCAATATAATTTTGCATTGCTCGTCATTTGTCACGTGTTGTTATTCTTTGTGATTTTTTAGGTAAATATCTTCGTATTCTGTACAGTAAACTCAGTTGGAAGTTAGCGCTCACCTTCGTCTGTATCTTTGTCATTTAGTTCTCAGTTCGTGCTATAGCATTCATCATGACATACCAACTAGCCCAAGCGGCCTTCCTTCTAAACCAATATCTTCATTTCAGTTGTCTTCTATTTGAAATGTACTGTCTTGGAGCGAAAGAAGGACATGATACTGTAGCGCGAAACTAAAAAAAAAAAAAACACTAAGAGGCAGAAAGTAGGAAAGTCGGCCTCTTACTCACTATATTCGAGTTTTGCCCAACAGCTTCATGTCCTTGAGTCATTACCAACTCGCCCAAGAAAAACTAAATGTGGAACGGACGCACTATAGCAAAGAACACAAATGAAATAGGTTGGATGCTTCCATGTTGGTTGTTTTGGTCACGATTGTTGACGCATCGCTGGTTTAATGGATCTGGCTCAGTTTGATTCAAACAGATGCAGGATTTGGCTTATTCTTTATTCTAAACAGCCTTTTTGAGTTCTCGTTACGATCAGGAATTGCCCCATTTCGATTACAATTGTTTAAAAATGGAAAATGCTTAGGCTCGCTTTACGCTCCCGTGAAATTTAGCCCAGTTTTGGTTTCTGGAGCTGGCTCCTTTAGAAAAAAAAAACGCCGTACATATACACACAAAATATTATGCCTTAAAATCTATGTCGCAATAAAGAAAAAGAAGACAAGGACAAGCGTTACTCATAACTGTTTATTAGCAGGACAGGCCGGGTTCCTCATATATATCCATTCATCACGCATGCGCATACAGGAATAAAGTAACACGTCTACATTAGAGACGGTTGCGTATACATTCAAATTAGGAGTTCAGCAAAGTGAGCCGTCCATCGCTTTGCCGGACCCATAGTTTGAATATATGCGCCAACGCCTATGGTGTATACGCGTTATTTTATTCTTGTATGCGCATGCGGGACGAAAGAATATATATCAGGAACCCTTTCCTGGTAATAAACAGTTGGGGGGAGTAACGCTTGTCTTCGTCATCTTTCCTGTGTTCGTCCTTTTATTCATTCGCTAATATGCCTCAGCCAGTCATCTACCTCTACTCCAGCTAAAGTGAGTAAGCTTGTTAATGAGAGCTTCTCAAGCGAAGCATGAGAAAACACTGAGCAGAACCACATGAAACTGCCCGCGCAGATAGCTCACTGTGGCTGAAGGGTGCTTTGGGAGAAACCCCCGCGTCGCCGATAGCGAGCGCCATAGCCGTCGCAGCGGGTTGAAAGGGAACTAGCGCTTTCACAGGCGGAGAGGAGTACTCGGCGGGCCGCACCAAAGGGGGAAGATCGAGCGGCCGTGATACAGTAATTGAAAAGGTAATATTATTAATACAATGCGAAAACGTCTAATTTGGAGGTGAGAGATACAGTTACAATTGAGGCATACAGTAATTGAAAAGGTAATACTATCAACACAATATGAAAACGTAAAGATGATAATTCAGGCATACAGGAAAAAAGAAATAATATAAATACAATGCTAACCACATGATTAACAAATATCAGGCGTACAGGAAAAAAAAGAAATATTATTAATACAATGCAAACCACATGATTTACAAATATCAATGGTGCCGGGATGATCATTTTCCATGTTTGTACAATTTATGAGATGATCACAATGAATGAACCCATGCGGTATACGTACAATAAAAATGATTTATAAAAAAGTGGTATCGCGCTCGAGAAACGAGTGGAGCGCTAACTGGAAGGACTGGTGATCGTTGATGGTGGCAATGCTAGATGGAAGTGAATTCCATTGATCTATTGAGAGTGCGAGAGGTGAATTGCGGTATTTATCGGTGTGAGAAAAAATTGGTTTGACTTTATAGGCGTTGTCTAATCTAGAAGAGATGTGGTGCGCGGGATAAATGTGAGATCGCGAAAAGGGCGTGCCGCTATGGTAGAGGGTGTGAAAGAAGGACAACCGGGCAAGTGTTCGGCGCAAGGCAAGTGAATGCATATAAAGGGTGCTTTTTAGTTTTGTGACACTTTGAAATCGAGAATAAGATGATAAGATGAACCGGGCTGCTTTGTTTTGGACCGCTTCGAGCTGATCTGTCCAGGTGATGTGATGGGGATGCCAAATAATAGATGCGTATTCTAACGAGGGACGAATGAGCGAGTTATAAGCTAATAACCTGGTGTCATGGTTCGCGAGATAAAGGCGTCGCTTCAAGAGACCGAGCTTTTTTAAGGCTTTAGAGGTTATGTATTCTATGTGGTCATTCCAGGTCAAGGTCGAGTTGAATATAACACCTAAGTATTTATATGTCAAAATTGTGTCAATTGTGATGTTGTTAATTGTGTATGAATTGGTCTGAGAATTCGTTGTCATGCTAAACTTAAGGTGTTTTGTTTTATCTATGTTGATTTGCATCTGCCATAAGGAACACCAATCTGTTAGTTTACTGAGGGCAGACTGTAAGTGAACAATGTCGGTAGAAGTCCTTATTTCTTTGTATATTATGCAGTCGTCTGCAAACAGTCTAACTGAGGCATTTATGTCGCTTGATATGTCATTAATGTAGATTAGGAACAAAAGTGGTCCCAGCACTGACCCCTGTGGTACTCCTGATATGACGCGTTCGCCGGGCGAGATATGACTTTGTATTTTCACGAACTGCTTGCGGTTTGATAGGAACTGTTCAATCCATTTTGTTGTTTTGTGGTCAAGTTGGAGATTGCGTATTTTTAAGATTAAACGGTTGTGAGGGACGCGATCGAATGCCTTCGAAAAATCGACGAAGATTGCGTCGACATACAGAGACGAGTGCAGTGATTGATGAAGATCGGTTACTAATTCGAAGAGTTAAAAACCGCCATTCCAAAAAAAACCCATCGATGTCACTGGAGCATAAAGTGTCCGTGCCATGGCACGAAGCCGTGACACTTCATTGCATACTGAATTGCATATCCTTCCTTGCATATTGGGCTGGCTCATGCTGAAGAAGTGAAGCGCTGCGCAACCAGAAAGGAAGGAAGGAAACAAGGAGCGAAGGAAGCAAGCAAGGAAGCAGGGAAGGAAGGTAGTAAGGAGGGAAGCAAGCAACGTGGGAGACAAGAAAGCAAGGAACCAAGGAATGAAGCAAGGGGGTAAGGACGCAAGCAAGGAAGAAGGTAGGATAACGGGCTGGGCGATGTTATCGATTCTGACTTTATATGGAACGTGTACTCGACGGAATAAGTCAGCCTCGAGTGTCGAAATAACTGCGATAGCAATAAAAGTTATGAAACAAATGGCGTTCTTTTCGCAAAGCGCTTCGCACGCAAATACACCGAACATGTCTTATGATGGGCACTCTGACAGTCTTTTAGCACTCAGGATATTTATCAAAGTCAAAATGGTAAACGTAGCATGTATATGTCATATATTTAAGCGGAATAAAAAAAAGGAATACGCATCAGCGGTGCTTCATGTCAAATAAACACCACGCTATCGTCATAGTATAGAGCACCGCGCTCTCGTTATAAAACAAGAAATATAACAGTGAGATTCAAAAGTTTTCTCCAAAACTGATATATCTCCCGGCAAAATATTCAAGCAACGTTACAGAAGACCGGATTTTTGAAGCGCTTTTCTTATAAATGCAAACGAAATTTATCAGGCGACAAGGCGGCTTATTTCTTGAGCAAGATCAATTCGAGGTAAAGAACCCAAGATTGAATTATTAATATGGCACCTCCGAGAAGAATACACTGCAACATGAGCGTCATTTCAATTCGACGAACGTTCTCTTGATGAATGGGAACCCGTGGGTCAAGGCATGCGCAGCACCGCTGGATTGACAAAAGCGGTGATAACATAGCCAATTCTGAGCTATTTCGTGGTCTTTCCTTTTTTCCGATATTTGACTTTTCGCGCGCTTTCCTCAGGTAGCAAAATAATGACCGCTTCACCTCGAGAATGTGCAGTCGGGCTTGGCAATATTATTAGGCCGGTTTCAGTAAGGACGCTTATCATTTGACGAAGGTGAGATCTGTCTTAAAATGAATATGTAAAAAAATTAGGAGCCCTCCACTAGCCGTCAGATGGGGGTAAGCAAAGCTTGGCATATGCGTTTCCTGACCTACTGGTTTTCTTTCTTTCCTTGTTTATTTCCTTTTTTCCTTGTTTATTTCCTCCTTTCTTTCCTTCTTCCTGTCCTTCTTTCTTTCTTCCTTTCTTTCTTTATTTCTTTCTTTCCTTCATTTTTTTTTTCTTTTCTTCTTTCTTTATTTCGTTCTTTCTATCTTTAATTCCATCTTTTCTTGTTTCCTTCCTTGTTTCTTTCTTTCCTTCGTTCTTTCTTTACTTGTTTCTTTCCTTCTTTTTATGTCTCTCATTCTTTATTTCTGTCTTTATGTCTTTCTTTTTTTCTTTATTTCTCTCCTTCCTTCTTTCCTTCTTTCTTTCCTTCTTTTTCTTTTTTTTTTCTTTCTTTCTTTCTTTCTTCGCATTGCGCGATGCTCCCACCCAACTTTTTTCTTCCTCCATGTCGGGAATTGGACCTCAATCCACGTGCTTAGCTGCGCAACACTTCATTTGCTACACGCAACAACGACACGCTCATGCGTTCATATCCTGGCATCATTGAAATGTGGCAACGTGTACTGACAAGCGACCTCCATATCGCCGTAACAGAAACTACGGAACGCCAACAGGCCCACGATTGGGAGATCATCCCTTATTGGAAAACGGCGCGTGCAAATACGCATGCCACCGGCGCACATGCGATGGCCCGAATTTCCGTACGCCCGCATTCCTGTAGGTTTTTCGCGTACTATTCCCTCGCGAAAAACCTGCAGCTCGTAAAGGCTTCTGTTAACTTACACCAAGTCATCGGCATAGTCAGGGGAAACCGCGTTCTTATTGTCTAAACCAACAAACATAACACTGACCTTTAAAAAGTGATATCGTTGGTCGAGGTATTTACCGGAGAAAAACGCAAGCAGTAATACACAAGAACAGACTTATGAAATGCTTTTGCAATTACAAAAGAAATACCTCTCTCACCAAGCTAGATGCATTTATTCGGCAACATCAATTCCATTTCAAGGACCTAAGATTCGATTATTAATTTGGCCCCTCGGAGAAGAGCAAAACAAAAAAAAAAAATCTGCGCGCCTTTAATCCAGTGAACGTTTATGAGATGAATGGAAAGCGGAATAATATATAGAGAGTACCGCTGGACTTATAAAAACGACTCTAAGGTGGCCGATTGTGACCCCTTTCGTGACCTTTCTTGGGCTGTTTGACCTTTCTTCAAGTAACAAAACTAACGACCGCTTCTCCTCGGGTATGTGCACTCGAGCTTAGCAATATTATTAGGCAGGTCTCAATAAGGACGCGCGCCAATTCACGGCAGTGAGATCTGTATAAATATGAATATAAAAGCCCCGCAAGTGAACAGAAAGGGACAAACGTGAGGCGGGGTGTGTGTGACGCGCAAATGCAAATACTCTGGGACGAGCTTCTGAAACATGATTTCGCATATGAGTGGACACAGGTTATTATCTATACGTGGAAAGCCGAAGGAGGCGGCCGAATGGCCTTTATATAACCCCGCGAAATGTGTGCTCTTGGACGGACCGCTAAGCCCACGCGGCGGGAATGGAAAACGCGTAAACACGGCCAACAGAGGAAAAAGAAAAAAAATAAAGTTGGGAAGAGACTGCCGTGCGAGCAAAAATATTTACGGGCCCGTGCCTTACTTTGGCGGTCAATGGTTCCAATCGTTCATTACCGTACCAGGGAAGTTCAAGAGAAAATAAAAAAATTTTCCTGCAGATAAAGATTTCATTGCGTTAATGCTCTTTTTCTCGGTATGGTGACTGTCTCGCGCGTGGCAAACATCGGTGAGTTTGTATGGCACGAGCTAACACTACATAGGGAAGCATGCGAAAGAAACAAGAACATCTTGCTGGTTGTTTTGGGCCAGCGACAGTGTCGTCGCGGTCGACGTCCCACGCATTTTGGGAATTATCATCCGGGGTTATGGCTCCAGCGAATGGAACCCCTATGGCTCCAGCAAATGAATTTCGCTGCAAGAGCATTTCTTTTATTTATTTCTTAAATTACAACATAGATGCCAATCAAGAGCAATCGTAAGGTTGTTTGTCTTAGAAGAAAGGTCGTTGCAGTTATCAGAAAGAGAGAGAGAGAGGGAAAGACACGTTGTATTTCAGTAAAGGTGAAGAGAGGGAGAGAGAGTAACAACATTAATGTAATAAAAACCACTCCGGCGGTTATGTTGCTCGGATCGAGAGCTCAGTCTTAGGAGCTTCTCTCTAGCCTGCCATTCCACAACAAACATCCCTACTGAAACGTTGTGTATGCCATTCCAACAATTACGTATGTTCTTTTTCTTTGCGGAATACACATATTTTCTATATATTTGGCATATGTTTCTATAACAATCTTACGGCAAACACATCTAATTATTGGAATGGCATATCGAACGCTTCAGTACGTGTGCTAATCATTATCAATAGTAGGCTAAGGTCACATCGTTGTCGAACTTCAAGAGCAGTTGAGACGCATCTCTTCTGAATGAAATAAGCGTGGAATGCTACAATGCACGGATGCAACCAGGGGTGGGTGAGGGGGAGGGGTGTTCAGATACTCCCCTTACGAAAATTTTCACTCTCGCATGTGATACGCTGAGGCACACATACAAACTCACGCACGGACATACATAAGCAGTACAGTAATTGAACCCCCCCCCCTCCCAACCCCCACCCGACGAAGAATTTTTATCCTGCGATATAGTAATGCAGCCAGTGATGATAGTGCTGGTAACACTGCTCACTTAGCGATTGATGCAGTAGTTATGGCTATTATGACTCCGCAAGGTAAAGAAGAAGGAGGAGGATGACACTTAGTCTAGCCATATATATAGCCTTGCAAAATACCCAGGCGATTCCTCCGCCCCGGCGCCTGCTTTCAAAGGAATTTAGCATAAATTTGGCAACATTGCTCAAAGTCGGAGGGCAGAGGGGGCGAACAAAACGACACGCACGGCGCGGATGAACCGCGCGCAAGCCGGTGGCCTGGGAGTCGTCCTGCGCACTGGCACCACGACGGGCCACAACACTGCCGGTACAGCGCCCTCCAACGAGCATTCCAATCATGGTCAGTCGTAGGTTAATACCACACAGATGTTGAACTTCAAGGGCAGTCGAGCCGCATCGTTTCTGAATGTCCAGCGTCTACGCGGAAGCTGCGTACCATTCGCTATGGCGTGTGGAGAAGACGCTCGCGCGGAGCAAACAGCAGCGACCTGTTGCAAATTCCGCACACTACAACAAATATGTTCCGCGCTTCCTCAGAGACTTGCAATCATACACTGCAAAAACCACACTCCCCATATGTAGCGCTTTTACGCTATGAAGCAATCTGTCCGAACTACGGTGGCAAATTTTAGAGAGAGAGAGATAAGATTTTTTAATGAAATTCCCGGAGAGATTAGCCTGGTTTGTCGCCTGGCTTCCTACTCCAGGTGTCTGGTGATTATGGTATATACAATGATCACATATACACCATATACACACAAATAGTACATACAGTCACAAACACACATATATACATAAAAAGAGTCCTTCACAAGCTTTGGTTAAGCTGAGTGGTCCTCAAGAACGCCAACAGCGCTTTTGTGCTGCGCATCGCACAACTGCTGTCTTGCCACGGGCCGAGCAGGTGCCACAGCTACAAGTTGGAGCCGCGTTGCAAATGAAGTGCTGCCTTCAGAATCTGTCGTTCTGCGTCGTAATGGGAACAGTCGCCGAGTACGTGCTTTAGGTCTTCCCGAGTGTTACATGTGGTGCACGTGGGTGAGTCCGACTGCCTGATCTTGTGCTTGAAGTATTTCGTGTAGCCAACGTCGAGTCACAGCCGGTGAATGCAAGTTCCATCTTGTCTGGTTAATACCTGTGGCACATGAAAGCTACACGTCGGGTCTATTCTGTGCAGCGGTCTGTACTGGTTGTTGGCATCGCTCCATATTGTTCTTTGCAGATTACGCGCGAACGCAGACACCAGAATCGCTGCGTCTTTTCTTGAAAAAGGAATTTCAATTTCCTCAGATGCTGTGTCATCCGCAGCTCTGGCAGCGGAGTCAGCTCGAACATTCCCTTCGATGCCGCAATGAGCGGGCAGTCACTGCAGTACTACATTGTGGTGTAGTTCATGAGCATTATTGCCTAGGCGCCTGATGTCTAGGACTAGTTCGGCTTGCGTACGTGGAGATTTGAGGGACTGCAGTGCGGCTCGTGAGTCGGAGAATATCACCCAAGAGTCGAATCTAGTAGAAAAATATGGGGAAGGGCAATTACAGACATTCATGTGCTACTCAGGTAATTACAGCAAGTATATATTTAATATAAAATATGTTGGATTTCGCGCGCCAAAACCACGATATGTTTATGAGGCATGCCGTAGGGAAGAGCTCCGGAAATTTCGGCCATCTGGTGTTCTTTAAAGCGCACTGGCGCCGCACAGCACACAACTCTAGCATTTCGGCTCCATCAAAATGCGATCGCCGCGGCTGGGATTGAACACGCGAATTTCGGGGGTCAGCAGCTGATCACCGTAATTACTGTGCCACCGACTGGAGTGAGCCGACGGCAGACTCCTTCAGGACTAGGGACGCCGCCGACGAAGTGTCGGCGAATTTTCATGTGCCCGACTTGGAATGCCGACACCACGATGACCGACACGCTGTCGGAGTTGCAAAAAAAATTAGGAGCCCTTGCCCTATAGGGACAATGTGGCCAAGTAAAGCTTGACGTGCGCGTGCCTGACCGAGTAATTTTGTTTGTTTGTTTCATTGCCTATTGCTTCTTCCTAACTTTTTTTTTCCTGCATGCCGGGAATTAAGTGGACCTTATGCCCACACGCTGAGAAGCGTGTGGGCTTACTACAGGCAACAACGACGGTCATGTGGGAAACAATAAAATACATTAATGAAAGACAACAATGAAACGTGATATGGCAATGGACCATGACAAGTGTCCATGATAAAAGGTTAGATTGGAATATTTCCGTTTTGCAGTCATTGGACAACGGCACATACAAATACGTACGTATACGACCGGCGCACCTTGGAGGGTCGTATTGGTGTGCACCCGCATGTCTTTACACTCGCCGGCGCCGGGTTTTTCGGGAACAATGGCGCCGCCACCGAAATCTGTATCTCATTGAAGCTTCGCTTAGGCTGATACTTCCAACTGCGACAATGTTCTGCGCTCTGACTGTGGTGGACATGAACACATGTTTTGATCGTCCGATGTCGCCTTTCGACAATCTATCGTCGCAGCTCAAGGTGTAGCTTGCTGTCTGGGCCAGTATGAACCTAATTATGTGACGTAAGAACTCACGCGGCTCAGTGTCAATTACACTTTGTGCTTTGCGTTGCTTGAGCCGTGTGTTGTGTAACGTTCTCCCGAGAACTCGAGTTCCTTGCCAGTCCCTTAGTCCTTCTTTCTTCTTGCGCAGCAGAGGACGGTGGCGCAATGCAATTACTGTTGGTAGAAGAATGCGACGGGTCCCTGTGAACGTGACCACAGAATGGATCGATATATATTTCTACTGATCTCACCATGTGAACGCACCACGAATTCGCCAACATCTGCTCAGATGCTTTTCTGCGACGCCAAAGAATTCAGCAGGGCACTTTCAGAGACGCACGGTGACGCGGTGCAATATGTGACTTCTGTTCATCTGCTGAATGTACACTCGCGATCAATACGACTTGCAACACGGGAGCCCGTGGCCTAGCATGCTCAAACAGCGCGCACGGCTTCAAATTGCTCTTCTTTGCACAACTAAGCGATATTATCTCATTTGGGGTGATCCTCATTTGAGAGAACAGTGTTTTGTTCTTGAAAAAAAGGGCTAGTGGAAGTCATGCGCAGCGTTTGAGCTTCTGTGGCTACTCGCTCCCTTGTTGCAAGTCATAGTGAGCGCGACTGTACATCTACCTAATTTATTCCCGCCAGTGACTACGCCGACAGGCTTATGAGGAAAAGTACGATGTCATGCTATGGAGATAAAGTACGGAGTCTGACTACGGACGGGAAGTACGGAGTCATATTAAAGAGATGGAGTATTAGAGCCGAACTACGGAGAGATAGTATGGTGCCAGACTACGGACGGGAAATGCGGAGCCATCGTGTGAGGTACCAAAAATATGGTCCAAATAATACAAAGCAAAGTGAGCGAGAAAGCTGTTTGGTCTACTCCGTCCACGTTGTCTTTGCGCCGTTCGTGGGAATAGCAGCGCAGCCGGATCGTGAAGACGGGCGGGGCGCGCGTGAGGCGCACCGGTCCTACGTTCATGGCTCTGCGAAGCATGCACGGTATAGACGGGAGGAGAGTCGCGTTCGCTTCTAGTCAGGGCCGTGCCCACTTCGGCAGCTTCTGCTCGCTAGGCTGTGGCTTCTGGCGCTGCTGTCGGATTTCTAAAACTCCATTGCGCGGCGCCTGTACGTCGCCGCGTGGGCTCAGGCCTTCATTGCACATCGCTACAAGCCCAAGTAGGCTTTCGGCTTCACATTCTTAGAAAGTTGTTAGCATCCACCGCAATCTTTAACCTCTGAATACGTGCCAACGAGCCCGTACTTCGAGATTCTGGAGTCCAAAATTACCCTGCAGTGGTCCACTAGGGCGTGCTTCGATAAAAAAAGTTGCAGCCATTCCACCATGGATGTAAAAGTGGGTGAGGAGCGTAGCTGACGGGCGCGCTCCCGCCTTTGCTCTTGTCGGCGTTCTTGACAAGCGCGCTGCTCCTCGGCCGTTCTCACAATGCGCGGTCGACCTATACGTACCACGCACGACCACGCCAGCGCAGCGTCTACATTTGACTAACCTGGCGAAACCCGTACGAAAGGCGTACAGTCCACTGAAGCTTGCTCCACATCACTTGTGCTGCACTGCCAGCGGGATCGGCTGACCCACGACCGATCCACGCTGTCAGTTGCTGACATTACCATGTGACGTCATGATGACGCCACAAATTTGGTGATCTGTGACGTCATGATGACGTTACATGTTTACGCCGTTGTATGACATTCTCACTCATAGGAGGTCACGTGGGTTTTTTGTTGTTCGTTGACGGACGCGGACAGACGCCACAAAATGAAGCAGGTGTGCCATTTACAGTTCTCCTGTAACGTCTAGGTTTCTGTGCGTAAAGCTAGAGAACTATCAATTAATTACTATCCTACGTACAAGCTAACAAGGAGGATTTTTTAAAATCCTCATTGACAGTGAAATATCATCAGTCCTCTTCTCAGCAGGAGTGACCGGCTAAGCCGGAAAGACGTTACGCTTAAATGAGTAAACACTTGACGTCCTACCCGTTTGGTTCTATGAATTTTATGCGCTAAAGGCCAGACGCGCGCAACGAAATAGCACGTTAAACACACTGAACACATTGTGATGCCCGTTTTCATAAGAAAATACTTCCACAAAAACAACTCATTCATTCGGAGGAGGAAAGATGGTCCAGCCCGGAGAGAATGAGAAGTCACGCGGTGTCTTCCAATGAGTTAATCTTTAGAGGAACTTCCCCTACCAATGGCGTGTGCCTTTCCGCACTGCCGTAGTAGAATGCATGTGGTTGGTTACGACCAAATAAGTATATGACTTTGCCCAGAAAGCCAGAGTGCGCATTTTTTCGCGCCACTGTAGCAGCTGGTATTCATTAGAAGCGCAAGTGGAATGTAACGTCATTATCATCAGCCTGACTGCGCCCACTGCAGGGCAAGGGCCTCTCCCATGTTCCACCAATCAACTCGGTCCTGCGCTTGCTGCGGCCACGCTATACCCGCGAATTTCTTCATCTCATCTGCCCACCTAACTTTATGTCTCCCCTTCTAGCGCTTGCCTTCTTTTGGAATCCAGTCAGTTACTCTTCATGAGCAGTGGTTATCTTGCCTGCGCGCTACATGTCCTGCCCATGCCCATTTCTTCTTGATATCGACTAAGATGTCATAAACACCCGTTATTTCCCTGTGTAACGTCAAACGGACCTTAAATGCCTTTTGAGCACCGATCTTAAGTTGTAACAGCGGAGTTGTTTAAGAGTGGCAGAACTACAGGTGACGTTGGCAAAAACACAACTGGGTGGGTGGGTGCCACTGAAAGCGGGTGTGTGCCACTGAAAGCGGGTATGTGCCAAGCAGCTCCTAACATAGCATAGCCGTGCATGGTATAGTATAGCAATAGGGTGGGAAAGGGAAGTGGGGGTGAGGAGCACGACAATGAAGAGGGGAGAGGGTAAAATATAGCATAGTATTGCGCAGTATATTACAGCGAATGTGCGAAACGGAAATGAGGGTGAGGAGAAATGAAAAGAGGAGGGGAAGGTCACCAGTTCCGCTATTTCCGGTCTGCGCACTAGTGCGTAGCTGGCCCTTTTTTTTTTCAAATGTATGCTCAAACATATGTATTGAGACTGTAACATAGCGCCAGGCATTCATTCCTCTCCAAAGGAAAGATAATTTGTGAGGATCACAGATGTGGATAAAGAAAATTCGGTAGCCTTTGCCCTACTGGCAAAATGGAGGCAAACGAAGTTTGGCGTGCGCATGCCGCATGTGCTACTTTTCCATCGTGCTTAAGGTAACATCGCAACGTTTGACACGGACTGAAGGAAAGCGCGACGCGGCGCTGGTCGTGTCAAAAGTTGCGCTGTTACCCTAAGTGCGATACATAAAAACCAACTTGTCAAGCTTGCTGTCTTGCTCCAGTACTACTTTCCTTTCTCTTTCTTTCTTTCTTTCTTTCTTTCTTTCTTTCTTTCTTTCTTTCTTTCTTTCTTTCTTTCTTTCTTTCTTTCCTTCTTTCTTTCTTTGCTTCTTTCTTTCTTTCTTTCTTTCTTTCTATCGCCTTGCGCAATGCTCCCTTCTAACATTTTACTAATTCCATGCCTCGAATTGAAGCTTCACTCACGCATTTAACAGCACAACACTTCTGTTACTACAGGCAATAACGACAGTCATGCGTGAAGCAATGAAAGGCAACAGTGAAATGTGGCAACATCTAATGACACGCGATCTCTCTAAAACATCACATTGCCATCTAAAGAACGGCTGTTGATGGACAAGCCTACAATCGAGAGAGCATCAGTTATTGGAAAACGACGCATACAAATACGCATGCGGCCGGCGCAGGGGCCTATTTTGTACAGCCGCATTTCTGTAGTAGCCGGCGCCGGGTTTTTTTTCGCTAGTTCTGACGCCACCGTCGCCGAAATTTGTAACTCAGAAGCTTCGCTTAAAACTTTCTCCTTATTCGAAGCGTACGTCCGAGACCAATTAACTTTCCAAAGACTGCCGCCACGCATGTGCGAGATTCTATGTGCCTCCCTCTTCCCACGCCAGTTGCATCAGCTACTTACAACCACGCACGCGGCAGCTAGTATACGTAAGCTCGGGGGAACGAGAGCTCAGGGGAATACGAGCGCGCGGTGGCATCTCGCGTTCATTTATCGTGGGCGAACCAATGCGGGCGTGCCGCACGTTGTCTCGTGCCGTTGTATAAATGTTGTGTGGGAATAGCGCGCTCTTCTCGGGTAGCATATTCGCAGGCGTGCATCCGTGTCTCTAGCGCCTTGTTTTAGGAGCTGGCTCGCCAGGTTCTTAAGCTGGGGCGAAGTCCCGCGCCGTAACCTGCATCCATTGATCCCGCTAGCTTGGCTCAGCGTACGCTCGCACGAAATAGAAGTCTTCTTCCTCTTGTTGTTCGAGCGCCTTGATGATGATAATAACGCAGGCAGAACCACATATAGCATAGCCAACTGTGGCATGCGGCACTTGCTCCACTCCGGCGCGTGCTCTAGTTTTATAGGAGACCGCTAGAGGGCCACAACTGCGCGCTTCCTCTTTCTTTCGACAGTCGTCAGTCAGTGCGTTTCGGTACTAATAACATGAACGAAGACAAAGCGGCGGAGGGGAGGGCTCGCAAGGCAGCAGCAGCGTGGGCTCGCCGCCCCTTGACGCCGTACTGTCCGCCGCCATGCATCAAACGCCTGATGTTCACGAAGGGTTGATGAACTATATACAGCATTTACAATTATATACACATTGATGAAGTATATATACAGGAAATATCTAAGAGCGTCTGATTCCCCATTGTCGACACTTGCAGACGCAACGCTCCTAATGTTTCTTTTTTTTTTCAGTTTGAAAACTGCCCTCGAGACGGGCACGACAAGGTAGCCCTAAAAATAGCTGTCCAATGCTCCCCTGATAGTTCATAAAAATTGTAAATTATTAAAACATTGTGTACATATGTATATACACCAACGTGCGTCACGTCTTCATATGTTGGTAGAAGACTCGTACGGAAGATTCGCGGGTTTTCCCGATCTTCTCAGAGCCAGCTCCTCAAACACCATTCACTTCGTGGATATGGCGTAATGTTTTACAAGCACTTCTTGCTGGCAGTCAGAAACTCAGAAAACCTATACCCATGCATGAGACAGCGAACGCCGACAGGTCAGAGCTGAAATGCGCTACGTTGAAAATGTGGTTCAACAGCGGAGCGGCTTAAGCTTGGATGCAAAAAGATTACACCATCTCCCACTAAAGGGAACCATGTGCGGATGCGAAGCAGCGCATGGGTCGACTTAAAGTTCCGACAAATACGGGCACCTTGCCCGATGTTAACGCGTTCTTACAAGTGGAGCACAGCATGAATCCACTATATTTAGTGTTGCTGTTATTCGTCCCGAACTCTTGATGGAGCGCGCCACGCGGTTTCATCGGGCGTCTGCAGAATCTCGTTCCCCGACGCGATCACGTGATGGCTGACAGAGTGTAAGGGGAAGAGGCCACAGCGTGTTACCCAGCCCCTTACACTGGCCCGAAAGCGCTAGCGCGTGCCAGCACACATGGTTTTGTCCGCGTTACGCCAAGCTAGGACAGCATACGGCAGCCCGGGCCTCTAAAGTGCTCTGCACGTATCATCATCAATGCGGTTAAAGAGCAAGAGGAAGAAGACTTCTCCTTGGTGCGAGCGCGCGCTCAGATGGCTCAGAAAGCTTCCAGCGCCTCCGGTCCCGGGGTCACTGCGAAACCTCGCTGGGTGCAAAAGCTGTCCTGGAGGGAGGGGGGGGGGGTCAACACAATCACATGAGAAGAAAAAGGAAGATGGATTTCCCCTTGAAGAAGGCGTCTTAGGTAAATGGATGAGCGACCACGTGACTTCTTTTTTTTTTCTGTAAAATGGAACGCTGGGCGAGTCGGTGATTGATCGTCATAGTTACCATGTGTGTAAAGCAGCGCACGTGACTAGGACTAAAGAACACACAACAAAGCACGAAACACGCCTCAAGCGTCTTGTTTTGTTGCAGTTTTCTCAGTACAATAATAATAATGACTGTTGGGGTTTAGCGTTCCAGAACCTCGACATCATTATGACGGACGCCGTAGTGGAGGGCTCCGGAAAATTCCACCACTTGGGGTCCTTTAACAGACTCCTAAATCTAAGTACACGAGCCTTAAGCATTATCGCCTCCGTCGAAAATGCGGCCGGGATTCGAACCCGCGACCTTCGGGTCAATAGTCGAGCACCATAACCACTAGACTACCGTGGCGGGTCTGAACACCATCGTCCTGTTCTCTCATTCACTCACACGTTTTGATGAGAAATCTGTTTTGTTCGTGCTTGTCTTTTGCCTTGTATAAAGGGGATGACCTTACGACGCATGAATCAGTTTTACTCTGAAATCATCCGATGAGATTCAATTGATCAGCATAGCAGGATTATACGGGCTTTCATTCGTTTACCGCCACCTTATTCTCACGTCAAACGTTGCAGTCCTATAGTAGTCGTGAAAACTCGATGTGCACTTTTGTTAACGTAATATTGAGAAAATCGCATTTCAAAACTTTGACTCGTGTTTTTCTTTCGTGTTTTCTTTTTTCTTTTTCAAGGTTGCAGCGGCACGGCGAATCCGGCGCATTCAAGCGATATCATAGGATGTCATTCATATTGTAAAGCGCTGTACCTCTGAATACAGAAGAGTCGTCAAATGACATTCTGCAGCGAAGATTGGCTTATCTGTTCTGTGCACTACTCAAAGTTATTCAGAGAGAGCATGCATAGGTCACCGTTGAATTAAGGAAGCTATATGCGCATTCATGAATGCGCATATAGCTTTGGTCTACGTGGCCGGTGTTACGTAGGCCAAACCAGCCGTTGCATTAACGTAAGGCTGCGGGAGCACCGAGTGGCAGTGAAAGCGCTGGTCGGTGGTGGGCACCTTGCCGACCATTGCAGGAGATGTTCTTGCTCTCCGTACTATGAAAAAACGTCAGTGCTGCGCAGCTTCGCAACGCAGGGGGAGAGGAAAATTTATGAAACTATGGTCATCAAAAATGAACCTGACGCGTGTGTCAGCAGTCCCTCCTTGGCTCTCTCTGACAAGGAACTTGGCTATCTGGAAAGAAACTGATAAATCCTCTTTGTTGCTTAATTTTTCAGCATTAACAGAACCTTTACGCGCATGCGCTCTCCAAGTTGCCTATATATACCGGAATGTTATGTGTATTAAAGTTTAGTTGAAGTCTTGCGTTGTCCTGTATTCCTTCTTCTCGTCAACGTCTTTTAGGGGCGAAGCTCCTTAGGGTGTGGGTCGTTCCCTCCTCTGTAATAGTATGTATGTAGCCAGCTCTAGTTTAATGAATTGCTCACTAGATGGTGTTTCATGTATTTCTTAGAGCTCTAGTTTAATGAATTGCTCACTAGATGGCGTTTCATGTATTTCTTAGAAGAGATGGATCGTGAATTTATAATTTTTTGGTATAATAACATAGATTTAATCAATGTAGATAAGGTATTAAGCCAACATGAGACAAGGAAGTTTTTTTTTCTTCGAGCCTGGTGGCAGACATGTCACCGCCCCCTTGTAAAGGGGACGCTCATAGCATCCGTCCATCCATCCATCCATCCATCCATCCATCCATCCATCCATCCATCCATCCATCCATCCATCCATCCATCCATCCAGAAATGCTGTTTAAAGATGACAGATGGCGCTTGTATAATGCGAATGGCGCATGTCATTGGATGCCTGCGATCGTAAAAGGCCCTCGCTCTTGGCGCGCTTTCTCTTTCGCTCGGAGTCGCCGGATGGAGGCAGACAAGGCGCTCGCTCTTGGCGCGCTTTCTCTTTCGCTCGGGAGCGGACACTTTCCATGCATTTCACCGACCACAAGGCGGTGATAATGAAGGGGCCACGTAAACCAGCAGTACAAAAAATTACACCATCTCCCGCTAAAGGGGACCATGAGGCGATGCGAAGCCGGAGCACTTGCACGATCGCGTTCCGTTGGCGTTCGTTGGGCATGCTACCGACCTCGTGTCGTGGAACGCGAAGAGGGACGCTACGCGCGTCGTGTCTTCCATCTAGCCTGGCCGTTAATTCTCACAGGGCGAGCGGGGAACGGCGTCGACAGGCGGGCGAGAGGGGGGCAGCGTAGGAGAGGAGAGAGAAGGGGAGGGGACGCGCATGCGCTCGAGCTCATCGCGGCGTTGTGCAGGAGAGAATTTCGGCATGTCTAGCCCGCGTTTCAGAGGAAGAGTGGAAAGGGGGATGGGAGAGGGGAAGTGGAGAGGGGAGGGGAGAGGGAAAATGGAGAGGGTGAGTGGTGAGGGGAAGGAGAGAGGGTGAGTGGAGAGGAGAAAGGGAGAGGGGTAGAGGGAAGGGGAATGGTGAGGGGGAGTGGAGAGGAGGTATGTGGAGAGGGTATGCGCATGCGCAGTGAGGGTGGTCACGCCGCACACCACCACCACCACCACCGCCGGATTGAGCTCGAACTTAAGATACTTCGCATCTAATAAATGTTTTGTTTAATATATACACGGTGTTTCGCACTCTTTACATGATGTACTGGGCGAATTTCACGGAAGAGGTTCAAGGTTTGCCGATGATTCCCTCCGGAGCTTAGCCCCTCTCATCATCATTCACCCCGTGGATATGCTGTGATTTTTTTTTTCGCTAGTAAACATGTCATATTATTCGAGATGCCAACAAGACCAACTTTCCGCCTTAAACTTTTCATTCTGTTCACAGTGAAGCCGCTTAAACAATCGGCAACTTGTACTAGGTCGTAAGAAACTCCTCAGGTGGGTTGCGCCACAGGAATTGGGCAAGCCCCACTACCGTGTACAGCAGGTGCGAGAGTCAAACGAAAACGAAGACGTCAACAGAAGAGAGAGATAGAAAAAGATAGAAAATAGAGAGACAGAGACACAAAATGATAGAAATAAAGAGGAAAAGAAAAATACAGGGAAATAGAAATAATAAATATGAAAGACTAAGAAAGGCATAGGATAGGTTTGAAACAGGAGAAAGTGCCTCAGAGAAGGCTGGCCGACGTTTCGATAGGTGGACCTACCTTTGTCAAAGGCGCCTTGTCATCCCTGGCGTGTTAGTTTTAAAGGGTTAGTGTTGACGTCATATCCAGCGGTGGCGCTGTTGGTAATTTCTGCCTGGAAAGAAAAAACTCGGAAGCGGCAGAGTGTAGCTCTTGCCACATGATTTCAAAAATGTTTGCAACGGCGATCGGGGCTCTCATCTCAGAGGTAAGAGAAGCTGGAAAAAAAAGAAAAGAAAACAAAAACAAAAAAGGACAGAAAAAAAAGGGAGGAGGAAAAGCGGGGTTGGGGGTGGGATGGTTGGCGGTCTAACAAAGCTGGAGCAACCAACGGCAGTACGAAGAAAAAAGGGGGGAGCTTGTAGAAAACTGGAAGGGTGCAGCGGCAGCAGCGCGGCGAGTCTAGCCCTCACAAAGGGCCGTAGAAGATGATGGGGAGGACAACTACAGTCCGGGAAAGCGGGCAGCGTGCGTTTAAATGTCCACATGTCGACTTTAAGTGATATTGAGGGGGGTGTCTGAAAGGAATAGGTGAAGTCATTGGCAGACATATGCACCACGTGTCGT